>NC_050451.1:25205805-25537310 GCF_903995425.1 Onychomys torridus
ACAACATGCAGGCAGACATGGTGCTGGAGCTGAGAGTCTTACATATTGATCTGCAGACAACAGGAAGTGAGCTGTGACACTAGGCATGGCTTGAGCATTTATGAGACCTCAAAGCCCATTTTCACAGTGACACACTTCCTCGAACAAGGCCATAACTAATCCAACAAAGCCACACCTCCTAATAGTGCCACTCCCTACGGGAGGCATTTTCTTTTGAACATTCTACTCTCTGACCCCCTTAGGCTTATAGCCATATCATAATGTAAAGCTGCTTTTAGTTCAACTTCAAAAGTCCCCATAGCCTATAAGAGTCTCGAACCTATTTAAAGTCATTCAAAGTCTTTTCTGAGATTCATACAATCTCTGAACTATGATTCCCTATAAAATCAAAATGCAGATAACATACTTCAAACATATAATAGCACAGGACATACACTACCATTCCAAAAGGGAGCGAAGGGAGCATAGTGAGGAAATACTGAACCAAAGCAGGACTGAAAACCATCTGAGCAAACTGCAAATTCTGTATCTCATGTCTGATGTCAAAATGCTCTCTAGATCTCTAACTCATTTTAGCTTTGTTGACTGCAACATATTTCTTTCCCTTGGGCTGTTTTGACTCCATGTTATCAGCTTTCCTCAGCAGGTCTCCCATGGTTCTAGCCTCTCCATATCTCCGGGTCTCCAAGGCAATCCAGGCTTCAACTTCACAGCTTTATGCAATGGCCTTTCTAGGTAAGAGGCCATGTTCCAGCCCCAGCAAGTAGCAGAACTTGGCAGCTTTGGCCATGTGATTCTGGCTTTAGAATCAAGGGTAGAAGAAAGGGTTATAGAATCTTGTTTCATAACTAAGGAAAGCCCCTGAGGTCTTTGCATTTTCTTAAGCTGGTCTTTACCCTTTCCTACTTGAAATGCATTTTTTCATTTTGTCAAGTTCTTTGAGCAAAGCTGTGAAAGTAGTTATTAGGAATAGCATGGAATGCATAGATTGATTGACTGATATAATATATTGGCATTGTCTTAGTTAGGGTTACTATTTCTGTTAAGAAACACACCATGGCCAAAGCACCTTGGGAAGGAAAGGGTTTATTTGGCTTACACTTCCATACCACAGTTCATTATCAAAGAAAGTTAGGACAGGAATTCAAACATGGCAGGAAACTTGAGGCAGGAGCTGATGCAGAGACCATGAAGGGGTGCTGATTACTGGTTTGATCTTTATGGATTGTTCAGCCTGCTTTCTTATAGAACTCAGGTGTAGCAACCACTATAATGGGCTGAGGTCCCCCACATCAATCACTAATTAGGAAAATGCTCTACAACCAGATATTATGAAGACATTTTCTCAATTGAGGTTTCCTCTTTTCAAATAATTCTAGTCTGTGTCAAGTTGACATAAAACTAGCCAGCATAGGAGCCATGAAGTTTCCTCAACCATGAACCCAGTGTAGTTTCCATTTTTAGGTCTTCTTTTATTATTTTATTTCTTTTGTGTAGGCACACATCCTAATGTCATAAATACCTTAAATTAAAAAAAAAAACTTAAATGGAAATTTGTCACTAGCTTTTGAGTTTGGAAGTAAAAAAAAGTTATTGTTGAGTCAGAAATATTAAATGCAAAACCCCATGGGGATTTTAAAATGATTTTGGAAAAAGAAAAAGAGAATACAGTAGAAAATGAGGAAATTATCCAGTTTCCTCTAAAGGCTTTTCTCCTTCCCCTGTTTCTCTACCTGCCTCTCTCCCATCATCCCTTTGGTGCTGAGAATAGAAGCCAGGGCCTCATACATGGTAGACAAGTGCTATACAGGAGCCCTTACCTTCAGCCAACTATTTAGTTGATATGTATTTGAAAGCACTATGTGGAGATGGTAAAAATATCTAGAAGCAGATCATGGTGAAGGCTGTACATACTCTGATCAGACTGAATGCCTTTGGATTTTAAAATGACTAAATTGATTGATTCTGTAAGTTACAATTATTAAAATGTACTTAAATATATATTTTTTAAGTGGGGAGAAGACTTTTTATAATTGTCTATTGCCCCTTTTTGTGTCCCCAACAAACTTGTTAGAGATAACATACCTGAACTAAAATGGAAGTCTAAACCAAAATGGCTTTTTAAATAACTGTTCTATTGATTCTCAGAAACCTGAACCTCATGTTTGATCCAACAATTCATTATGCTTTTAGATAAAAATTTGATATTACCCTTAGGATATTTTAAAAACTCAGTTCAAATATTTATAATTTTAGACACAGTCATGTCTCTATTCTCAATATTGTCACAAATATTGAACTCTCTATTTAATATTGCTCCAAATGTTGAATTAAAGTTCAATATGTATGAGGTGTCAAAACTAGATATATTTTTCTTTATGTCCATATATTCAAATGTCATTTTGGTAATGGCAATAAAATAGAGCATTAAACTGAAATTAATGTGACGATGTTGAAGGTGTGACATAATTAAAATGCAAGTGCAGGTAGAGTTCTTTAAACTGACATTGCAGCTCAGACATGCAACAGCAGGACTCCTGCTTGTTGATAATTTGATTTGATAAGTTCCTTTCACAAGTTCATTGCTTTAACCCCACAGCATAAGCATGTATTGGCTTGCCTGGTAAGATGAGAACCATCAGACAGATCTAGGAAGTTTAAGGTGAAATTTAATAAGTGATGATCTCCTTGGATTTGTGCACATCCTACTTACTAGAGAAATTTGGGAAATACCTGCACTTTACATATGTATGTTTTGTAAGGTCAGTATTTCAAATTCATATTGTGGACTCATTTGCCCCTGTTTATTATCCTTAATTAACTGCATGTTAGCTTCTCCCTCAAGCCCAGCTTCTCCCCAGCCTCTGTTAGTACACTCAAGCTTATTTACAAAGCTTTCCCTGTCACCTTGTCTATAAGATACAAGTTGGGATTCTTGCTTGGTATTTCTCCATAGCACTCACCTGTTTACTGTTTACAGTGATTTTATTCCTATATGTACGTAAGTGGTCCCTCACGAATAGAACATATTTCTCAAGAGCAAACTTAGATTGAAGGAAGAGTAGTAGTATCACAATTCAAAATGAAAGGATTGGGAAATTAAGTAAACCCAAAGTATCATTTGGATACATCAAATTCCTATGCACAGAGCTTGCCAGAAATCTCACCATGAACTTTTTGTAAAGCTGAAGACAAACTGAAATTGTTATTCTTTAAAGGCTGCCATAGCAGTGAATGTCCCCTAAGAGCCCATGTGTTACTTCGCATCACTGGAAAGTGGTGGAGACTTTGAGAGCTCTCCTAGTCACCAGGGACATGGTCTGACAGGGATCCTGGGGTTCCAGTTACATCCGTTTCCCTTTCAATTTCTGGTCATGAGGTTATAAGAGGCTTTGTCCCCTCACTCGCCACATGCCAGGATCAAGGTGCCCTTGAAGCCCGAAATAACAAGCGTAAGATTAAAGACCGAAACCTTTGAAACCACCATCTAAAATAGACCTTTGCACTTCATAAATTGATTTGTCTCCAGTATCTGTTCTAGTGACGGAAAGCTAACTAAAGTGTTACTACTTTCTACTTACCAGTCTATCCAGCAGTGCTTACACCTGAAGACATACATAAGATAAGGATTCCTTTTATTTTGCTAGATATCCATATTTTTTCTGATAACTCCACAGGATCAGTATAACTTGTGTACCAAGCTTCCAGTGCCCCCATCTATGAAATCCTCAGTTACTGTCTTTGAAAGTCTTCAATATTGTATATACTTTGTGTCTGGATTACCATATAACTAGTGTTTTTTTTTTTTTTTTTTTTTAGCTTTCTTAAGGATTGCTGTCTCCTCCACATATGCATCATGTGTTAAAATTTATTTTTAGACAAGAATCTATGGGAAGAGTAGAACTGAGCATAATACTACCTTAAAAAAAAGAATATGTCAACTAGTCTATGAAAATAAGTAAGGTACTTGGGGGAATATAGCACATTAATTCCAGGAATATTTATGTCTATCATGTCAACATTCCAGCAGGATACTTTTTGGAGGATAATAGCTTAGAGCAAAATTGTTTTCTACAAACAAGACTAGAATGTTTTTTATTGGAAAGGGAATAGAGGGGATTTTAAACTAACCAAATATGTATTGCAGCTTTAAGCAACACTTTTTGCATCATAGTATAGATATTAAAGCAAATATAATTAGAATGAAACATTAATTCCTATATCTATTGTAATAAATTGTAAGAAAATCAATAATGTCATTAAGACAAAATTGGTAACTTACCCAAAAAATATTTCAGCACTTATATTAAAGCTTTCTTATCTCAGATAGCTGATGGTTATAAAATGAAACTCGTTTAAATCCATGCCTAAAGATGATTAAAATATCATATAGACCCAAAGCACTCCAGCTGTAGCTGTTCATTAAATTGACCATTAATAACTTGTGATAAAAAGGAATATTACTGCATTCATAAATTTTGTATGCAGATTTTATTAAGCTGGCATGTTATATGAATTGATTGTCTGACATCTTCTGGCTGTGGCTGAAGATAATAGCATTTCATGTGCATTGTCTGTAATCCAAGAATTCTGATGGACTGTTTCTAGCTAGTTATTATGTTTTTGTTCTGGTCAGCTTTTATTTCGTCTAGTATACAATTAGAAAATAGAATTGCAGCTTTTCGCATGGCTCACTTTTAAGGCTGGTTGTGTCTGCATTTCAGTGAGAGCCCTTCTTTCTGTGGAGCTCTGGTATGGGGGGTGGCTTTAGTTTCCCTTGATTCTGAATAGGCTATAGTTTCCTGCTTCTTCATTTTAAGATGGTATTTCAGTATATTTATGGTTTCATTTTCTAATCTGAATTTGTTAATGAGTCTTTTAACCTGTGGTAAGGTCTGAGCAAAGCATAACTGGTGGCCTTGCTTCCTGATGTCATCCTTCAGCCATGGTGGCTGCTGTGTCCCCATTCCAGCAGATCTCATTGCTCTCCAAACTGGTGTTGAAATGAGCAAATGCATCTTTTGATTTAGCAGGTTGACTGTTCCTCCCTGGACTGCCTTCCATGCTGTAAGCAACAGAGATCTTGGGTTTTGAAAGCTGCATGCAGTGCATGCTGGTCAAATAAGGAGATCTTGTTGATTGTTTTTTAGCATCTCATATTCTTCACTTTGTAGTCCTGAGCAGTAAAGGAACTCTCTCTCTCTCTCTCTCTCTCTCTCTCTCTCTCTCTCTCTCTCTCTGTCTCTGTGTGTGTGTGTGTGTGTGTGTGTATGTGTGTGTGTCCGTCCCAGAGGATGTTCCTCGGGTACTATGCACCATGAACCTTTATTTTTTGAGACAGTGTCTCTCCAAGTAGTCTAGGTAGGCAGTCCCTGGGCTCTGCCTATCCCTACTTCCCCAGCTCTGAGATTACAAAAATGCAGCTTTTTCCACATGGGTTCTGAGGATTGAACTCAGTCCTCATGCTAGCAAGATAAGCACTTTACTAAGTGAGTTGTTCCCAGCTGAAAGTGGCTAATTTATCACTAGGCTTGAGAGTCTCCAATCAGGCTACCACATATGTCAAGCTGTATGGCTTCAACTTGGGACAAGAAGAGAAAGGCTGTGTATCTAAGACACAAAACACAAGGAATGATGTAATTTTATGCTACCTTGCTCTCTTCAGGATGTACCAACTCCCATGAGAAAGCTGTTAAATATAGTTAGTTACCTCTTAAAAATTTTACCATCTCTCCATAAATTGCATCAGGAATTGAATTCCAACATGCGTTTCCAAAGGGTCAAATTACATCCAAACCATCACATTGTGTAAGTTACTGAAGATCTCTACATTGATACTCAGCTGGAAAACAGTGTGATGCTAGTGCCTATGTAATAGGATTGTTGACTATTTTTTAAATTACAGAGAGCTCAAAACAAAATAAGCACTCAATAAATGATACCAAGTACTAATGCATGGATCAGTGGGAGATATGATTTTTAAATTATTTTTTTAGTCTGAAAAATAAGAGGTTTCCTAAAGGCATTTTACACACTCCTGTATCTCTTCACTTTCCTTCTCCCTCGAACTCAATGATGTCTGTGTTCTTCTTTCCTGTTGGGGGATTAATAGCCTCACAGGCCACCCAAGGAAGGACCCCTCCCTCCTGGTCAGCATAGGTTCCCACTGCCCATTTCCCTTGAAGACTAGAAAGGCAAACAATAGCTTTGTCCCTCCTTAGGGTTTGAAATACCATGGGAAACGGTGGAAATATGAGCTTTGATGAAGCTCATCAGGGGGAAACTGCTTCCCCTAGTTAGCAGATTAGATGTTCAGGTCAGCTTCCAGTACTTGAGTGGAGACATGGCATTCTGCAGAGCTCTAAAGATTAGAACACTTCCACAGCTGCCCACTGTCCGAGTCAAAAATTTTTCCATTTCTATTTCTATTTTCTTTCCAATACTGATCAAAAGCCTTAAGCATGCTTTCCTGACACTCTGGGTTTTCTCACCCTTTCTCTGAAGACCCCCTTCTAAATTCCACTATGCAGCGGCCCACAATCCTCCATGATGGAGCATGCTGCTTTCTGAGGCTTCAGTGGCCCAGCATTCTCTCCTCCCCACCTCTCTCCTCCCAGCAGCTGCAGAAATTTACAGCTTGCCTACCCTGCTATTGTTCTTTCAAACTAATAAAATCATCCTGGTGTGGCCTTCTGAGCCCATTTTCAAATTCTTTTATTAGTGAGAATAAGAACTCAAAAGGGAGCCACAGTTCCTCCAGTAATAATGTCACACAAATGAGACTGGGAACTCAGATCTCAAATTTTTCTTGGTACTGTAAGAAACATTAAACATGAGTTTTCTATGACAAGGCACTAAAATCTTTTATCTCCCCTTCCTTGTAAGGCTTTTATGCAAATCTTTGAATCCCTCTACCCTGTGAAACCTTTCATTACACTAAGGCCTCCCCACTACATTTTCAGATTAAAGTGGCTGGCCCTTCCCCCTTTATTTCTTTTACCAGATCTTTTAAAATTAGCTGATCACGAAAGACTGTGGATCAGAGCATAACCAACAGGGAAAGACATGCTCATCACCTGCATTAGAATTTAAACCAGGTCACTTCCTTTCTCCATGGGTCAGATCTTCTTGATCAAAACTAAAGTTTTGCCTGTGGCAACGCTTCCATTGGAGTGGTGGTCTCTGTCCTTGCAAGCCTGAGCTTATTTCTAACAGCACTGATCCTGCCTGAATAGTTGAGGCTGCACTGTTGAGCCTCATGAGAAGCAGTGGAAGGTTCGGAAGGTTTGAGAGATGCCTGGTCTACAGTACCTACAGTTTGACTTTGGGAAAATACATTTTAAATCTTAGTTTTTTAGCACTGGGATAACTGTGTTGAAAATAACTGAGTAGTTCAGAATAAAGGCTAACAACAACAACAAAAAAGATAAAATGTATGGTAGGTGATGGCTTTTTTCTGCCAGTTATATTTTGTTACTTACCAAAAGGAGTGGTTTGTTTGAATGTAGTATTTTGTTTCTTCCTACTACTAGGCATTATAAATATTAACTGAACACCTGGACTTGTTGTTATCAATATACACAAGAAGGCTGGATAGAGCCTTGTCTGCAGCTGAAAGCATCATGAATTAGTCTGAATGGTAGGAATCCCTTGAGTGCAATGGAGCATTTCTTGGTTCCTAGTGTGATAATTTCAGTGTGGGGGATGTGGAAGTTACAGAAACTCAGTGGCTATCAAAGCCATCCCAAGTAAGACAAGGCCAAAACAAGAAAGGAGGCTGGGAGGAAGAGTAAATAGAGCAAGTGTTAAGTGAAAGTGAGAAAGAACTCTGCAGTGTGGGAGGAGCTCCAAGGGAGGAATCCTCTTGTGCTGGCTTGCCTGTGGTTTGTTTTGGTTTTTCTTGGAGGCTGCAATAATCACTCCTGGGATTCTTCATCTTTAAGTGTCTTGTAGACCAGGATGGTAAGGAGTCTGTAAACCATATGAACACTCAGCCCAGAGTCATTCACTCATTCATTTGCTTGTGTGCTCTGTGTCTAGCTCATGATCTACCACAGACCCTGTCCTTAGTTCCTAGGTCAGTGGTTCTCAATCTGTGGGTCGCGACCCCTGTGGGGGTTGAATGACCCTTGCACAGGGGTCGCCTCAGACCGCTGGAAAACACATACTTATATTATGATTCATAATAGTACCAAACTAGTGTTAGGAAGTAGCAAGGAAAATAATTTTATGGTTGAGGGTCACCGTATTAGAAAGGCTGGGAACCACTGACCCAGATAAATGGGCTCCTGTATCATTAGACTGTGGGTACCTAATTGTTGGTAGAATGTTGTTTCTTCTCATTGACTTGATTTACTGTTTTAGAGTTTGTCTGTGTCCCTGAACCTTGAAAATTATTACACATTTTGGTTAAAGGTGACAGAATCAGGATTAGGTTGGGTTAGCCTGCCTTTCATGTGAAGCCTAAGGGGAGCTGAGGTCCAGCTTGGGTATTGTTCAGAATAATGATGCCTCAGCTGATGACTCTGGGAAACAGGAAATGGAAGGAAGGTATTCCTCACTCCCCATAGCCATCTGTGAGTATGGCCATCTTTTTGGCAATGAAAATAGGTTCAGGCCTTCATGCCAAAACTGGAAAAAGAAATTAGGGTAAGCCTAATAAAAATTAGGCACAGAGCCTTGGAAATTAGCATTTTGACTACTTCTTTTGCGATAATAGTTTAAATGCCTGTTATGCTAATTCTGATCTCTGCAGAATCTATATAAAGCAGACAGATGTTCTAGTGGGTATCTTAGTGAGCAGCAGTCTGGAGAAGCAGGTGTGGGTGATTAGTGGAGTGGGTACAGGTGGCTCTAGTTAATATATGTGGGGTCAGTGCTACACACAGTATTTGCCAAAAGGATGTAGGCTATAGTTTTGAAAACTACAATTTGATCTTAGTCATGGTGTCCTAGTCTATTTAAATGTGTTCTTCAAATGAAAAACAAAGTGATAGAATGGTTTAACATATGCTCCTTGAAATTGGATGGTAATAGGAGCCAGGGTTTTTATTGCTTTCCTAGAAATAGAAAGTATTTTGACATATTTCTAAAGAGAGCTGAAGGATTTCTGCACCTTTGGAAGGAGACTTCCGACCTAGCTTGGTGAGTTGCAACTTGAACTTGGTATTTCAAATATTCCAGGCAGTGCTTCTGCCTTGGGTCAAGGAAGGGTTTCAAAAGTATCGCTCCTTTTGTACTAGATCACCACCCTTGTTTTGGAAGGGAAAATAATTAATAATAATATTTTCTTGAAGAAATATAAAATTATTTTCTCTATCATTTATTATTTATTCTAAATTGTGAGAAAACATTTACTTTTCTAACTCCTCTTACTGCTGTTCATACTCACTTTTGGAAATTTTATCCTATTAGACACTTGGCACAGCACAGAAATCCTCTCTCAATGGAGCATAAAATAGAGAGTAAATAAATCAAAACTGAAGTAGACCAGCAGAGGTGGAGCCAAACTTTATGGCAGTAATTTAGACTCTGCAGGTCCATGTTCTGTATAGAAACTTGGTATTATTTTTTTAATCTTGATTTGTCTTCTAAAATAGTTAACTTGTTTAGCACTTATGGTCAACATAATAACAATCACATATACAGTTGTAATATTTCTAGAATTAGGAGCAGAATCTGTACTTTTGGCTGCCCTAACAAGCCTGCCTTTGCTACTTGTTTTCAATAAGCCAGTTAAAAGAGCAAAATTAATAGTGAAAAGCAGAAAATCAAGATTTTTTTTTCAGTGTGGCCACAGAGAAAAAAGGTACAGAGATCTAGTGGTTCCCAGTTTCATCAATGTGGGTCCTAACAGGAGAGTAGGATTTTAATTGAAGGCAAGAAGTGTGAGTAAGCAGTCCTGGAGATGTGGTTGCTCACCTGCCATTATCTCTACTCTCTCCTTTAGGGTCATCCAACTAATTGTAAATCTTTCCCCAGAGATGAGAACAGAAGATAAAAATCGGTAGGGCTGTTTAGGGATAAGGGCCTCAATACCCATCCCTCCACAGAAGTCACTGTGTTCCTGATTCTGTCCTGGCCAGTGCTTCACATGGCAGAGTCTCTAGCTTCTGCTCTAACTTTATCTAATCCAATCTATTTGTTTGTTTGAGACAGGGTTTCTCTGGGTAGCCCTGACTGTCCTGGAATTTGCCTTGTAGACCAGGTTGGCCTTGAATATAGAGAGATCTGCCTTCCTCTGTCTTCAGAGTGCTGGGATTAAAGGCATGTGCCACCAACTTCCAAATTATCTTAACAGTGATGGCTATTAATCTTTGGACTCATTTGCTATCTTAATTTTGTCTCCTTTTATTTACAGTGGATCTATACTCAGATGGTCCTGCTTCAGTCTAACTCCATCTGTCTGGATCTTCTTGATTGCCCCTCCAAGGAGTGAAATTCAATGAGAGTGGAGACCCTAAGCCATTCTAAACATACTTTTCAGTCTACCTTTTAAATTGGTTTAGTCTAAATTCCTGAGGGTGGAAATGTCACAGGAAATAACAGGAATAAAGATTATTGATGATGAACTTGATGATGAACTGATCCCCCATGGTCAGCCTTAAGCCTCACCTCATATTTCCTTCATAACATTAGAAAGGTAAACAGCTCATTTACTTCTTCTTTGACTTAAATATACTATATAAAAAATACAAGATACCAGGGATTTGTTGAGGTCCATTAATGGACAACTACTTCCTCTTGATTAAGAGAAGAGATCTGAGTTCAAACCTGTGGCCCTGAAGTTCAGACTTATGGCTGAGGAGACATGATAGTCCTTTCTGCAAAGATTAGAACAGCACATATTGTCTTTTCCCTTAAAAGTTAATGCAGCTGGGCCTGCCAGTCACATCATTCTCCTCCTCCTAATCTAAGTCATTTGAAGATTCACTAAGAAAATGGAAGGAATAATTATCCTTTTAATGAGAAAATGTACTTATCTCCCAGATGCCTTTGCTGCACTCTAGCCTCCCCACTTTTCTGATTTAGAACTTTCTTTCTTTCTTTCTCTCTCTCTCACACACATACACTTTTCTTTGGTTGCTGGTCCGGAGCCTAAGCATTCTTTCCCTGAAATTCTAGACTTTCTTTACTTTTTCTCTGATGATCCCATGAGCTGCTATCAATCCCATCGGCCAAAAATAAGACCGCTACCACAATTTAAAATCAAATTTGAAGCAAGCTTTAAATAAACACTGGCCAGGTTGATATACTCTGGCCAGATCCATACCCAAGTTTCTAGGAAAATGACCCCAAGTCACAGTTTGCAGGGGCTTAAAAAGGCAAACCCCCCAATTCACTGCATTTCTCATCAGGTCCAATCAGGGGCAAGTATACATCCCATTGTATTTCCTGCCTATGTACCCTCCCACAGGTGATCAAGCACATGTGGTATGATTTTGTAAAATAAAGTTGTTTAGGGGAGTGAAAACATATGGCTTGCTATCTCCCATAAACAATAGCCTCCAGCATTTTATAAACTATCTGTCCTTGGGCAAGGGGCTTGCATATCAGAGGCATTTTTGATTCGTGGATTTCTTAAGCATAATAATTAAAAACTTAAACATAACTTTGGCTCTCACACTGCCTGTAGCTCTCCATTGCTAAACATGCCTGTTTTCTCAGAACTTCACTTAAAAAGTCATGAGATTTTGTCTTCTTTACTTCTTCCCTTCCTCCCTGCAGCTGTGTTACAGTTTTCCTACTCCCTATCCTGTTGTTTTTCTGGAAAATGCTAATAACATTGTCCTGGATCATTGTCCTAAGTTTGTTTTTGAATTCTTTTATTAACAAGACTTAGAACCCAGAAAGGAGCTTTAAGACAGTTTGTTAATGCCACCTCAGTTTCCCTGAATTAGAGAGAGAGAGAGAGAGAGAGAGAGAGAGAGAGAAATAGAAGGAAAAGTGAATTACTGTTATTATGATTTAGAGCTCCGCTACAACCATTTATCACCACTGCCCCCACCCCCAGCATGCTATGCTTGTGGCTGTCTTACAGCTTATAGAAAACTATCCCACAAAGCAAGATTTAGTTGTGAGAAAATTTAACATTCCTTTTCTGGAGAAGGACATTTCCAGATCTGGCAGTTTTTGACCTTAGATAAATTCCTTTGTTAGGTGTAGAGGTGTAGGACAGGAGTGACTCATATCTTTTCTTTGGAGATCAGCATCAAGTTCCTGCATGCCTGAACACATTAATTTCAAAAGCAGGGGTGGGGGGAGGCAGTAGACTAATAGCTCAAGGGAGAAGTACAATGTCTGCCCTTAGAATTAAAATGCTTTCTGAGGCTTTTAGCATGAGAGCATGGACACACCTCGCTACCCTGGCTATCTCTATTGGTACTGACTGCTTCTAGGGCTGGCAATGTGGCTCAGTCGATTAAGATGCTTGCTTCTAAGCCTGATGACTGGAGCTTAGTCATCACTACCCACTTGGTATAAGACTTCAGCAAATTGTCCATGAACTTCAACATGCAAGCTGTGACATGTGTACAACTCCACCAATAAATAAATACAGAAATGAGTAAGTGTAATTTTTTTACAAAGATAAACCAATCACAACAAACACAAGCCAGGCCTATACCAATGCTACAGTGTCTGGATTTCTGTTATGAGACAAGAGGGGCACAGGGTTTCAGTAAACACGTAGATGGACCACGCATCTTAATACCCCTCATCTCCACCACAGGACCCCGGCAGTTGTTCAGCTATTCTAGTCTCCTGGTTACCTCAGAAAGATTAATATGGCAGCAAAGAAACCTTGTGTTATGTAACTGGTCGGCCTGGCAGGAAGGAAGACATGCTCTTGAGACATCCCCACCCCAAAAAATGGACCCCAATAACTTAGGATTTCCCCAGGAATCCCATGCTAAGAGAAGGAAAGGCCAAGGTTCTGAGGCAGCTGGAAGAGGAGCTTGTCTCCTGCAGAATGACTTAGAACTTGTTAGATGACCTTTCTCCTGAGTGATATTGTAGAAAGACAGCAGTGACTGCAGGACCACACCATGACCTGCCTGCCTAGTTATGCTTTGTTAAACCTCCCCTTCATGCTAGGGCACAACAAGTAAACTTTTCTGCTTTTCATTATTTATTCAGGTCTCCTAATTGTCTTCTTTGTCAGCCAGGGCACAGGGCCTGACCCTTACTGGGGGCAGGGGCACCAGTCTTTATCTTTCGTGTATCTCTGTCCCTCTGGGAAAGGTTCCTTGTCTAGCCTCATCATCAATCTCAGAACATTTTGTATAGGAATCACAGAATGTTGGCTTCTCAGTCTTGCAAACACTTGAAAAGAGGAGCATTTAATACTTGGCATTTTTAACTGGTATGGAAGATGTTCATCCAAAATCTATTTGCATTGGCTGGCAAAGTGGATTTTCTGGATAATGAACTTTAACTTTATAACCTGCTCATGTCTGTGAGATAGCAGAAGAATGGAGGCAGAGTCAGGAGCACAGACTGCTGTGCAAGCAGCTTGGCGTTAAAGACTTCATCATCTTTGAGTTGTGAGGGATTTAGCGCCTCCAGGACCTACTGCTTTGTACTGTAAAATGTAATGATGAAGTGTCTGAGTCAAGGGTAGGCTCCTTCCTCTATGTTGGCAAGCTTCAGGTTGCCAAGCACCACAGGAAGCTCAAGCATTGGGTAATTGAGAGGGAAGGTCTAGACAGATTACTTCTCAGCCCATGGAAGTACTCATAACTCTACCTATTAATTGCTGCACATAAGGTATGTGCTTTCTTCAGAGGATCTTAAAAGAAGGTGACATCAGCAGTGAGCCAGCCAGGTGCTTCAAGTAGAATGTAACGTTCTCTCAATGTGGCTTTCATTAGTGGACCCCCTATGTGGAAAATGTTTTCCCAGCTAGTGTTTCTGACTCTCAGCAGTAATTAAACTTAAAGGCAAATGGTCGTGAAAATTTGGGAGCCATCTAGAGTCAGTTTCTGGTTCACCCTTAAGTAGCTCCTGAGACCTATTCTGTGTGTGCCCTCTGACTATGCTGCCCTTAAGGGAGGTCTGAAGACCGTATCCTTAAATGCTAGTGCAGCCAGTGATGAGAGTATATCTTGCTGGCTTTGCCAGCCTGGCTACATTTCTTTCTCTCTACCTAACTATGTGGGTGCCTGTGGCCAAGTCACCAAACATTTCCAGGCCTTGTTAGGAAGATTTGATAAGGTGATGCCAAATTATACTAGCTGAGTATCTTGCATGGGCATTCTTTACCAAGTATTAACTCATATTTGTTCTATACCTCATGCATGTGGCTTCATAGGCGAGCTGGTTGGCTTGTGATTGGGTTATCTGTTTGGAAATCATGTGAACTTATATAAACCAGACACTCTGAAAAATTCAGAATATTGAAAACCTGTGGTGATATTTTTGTGCTGTTTCTACTGGAAAAAAGCACTAGGACAGTGGTTCTAATTACAGTACATTTAAATGAACTTTGTATAGAGACATTTTATTAGCTTAAAAGGATACAGGCATGGGTGGGGAGTGTAGCTCAGTTGGTTGTGTGATTGCATCATATGTATAAGGCCCTTGCTTGATTCCTGGCACTGTCTGAACCAAATGTGGTGATACAGGTTTGCAGTCTCAACACTGGGAATGTAGTGGCAAGAGGATCAGAGGCCAATGTTATCAATCTGTGGACAGCTTATGTAAAAGACCAGGCTCTCCAAAACAAAACAAAACACAAAGGACAAAAGTCATTGGAAATACCTATGACTTTTAAGAGGTAGTTTTGAATTTAAATTTACAATACAAGTAGAAATTTATGCTCTTCCACTTAGTATTGTTGATTTTTTTTAATAAATATTTTTTCTTTATTATTATGTGTTTTAAATTTTATACATCAGCCATGGGTTCCCCTGTCCTCCCCGCTCCCACCCCCACCTCCACCTTCCCCCCAGCCCCTCCCCTCCATTCCCTTGTCCTCCAGGATAAAGGCACCCCTGGGGATTCATTTAAACCTGGTGAATTCAGTACAGGCAGGTCCTGTCACCTCCTTCCAGACTGAGCAAAGTGTCCCTGTGTAAGCCCAAGGTTTCAAACAGCCAGCTCATGCACTAAGGACAGATCCTGGTCCCACAGACTGGATGCCTCCCAAACAGATCAAGCTATTCAATTGTCTCACTTATCCAGAGGGCCTGATCAAGCTGGGGGCTCCACAGCCTTTGGTTCATAATTCATGTGCTTCCATTCGTTTGGCTATTTGTCCCTGTGCTTTTTGCAATCTTGGATTCAACAATTCACGCTCTTGCAGACCCTCCTCTTTCTCAACAGTTGGACACCTGGAGCTCCACCTGGGGCCTGGCTGAGGATCTCTGCATCCACTTCCATCAGTTATTGGATGAGAGTTCCAAGACAACTGTTAGGGTGTTTGGCCATCTGATCACCAGACTAGGTCAGATCAGGCTTTCTCTCGACCATTGCCAGCAGTCTACAGAGGATATATCATTGTGGATTTCTGGGGACCTCTCGAGCACTCTGCCTATTCCTGGTCTCATGAACAACCTGGATGACAGTGGGAGTAATGAAGGGCAAGATTTGAGGGAAAGAAAGCTTAGGGGATCAGGAGATCCCAGCTGGATCAAGAACAGAAAGGGATAATGAGGAATAACAGACCATGATAAACTGATTTTTTATCACTGCTAATTTTTGCTTTTTAAAAAGTATTTCGTATTGTCATATTATGTATGTCATGTTAATTTAACTTTATAGATTTTTTTAGAGGCCTAATGGTCTTTTTCTTGGAGTGTTATATACAGAAAGATGTAAGATGAAATTATGCGATATCTACAAGCTGCTTTCACATAATATAGGACAAAGAAGGTAAGAATAGTTAAAGCAAGTCTGACTTTGAATTACATGACTGGTTATTTCTGTAGAGTAATGAGTATATCAAGATTGACTTTATCTGTTTCTGTATGTGTTTGGAATTCTCCATAATACAGTTGAAAAACAGACAAACTCAGCAAGACAGTTTTGAAGTTCCTCATTTTTAGCTATAGATAAGCTTTATAGTGAACTCTGTATTAGCTGTGACTAGCTAGCCAAGACTGGGTCCATGCTCTGATGGCTAATAGTAGAGTGTGTGCTCCAAATGTACTCAAAATATGTGAATAGATCCAAATTCATTGGTGAGAGGCTGCTCCCTCAAAAGTTAAAAAATGCTTAAGATTTCTTTTGGAGTAAGGAAAGCATTTTGAGTTTTGTTTATTTCAAGCACATCTTTGAAGTCAATAGGGGATTATATGAAAAATTGTTGATTTACTATCATCTGGAATATTCCTTTAAATAATTAATGGAGGAACATCAGAGCTTGCCCCTTTCAAACCTATAGATTTTTACTCGTCAGTGGAAGAACGGATTGTACACAGAACTTTCTTTGCCTAACCTGTCAGGCCTCTTTGGATATACTTCAATTTGCTGATGGATCCTAAACTGACTAATGTTTGGTGTTATGTAGCTTTGGGGACTTGTCCAAGAGATTATGACTGTCTGCACCATGTGATATAGGCTCTATATCATTGGAGCCCTGACTCTCTGTGACCCATCATTTTATGATTGGATTGTGGTTTTATTGTGTGTGGAAAAAATTAAACAAATTGCATCTGACATGGCTTCATCTTATTCATCTTATAATTAAAAATAAAACTTCTTGTTGGAAATACCAGCTGTTGAATCACCAATTTATACACTTTCTCATGTTAATTATTTTGCAAATATTTGTGTACCTTCTATCACGCATGAGAAATCATGTGTTTTCCAGTTCCTATAAGCATTGACAGCATCCATTAGTTTATAGAGACAGGGGCTGTGAGGAGACTGTTTGATAATCAGTGCTCAGAAATGTCCTATACTCTGCCGGGTTATAATGATCAATAAAACTTTCGATAAATAGCCAGCCATATGGAAGCCATTTTGGAATTAGTATGTCTTGATCAGTGGACTCCTAGGTTTGCAGAGAATTTTAAGATCTT
Source organism: Onychomys torridus (assembly GCF_903995425.1). Classification (NCBI taxonomy): domain Eukaryota; kingdom Metazoa; phylum Chordata; class Mammalia; order Rodentia; family Cricetidae; genus Onychomys; species Onychomys torridus. The sequence continues at coordinate 25,222,830 of NC_050451.1, forward strand.
TGGTTATGAGGATTTGTACATTTTAAATATTTATGCCCTTTCCCTTTCCTAGCCTGCCTCACTCTTGGATTTTGTGTTTTTCCAGCACTTATTTATTTACCACAGTATCTTAAAACAGTGGGCATGGCAATCTTTTCCTAGGACACTATGGACACTGAGAATAAAAAATATTTGCAAATGCTTTTATGCAGTGCTGCATCACATTGTAACTTTGATGTCAGTTAAGGGACAAAGTCATATTTCCTTTCTTCCTTGGAGAATCAATAATGTGGTCATACTTGAAGAGACAGGCATGTCTGAACCATGGGCAGGCAGTACATTATTTTCAAACCTCTTTTTTCCTAAAGGTCCCTCAAATCTAGTCCTCTTTGACAGTTTCATTGTGAATGTTCTATAGCCTTGTGTCCTGGGTTATCTTAGGAAAGTTCCTTGGAAAACAGTATAATTAATACAGTGCCTTTTACTGGATCCCATCTCTAACTCTCCAAACAATAGTTATATTGCTTTGTTCTTCAATAGCACACCCCTTGGTATGTGGCTTCAATTTGATATTCAGTGTGGTGAGATGCCCTCTGTGTCATTGGGAGTTTTCAGTGTCTGTTACAAATAGTTTCTTTACACCTTCAGCATACTCTGTTATTTCATATATTTTCTTCCTTTATCCATACCAAAAACAAAATAGAATGCTCCCTGTAAAAAGAAATTGCAACACAACTGAAGAGGTGTGTGATATAACAGGGGAATCCTGACACATGATGCTGGGGATGTAATACCTGATTCATAAAAGAGATGGTTTTAATACATCCTTACTTCTGTCATAGCATCACCACATCACCATCATGATAACCACCACCATCATTTTCCTCATTCCGTTATTCAAGAATTTGAGCCAGATTAAGTCTATTTTTTTTTGTTTACACAGGATATTTTCTTTGCTGTAGGAACCTCTAGTTTGAAGATAACATAGACCTATCAAAACTTAACCAAGCCTGCTTTCAGTACACAAGGGAGATTTTCATTTGTTCTGCTTCCTTATACTTGAGTGCACAGAGACTTACATTACTTACAAACTGTGTGGCTATGGCAGGCTTTTTGCTATCTGTTCTTTTATCTTAAATTAACTCATTTCTATTAATCTATACCTTGCCACATGGCTTGTGGCTTACCGGTATCTTACATCATGCTTCTCCTCATGGCGGCTGGCAGCGTCTCTCTGTCTCAGCCCTCCTGTTCCCAGAATTCTCCTCTCTCTCTGTCCCACCTATACTTCCTGCCCGGCTACTGGCAAATCAGCATTTTATTTATCAATCAACCATAACAACATATATTCACAGCATACAGGACATCCCACAGCACTGGGGTCATTCTGGGTTCCCACTCTTCATAACTGTGTCTCATCTCTTTTTCTGTGAGTTGAGATCATGAGACTTTCCTATTGGGAAGATGAAGTTAGATGGTGAAGCCAGCAGCTCAGTCAGAGCAGAGCACTGTGAGCTCTCAGAGTATTGATGCTGGAACTTCTACTGTTGCTCTTTCTAACTGTTGTTCTTACTATTTATTACTTGTTCATATCTTCATTACTGTTAATAGTTCTACCATGAAGACCAGGTAACAGCCTATAATGCAACAAAGACTCCCCATGCTTCCCTATGCTCTCATTTTCTGCTTTCTGGTATGGGGAGACAGAAGCAAAACCCCTCTAAAACAATTTACCTTTCACTCTGTGTAACTGGGATGTGACAGTGTTGCTCTCTAACCTTGTTAGACCAGTTTAAATTCTGGGTTGATCATTAAATCAAACTGTGAGCTTCCTGCCCTTTAAGATAAGAATGTTCATACACTCTACTTTATTTCTGAGGCATTCCATGCAAACCAGCTACATACATCTATATTTAGAATGAAATATCTCAAACAGAAAATTAATCATATGCAGTTTTCAGTAGTTTAGATCTAAAATGCAAACATTTATTTGAACCTTGTTAGCAGTAAGTCCACTGGACTGTGAGGCAATCTCTAGTAATTGCTACTTGCTATGGCTAGTGTGGTACCTGCTAGGATGGTTTACATTCAGTATGCAGAGGCAAGTACTACTGATAGTAAAGAGCATTTATTGTAAATCCAATTACAATTAGAAACCCAGTGACAAATTTAAACAGAGATTTCCTCCATGCTTATCTCTTCAAAGAAAAGCATCAGGTAATGAAGAAAATAAATGAACCATTACCTCATACTCTTATTAGCCTTCATTTTGTACAGCTAGTCAATTTTATATTTTTGTTATATTTGAGGATATGTATAAATATATTCCTAACATAAGACCCTGTATCAGAAACAAAATAAAACAAAAATTCTGATTAATGAAAGTGCATTCAAGGAAACAAAAACAGCTGGTGGTGGTGGTGGTGGTGGTACACACCTTTAATCCCAGCACTCAGGAAGCAGATCTCAGTGAGCTAGAGGCCACCCTGATCTACAAAGCAAGTTCCAGGACAGAGAAATTCTGTATCAAAAAACCAAAAAAAGAAAAAAAAAAGGAACCAAAAACAGTAACAACAACAATAACAACACACACACACACACACACGCACACACACACAAAACACAAACACAAACAACAACAACAACAAAGAAATCCCTGAACATTTTTTTGTAGAAACTCCCAGGTTGTTGTCAAGATGAAGCTGAATATCTCCTTCCCAGCCACCAGCAGTCAGAAACTAATTGAAGTGGCTGATAGTCATAAACTTCTTACTTTCTATGAGAAGCATTAGGTCACAGAAGTAGCTGCTGGTGCTCTGGTTGAACAGTGGGAGTGTTAAGTGGTCCTAATCAGTGGGTGAATAACAAACAAGGTTATCCCATGAGGAAGGGTGTCTTGATCCATGGCAGTGTGCCTGCTGTTGAGTAAGGGACATTATTGATATATATAGCAAGGAGAACTGAAGAAAAGAAGCACATTTCTGTTCAGAGATTCATTGTAGATATCAATCTGAGTGTTCTTCACTAGGTTATTATAAACAAAGGAGAGAGAGATATTCCTGGACTGACAGATACAACTGTGCCTTAGAAGTTGGGCCCAAAAGCTTTCAGAATCTGGTACCTTTTGAAATCAGTCTCTCTAAAGAGATAATGTTCACCAACATGTTGTCAGAAAGTACTTAAACAATGTAGGCAAGAAGCCCATAACCAAAGCACCCAAGATTCAGCTTCTTATTGCCCCATGTGTCCTCCAACACAAATACCCATAAATTGCTCTGAACAAACAACACACTTAAAAAAATAAAGAGGAGGCTGAAGAATATGTTAAACTTTGGCCTAGAGAATGAAGGAAGCCAAAGAAAACACCAGGAACAGATTGCCAAGAGATGTAGGCTGTCCTTGTTAAGTCTGATTCCAGTAAACATATGTCTTTAAGAGTAACAAATAAGTGATCAGACCAGAGGAAAAAATGGGACATATTCTAAAGTCTTCAAATTCTAAAATTGTTTCTTCTATGACCAACTATTTTAAAATTTATTTTATTATTATTATTATTATTATATGTTTTAATTTTTTACATCAGCCCTGGGTTCCCCTGTCCTCCCCCTTCCCGCCCCCAACCCCACCTTTCCCCCAGCCCCTCCCCTCCATTCCCATCTCCTCCAGGACCAAGACACCCCTGGGGATTCCTTTAAACCTGGGGGGTTCAATACAGGCAGGTCCAGTCCCCTCCTTCCAGACTGAGCAAAGTGTCCCTGTGTAAGCCCAAGGTTCCAAACAGCCAGCTCATGCACTAAGGACAGGTCCTGGTCCCACAGACTGGGTACCTCCCAAACAGATCAAGCTATTCAATTGTATGACCAACTTTTTAATTGCCTGTGGTAATAGTTACTTTTCTATTGCCAAGACAAAACCTTGGCCAAGGTAACTTGAAAGAAAACATGTAATGGTTTCAGAGAGTTACAGTCCATGGTGGGGGAAGGAGGGCATGGCTACAGGAGTAGCTGAGAGCTCACAATGCCTTCTCAGGCAGGAGGAAGAGAGAGTAAACTAGGAGTGGCGTGAGTCTTTTGACACCTAAAAGCCTACCCTCAGTGACATGCTTCTCCCAACAGTGTCACACCTCCTAATCCTTCTCAAACACTTCCATCAGCTGGGGTTGATGTAGAATATGTGTTTCTCTGATTGGTTGACAAATAAAGCTGTTTTGCCTATGGCAAGGCAGCTTAAAGGCAGGCAGGCAATACAAGCAGATAGACAGGAAGAAGAAGAAGGGGAGGGAGGAGAAGGAGGGGGGAGGGAGAGAGAGAGAGAGAGAGAGAGAGAGAGAGAGAGAGAGAGAGAGAGAGAGCGAGCGCGCGTTGCTGCTGGCCGCTGCCAGGAGAAGCAAGATGTGAAAATACTGGTAAGTCATGGCCAAGTGACAATTTATGGATTAATAGAAATGGGTTAAGATATAAAAGCTAGCTAGTGAGAAGCCTGAGCCATAGGCCTTATAATTTACAATTAATATTAAACTCCTGGATGATTATTTTATAAGTGGCTGAGGGACTGAGGGGCCAGATGGGGCTGGACAAATGGAGGACTGCAGGGCCAGGCAGGACTGGGGAAAGCTTTCAACTACACTGGAGGCCTATCAGTAGTCTGAGTATGCTTATCATTCAGGGTCTGAGGCAGGGGGATATAAGCTCAAGGCCAACCTGGACTCCTTAGTAAGACACTGGCTAGGAACAGAAGGAGAGAGAGAAAGAAAGGAAGAAAGACAGGGAAAGGATGAGGGAGGAAGGAAGAAAGAAAGAAAAAGAAAAAGGAAGAAGGGAAGAAGGAAAGAAAAAGAAAAAGGAAGAAGGGAAGAAGGAAAGAAAAAGGAAGGGTGAGAGGAAATACAAGGGGGACGATAAGCAGAGAGACAAGCAGAATCACACCCTTTTTGTTCTGAGAATGACTTGTCAAGAGTCACTCTTCTCCATGACTTAGATATATTCTTAGATATCTTATATATATTAGATATAGACTTCTTCAGTCCAGAATTAGACCTTCCACATTACCTGCGTTGTAAGTAATCATGTGGACTATTACAAAATACCCATTGACCAATTATCTGTCCAGACTTAAATTTCTTGGACTTTCCTTGGACTTCTCTATCTCCCTCTGAAACTTTGGCCTAGGTACCTGGATACAGAACAGGCTTTCTGTAGAAAAACCCTTCCTAAAATTAGCTAATCCCAGGGTAAGTTAGGTTACTTTTTCATTGCACTTTTCCATACCAATTGTTGCGAGTCTTGTCTGTTTTTCTATAGAAAATAAATTTTTTTCACCTGACCTTGGAGGCATGTATAAATCTCAAAGACAGAGCTGTCCCCAGAATGACAATAGTCTTTTTCTTTTACTGCAGTCATTGTTTCAAATAACACCTTTCTTAAGTACTGATTTATAGTTACTTGATATTTGCATTTCTCCCCCTTAAGTTTGTCACTGTTTCCTGCTTTCAGTGTTTGAAGTGCCTTCATGCTAACACAAACAGAGCTTCCTGTGCTGTAGGCTTTCTCTTTAGTGAAGTGGACACCTTAGTTCTGTCTTCTGTTTTGTTAATATTTGATGCCCCATGACAATTACTTTCAGGTATATTACACATCTTGTGAATGTAGAGCCCCCTCATAAAGAGGAGACATGGAGTTTGGAGACTTCTTTGACTGATTTTGTAGCCTCCCTGCCTGTCCTGTAAGCATGAAGTCTGTGATGTCATGGTTCATACTGAAGGCATTGGCAGTGGTGGCACTTCTGCCAGGGAGTTGGTTGTGCACCAGTTCCGGTGCTGGATTCTTCCCCTCTCTGACTTACTGTCTCTGTTTCTTCTTCTCCCTGCTTCCCTGAGACAAGGTTTCTCTGTGTAGCCAGCTATCCTAGAAATTGCTCTGTAGACCAGGCTGGCCTCAAACTCACAGAGATCCTTCTGCCTCTGCCTCCTGAGTCCTGGGATTAAAGGCATGCACCACCACCCAACTGTGACTTTTCTCTATAATGTTCACCACAGAGCCTGAGGTGAGTACCATTAATAGACACCTTGGCTCTGTTCTCCTGTTCACTTCCCTTTTTGATTTCCACTAAAGGGATATGAGGCCCGAGCAGGTTAAGCAATGAAGCATATCCATGAAGACTACATTTCTAAGTGGCCACACCACCAGTACTGTTCCCCTTGGGATTTCCCTGAAATATTCTGGGTTATAGCTTCTGTAGATCTTCTGTGGCTGCTTAGAGTGATGAATGGAAAATGGGACCTTCAGTTGGTCTTTGCTGGAGTGGTTAGTGTAGGTCTTCTGGCAGAGATGGTGATTGAGTTTTAAAGGAATATTCAAAGCATTAAATCCATCTCTTCTACTGCAGTTGAGCTTAATATTTGTTAGTAATATAAATACATAAATATCTATTAGTAAGAAAAAGAATGCTTTTAGATCTGCAGTAGATATTGTGTTATCCAAGAAGAAATATTTAAGTAACTGTGCTCCTTATCCACCCTACCTCAACCTTTTAGTTCATACCTCTACAGCAGAATTTTCTCACTGAATATATGTAATGTTGTAAAAGTTGTGAACAATGGATTAAATGTCTCTGTCCCACTGCCTGGCAAAAGTGTTGACTCAATAGGTATTGTAACTATTGTTGATGTTATTGTTAGTCTTCGTTTCTCCCAAGATCTGTTTATATCAAAGAAGCATAAATATATATTTTTTCTTTCATGAGTAAAGTTCTAGAATGTTAGTTAGCAGTGGCAGACAATTCAGCCTGGTTCATTACAATGATCAGCTGTGTATGTTACTGAAATGGCATTCTTTAAAACAGAATTGTATCCTGTTTAGAGCAAAGGACATGTGAGATTGAGGCTCCTGTGTCTTAGTTTTTCAGGATATAGTTAATGATTTCCTTGTCTGATCATTAACACATGCAAAAATTGAAATATAAATATGAACATTATGGAACTTCCAGAGTTCTCCAAATTTGGTCATTAATTTGGCCATAAAACTGATGCATCAGCATGACTGGTGTTTTATTATACATGAGCGACAGTAGCCTGTTACTATCTATTCTGTTACTGTATTCAATTGACTTATGATTCAGGGCTTAGTTTTTTCATTAATTTTGAAATTCTCAAATTATTATAATATGAATATGTACTTATTTTTCTTTGGATGGAAAAAAATAAGCTTAATGAGGGAAGCTATTTCAGTTCAGTATGCCAGAAGAAAATTGAACCCTTTGGTGTGGGCTCCGTCAGTGTTGACCCTCTTTGCCCCTTGTCTGCCTTATCTGCTTCATCTCCCTTGATTGCTGGGTGAACAGACACAGTCACTGTCCTGATTCTGTCATTGCTGCTGTTAGGAAGACAGATGTGTCTGAATTTATGGAGATATCATTTTCCAATTGTGAGTATAAGGTTGTGAAAATTGTCTCCCCAAATCATGTCTCTGTCTCGGATATGTCTCCCAGAGTTATCGACAGTTCTCTGTGAGGTTAGGTTTTCATGTATAACTTAACAGTTGTGAAAGAAAATCCTTCCCACCAAACCACCCCACTGCCATTTCTCCCATCAGCTGATGGTCGTGTCCCTATCACAGACCTTGAGCCATGCAGCAGACTCTCTGCTCTGTTATCTGCCCAGCTACTATTCATTTTCTTTCCATAACACATCTCACTTTCTCCTGTTGCATTCTCACTTCCGTATCCCAAGTTCTGACTCCTGTGATATGCATTCACTCTTTGCTCCCTCCTCCCCTTCTGGATATTTTAATAGGTTCCTAATTGATTGCCCCTCCTTTAGCTCCCCTAAGCCCTTTAGTTAATCTTGGAACAGTGCTCATACAAATTAAGAGCTTTAATTACTGTTTGATTTGAATTGAATATTATTGAAGAAACCAGCTACCTATGTGCAGATGGATGTTTTAGTGTTAGTGCATATCTTCAGAGCAACACCTGGGGAGCAAAAAGAAGTACCACTTTGAAGTACATGTGCCAACTCCTTCCATCTCCTTTGCATCATTTCCTACACCTCATGTTGGTTTGTAATTAATGTAATAGTCTTTCTTTGCAAACTTTTTTTTAAAGAAAGGGATCAACTATGGGAAGTACATCTTATGAATATTAAAAGTACCCATTCTTTGTAAAATGAACAGAATAGGAAACATTTCTGTTATATGATATGAACAGAGATAAATGTTGGGTTGTCAGAAAAATTAAATGAGTAGCAGTATTTGAGGCATTTATTTTTCTTGCAATCTGAGATTATGATAATTTCTTCTCTTTAAAATTTCCCTCATTTTAACTCACTGAGATGTCTTTGGAATTGGTGGCTTTTGGACAAATAAGGTAGTCTCCTGTTTTGTCAGTAGGGCTTTAAGAAGTTGAATATTGCTATGTTCTCTACAAATAAACAAACAACACTTCTAGAGTCGGAAGAGAGTGAGCACTGGCATGGTCTTTATAAAAGAATTCTTTGTCAGAGTCTTTGCACAGTGAAGAGAGGGCTTGGAGTTTGAAGAGATAAATGGGCCAGAGAACACATTTGTTTTAGTTAAGCAGTAAGATACAGTCTTGGTAATATTTGCATGGTATTAGGTTAACAAGTTCATAAAACTATTATTTGTTGACATCCAATTGATTTGATTATTTTAAATGTAATTTTCCAGCTTATAACTCAACAGTGGAATACTAGAGACCTTTTCCTCATGTCAGGAATGTACAAAGAACTGGGAAGAACTTTTTCTGTCCCCAAGCCATGGCTATTTGAGCTAGACCTATGAGTGTCTTTTAGTAAACTCTGGTCAGCCATAGTACTGCTTAAAGTGGGTCGTTCCACCTCTGTGTATGTCTGTATTTTCAGAGGACTGCCAGGACAAATTAACATGGGGCTTTGTCGCTTTGTCTTCAGTCTGCTCAAATGACACTGCCAAGCTCTGCAGATAAAGAACAAAGGTATCCCTTCCCACAAAATAACCATTTGGTATGGTAACCCTTCTTGTAGCTGAAGGAGGATTTTGAAAAAGTGGATTTCTTTTTTAACTTAAATAAATAACAGCTCTCTCTGGCCATTGTTGAGCAGGATTTTGTGCTGATTCTGTGATCCTGCCTTTCCATTTCATGTCTGTGAATGCTGATGGCTGGAAGAGCTTAGGAAGCAGCCCCAGTCTGAGGTCTTGATGACAGTGATGATTCTCAGGCATTCAAGGCCACAGCCTCACCCCAGCAACTCCTGGGGAACATGCTTCTGCAAAAAATGGCTTTGCAAAACTGTAATGATTAGAATTCTGAAGCTTAATGTCCCTCAATAACCAACAGTGGATTTCTTCAAAGGTTTTCTGCTCTCTTCAAAGAGGGAATAACAGAGCACACGATGAAAGGTGACAGGAGCAGTATGCATTTCATAACGATCAAAGCAATCAGAAATTTAGAGCTGGCCACTCTGGCTGATTGATCATGTCTACAGAGCTCCACACTCTCTTGGAGCTGAGCAATTGGTCCTTTATGATAAGTCTGCATAAATGTGATTAAGTCCTTATGAACAACAACAAAAAGAAAATAAAACAAAGGAAAAGAAAGAAAAAATGTTTTCAACCTGAAGTTATTTAAAGAAAAAAAAAAGCAACCTGACTCCCAAGAGATAGTAACAGGAGTCTTTTTCTTTCTCAACATTTACATGAAATAACACCTAAATGCTTTTAAGTGTGAACAAATGTCCCATGATATTCAATATTAGGTGATATATCTGTCTGTTTCTCCCACTTACAAATGGAAGTTTTGAAGAGAATAGCCTTATTTTCAAACTTTCCTTATTCACAGTTTGCTTTCCATACTAAAGCCGCAGGTGTTCACATCTTGCCAAGAGACCAGACTGGGAGGACTTCACCTGAGGAGCTACTGTCTGCAAAGCACAACTCACAAGGACTACCTGGTATACTGTGGTGATATATTCAGGAACACACGGAACAATCCAGAATAGGGCCAGCTTGTGCTGATCTCCATGTTGGGAGTATCATGCCAGTCTTGCTGTAGACAAAGGTTTTCCTAGTGGGTAGATGCAGCCACAACAGTATTTGAAGGCATGCATATATAGCTGTTTGCCCCTTATTGATCCCTTCACTGACTTCCCACTAGCTCAGCCAGGCTTCCGCTAGCCTCTCTTCCCTCCAGTTACCATTCTTGTGTACCTGCCACCCTCCTGTATAATTGGTCTCCCAGTGCTGAGTCTTTGTCCTATCACTTTCCCAGCCTTTGTCCCTGTGGGTCCATGGAGGCTATTTTATCCCTCAACCCCATTCTCCTCTCCTAGTCACTATTCTTGCTTCCCCTTTCAGCTCCAAGATCAATTCTTGTCTTTTTTGTCATGGACCTAGCCTTTAATCCCTGAGCTCTCTCTCCAGTCCCCAGAGTAATTTCTTCAATGAGGTTATGTTTGTGCCTCAGGCCTCACTCTAGTGACCTTGTCTCAGATGTATCTTACATTAATTTTCTGATATTTGAGTGAGGGAATAGGATATGATAATTGAGCTTTAGAACATGGAGACCATTCTTGTAGATGCATACCAGACTCTAATGTTCTGCAGCCCCATGGCATTTTGTGACTCAGTGAGTCTTCTATAAAATAAATACCCATGATCGCTGTGTAGAGATTAAATGAGTTGACAGTAGAGTGAAATCAATAGGACATAGTGCACAGGCTCATAGAGGCAGTCTATTCTCTGCTTGCTATTCAGTTTAGCCAACAATCATGCTTCCATTAGACTGAACTCTGGGATGATGAAGGCTGTATCAGATTTGGTTGCATAGAATCCCACCTGTTCCTGATATGATGCTTAACTCACAGTAGGAAATGTTTAGCAGTTGTTTTAATCATGTCCTGGTTAGGCAAACTGTGATCACTTCAATCTCTGGCTGAGTCAACACTTGGATGTACATAGGGCTTGGTGGTATGCTCTTGGCGAAGATATAATCAATCCCACTTGTTGGCTAGGATCTATTGTGTGGCTTTTGTGTTTCACCTTTTGTTGAAGGGCATGCTTTCCTGTGCCTGATTTTGACAATAGTGCAAAGTTGAGCCTTGTCTTGAGAGTGTTTGTTTCACTTCTACTAAACTCATGGTGGTCCATTTTCATCTTTAGGATGCACAGCTTTTTGCATTGGTTGTCATCATACATAGAAGCTCTGCATAACAAACAGTTTGAAAGCAGAGCTGTTGAGTTAGGTAACAGTGTGGCTGGAGTATGATCTTCACTCCAACCTACTTATGATTGCTCTTATCAGACCTTTCCCTAAATAATGATGCTCTCAAAGGACATTAAGTAAGGTACCAACTTGGAATGCCTAATGAGCAAACATGGAAATAGCCTGCAGAAAGCAATAGTCTCCAACAATTAAATCTAGGTAGGGATAATATGAAGTATTGACACTGTAGACAGCTTAAGTATGTGTGCTGCACTGGAGAAGAGAATTCACTGTGGCTCAGTGTACTGAAGGATACTTTGCAGTAGCTACCTTTCATCTTAGAGAATAGTGACGTTAACTGTGATGGAGAGAACAATGCATAGATGTAGAACAAGCTTAGACAATTCCTTAGTCACTAAATGTCTTTTGGCTGCATGGCTCAGTATGGTAACTCAGTATGGAATTTTTCTGTCCATGACAGGAGAAAGAACTTAGTAGATACACTTGAGAGTGTCACATAATATTCATAACTTGGGTTTCTACCATACTCAGATTAACAATAGTAGAACTGGATTTTTTGCACTATTTTTAAATATCAAATGGAAAACTATGAATAAAACCCAATACTGAATAACATATTTAATAACAAAGTACTTAATAAAATAATCAGACATTTTGGTACTACCAGGATTAGCTCAAACTGATTCTAATGTTTAGTGAGAAGAAAAAGGATTATTAGATTGTGTAAAATTTAATGGGGAAAAATAGGATTATCTTCTTTTAATGTTAAGGGAATTTCCTCAAAGAAGTTTCCTCTGCCAGTGTCACTATATATATAATGTGTGTGTGTGTGTGTGTGTGTGTGTGTGTATACATACATATATATTTTTAAAAGTTAAAATGTGCTTCCTTTAAATAGAACTCTATGTTTGGGACTGGTGAGTAAGGATCCCTTAAATTCTTATCTTACATAAGTTGAGTCAGTACTTTCAGCATGAATTTTCTTCTGAACAAGAAAGGGAAAAATATTTAGCTGATATGTGCCATCTGGCTTTTAACTTTTGGAAATTGTCTTCCAGCCTGCATCTATTTCAGAGAGACTATTAGATCAGAATTTCAATGAATCCAAGGCAGTCAATTCAGAATTTAAACTTGAATGCTTTGGGAGCTATAAATCACAGCACATATGGGGTGATACATGTTTGGGAAGAAATGACCCTTGCTGGCCCACATATAAAGTTAAAACTGCCTATACTCTATGTTTATTACATGTGTTTATTTTACCAAGGTTATCCTGAATAAATAGTTCCCACTAGGCTTTCCATCTTATTATTGGGTTTAATAACTAAAAATTTCTATTTATTAAATTATTATGCATTATAAATGCTCAATAATTTCTCATGCTGACAAAGTTCCCTGACAATTCATGCCTCTCCTTATGATGCTTGCCTGGTTAGCTTTAGAACAACAATAAACAAGCAATCACAAAATATGTCTTTTGAAAAGAAGTCATGATTCTCTGCCGGAGAGATGGCTGGCTTGGTGAGTATAGTGCTTGCAAGAGCGAGGACCTGAGTTTGGGTCCCAGTAACCCATGAAGCTGGATACAGTGGTTTGCACCTGTGATCTCAACACTCATGGTGAGACTGGAGGCAGGACGAGAGAATCTGCAGAAGCTCCAGGCAGCTAGCCTGACATTTTAGGATTCTCATGGCCAGTGCATGGTCCAAAGAGGTAGAACTCATTCTCCTGTAGACTTTATAGTCTGACAAGGGATAATATTTGAACAATGGTTTCCTTAACTAGGAGAAATTTCTGTGTTTATCACAATATGTCCTGAGGATGTTTACTGCTCAAATAGGAAGCAAGTTGAATGGATATACTGGTAGAAGGAGTTCAGGTATATATATTTTTCCCACTGTTTGACCATCTTTCTCCCACTGTTTGACTCTGAAATATTCTGAAGGATTTTTATTCTGTAGATTGCAACACAATAGAAGGCCTCTTGTCTGACTGCCTTCTACTGAAGACTTTTTGGTGTGACATGGCATTAAATTTCCCTATAACGCTCCAATACATTTAAACATTTTGGAAACTAGGGTGCAGTTTATAATGAGCACATATGTTTCCTTTTTTCTCTTATTTATGTCTTTTTGTAATTATAGGAAGACTATTAGAAATTGAAGGTGCGTTAGAATTAAATAAATTATGAATTAATGTAGTATTTAATTCTAATTTATTCATTAAATTCAGCCTAATCCACAGTAGCCCAATAGTAAGTCAAAATAATTGAATGAGAAGGAAAGGCTGTTTTTGTTGGGAAACTGTTTACAACTTTATAATGAGCTTTGTTTTCTAGAGTTCTTGGAATCTATTTTTTAAAAAATCCATAGTGTATAGTGGTTTACTCTGGTTTCTGCCTTATACTGGATGGTTTAATACATGTATCTGTGATAGGTATCATGACCCATTTTAGAGCTGAGGAAAATCACACTCAGAGAGCCCTATGACTAATTCACTTTGAGAATGGGATTTTAGTGGAATATCACCTGCCACTCTCTTCTGTTAAATTATTTACTTGTATGTATCTACAGCTTTATATTCTGACATATTCCAATGAGTCCCAGAAACAGTAATTACTAGACTAACTCTGGAAACTTTTAGAAACCACCATTCCACTATCCAAGCATTAAAACACCATTAATTAGAGCCATGTGATGTGAAGCGAGATTTTGGAAGGATAAAGGATAAAATATGACTGTCTTTCTAACAAAGACACAGTAAACTTGGCTCCAAATGATGCCTGCTCCTTTTGGGAATCTTGGCACCTGGTGGTGGCTAACAGAGTGTGAACAGAAAGTGTGGGCAGAAACCCACTGAGGGCTGTGCTGGGAGTATATAAAAGGCCATCACACCTCTCTACCACATGGACTTCTCACCATACATAAATGGATCTCCTTTAAGAATAACCCGAATGTTATGTGTCACAGATGGCTGTGGACACACTGTCAACAATTTCCAGCACTGACAGCAGTGCAAACCTGAGTGGCTCTAATCTGCCTGCAAATAGCTGCCGCAGCCTTGATCTGGGCTAATCAAAGGAACAAGCCCATAGGGGTTTAGAGAGTTCAGTGCAGCCAGCTAAGCTGCCATTAATTTAATTTCTGGAGTACAGTGAATTATGGGGAAGTCTGCTAAAATGTTGAACTCTTTGGAATAAGAGACTAAAAGGGTTACTTCCATAATTAGTGTTGTTTTAAAGAAAGGACATGATGCTCCCTGAAGTGTGACTTTGCAGAACTGACAATCATGTGTCAGGTGAGCATCAGCTGGGGGATCAAGTCTGACGTGGTCTTGGAAATGGCAAGGAGAGTGTGAGATCATGCTCTTGAGCTTTGGTGAGGAATGGTGGTTCCCTTTCACTTCTGGTGCCCAGGACTGAATATAAATGAGAACATGACTACTCCTAGGTATGGATGAAGGGAAGATTTTTATTGTAGATATGGGAGAAAATTTAGCCATAGGCATCTGGAAGAGTACAGACTGAATATGACCAGCCTAATAGACTGGGCCATGAGGATGTGGTGGGGAGAGTAAGAAAGGAAGAGAAAAAAAAAAAGAGAAGATATGACCGAGAGGGCAAAGGGAACCAAGAGAGTACAAAGAAGCAAGAGCACTACCCTAAATGACTCCGGTTATGTAGGAAATGAGATGCTGGAGGAAGGGAAGCAAAGCACAGGGGCTGGAGAGGTTCAGGGTAGGGAGAAGTGCTAAGAAGCAGGACTCTGTAACTGGTACGTGAGATGCTGAGAGCCTGATGGCCAGCATCCCTTTTAATATATTACATAGGCACCTCAGCCATTTGTCCTAGAGTGTCTTTGAGACCTAAAAAGAACTATTGCAATCTTAGGCTGTTCCTCTTAGAGCTTGTGGTAAGTGAAAAGAAAAAGATAGAAATAAAGACACACTCTTTAAAGTATTTATGCCCATGAATGTTTAAGTACCATGCTGTATTCTTATGTTGCACAAATTCACTTGTGAGCCAACATTATCTAGAGGAATCTGATCAGATGTGAGTTAATTGAGTCTGGTGGCCTTTTCTGGGGCAGTTCTTTCCAAGACTCCAGCTCACTGGCAGCGTTTTTTGTGTACATGGTATACTGGGTATTTTCTGGATTAACAGACTAATCAGCTTACTATAAGATCCCATTCACTTCTGGATGCAGTTTATACAGGGGTTAATGGTATTTTATTGGAACTGTATTTGATAAGCAAATTTGACAAATAATGTATTTTCTCCTTTTTAAAGTAAATTTCTTAAAATTTTTCCATACATGAATTTCCTTTCTCTATATCCAGCCTCATCCTAGAGCCTCTCTCTTTCTATCGGCCAACTTTATTAAAATAAATCTTGACCATGCAGTCACTACCACAGGTAAAAATGGGTAGCTGTTTTCTGTATTCCTTACTTGTACAAGCTAATCAATTGTTTCAACTATTTCTCCCATACAGATGGCATTGCCCCTGTCCAAGGATATTCTGTGTGTGCTGGTCCTATATTAGATAAGAACCATGTTACACTCTCAAGGGCAGACCCAATATCCCCAGCAGAAAGCGAACACAAGACAAACTAGATGGCATTTTGGAGGTTTTTTTCCCCCTTCTTCTGTGTTTTTAACCTTACATTTCAGGTTTCTGATTTTGTGTTTTTATGGGAGGCACCATCCCCAGTGGTCTCATATGCTTTTAATTGGAGGAATGTTCCAGAATGTTAACTATTTGGAGGCACTTATCAGAGTAAGGGAAGCTGTTTTCCAGTTGCTTTCTCCTCCTGTCAGACTGAAGGGATAACTGTAGCAGATGAGCATTGCTGTGCCAAGATGTGGCATCTATGACTTTATGGAAGATGGTAACAATTCCCAGCATTCCTGTACCAAAGTGTGACATAGTCCATGACATTGCAGATGAAGAAGGTGATGGTCCCCACCATCATGGCCAGAGTCCCATGTGATCTGGCCCTGACATGAAACAGTCACCTCATAGAAAGCCACATCTTTCCTTGACCATCTTTCTTGGGCAATATTTGCTTGCATCGTTTTCCACCTAGAATTTAAATACTTGTTACTCAAGGGTTCTTCATCTCTCCTTTCAGCTTCTGCACATTCAAAATGTGTTCTTCCTTAGTGTTCTTATGAGCATCATTTACATAGCTCATCCTGGCACATACTCTAGTGTATAAAGTAATGACATATTCTTACAAATCTCAAACCAGCCAGTATTCACTGTGTATACACTGAGTGCCAGGCATTTCCTGAAAAGTTTTACATTATCACCTCGTTTTGAGACAGAGACTTGCATTGCTCCATTATCTCAGTGGTGAAGAAATTAGTTAGAGAAGTGACACACCTAAATCCAAGCTGAGATTTATGGCTGGTGTCATGTAGCACCTGGGGACAGACTTGCCCTGAAGCTGCCTTTCTGATTCTTTTATACCCTGTTTATTTCTAGTTTCCCCTCTCGGTCAGCTAGCTGCTGGAGCTGTCTTCAGCTGTCTAAACAAATGCATGATGGGGCCTGGGATGTAAGAGGCAGTGGAATTTTGCAAAGAATACTTGAAAGCCGAGTCCAGCCTCTCTGCAGCTGAAAAGTAGTTAGCTTGTAAGGAATGAAGATTGAAGCAAGAGGTGTTAACAGATGATCTAAAACAAAGTCCACTGTTTATGTCTATAGAAACATAGACACAGCAGGCTGACGTGATACCTCACTAACGTGTGTGCCTTGGAAGCATGTGGCTGTCCCTGCTGCTCCCCAGTACCCATGTGAAAAACCAACACCACCAGACATGGTGGAACACAAGGCTGGGGAGATGGAGACAGGTGGGTGCTTGAGATCACTGGCCAGCCAGCCTTCTCAAGTTAGAGACCCCATCGTCTAAAAAATTGGGTGGCAGCAGCTGAGGAGCACCAGCAACTGTGGAACAACAGCAGGAGTTACCTTCTGACCTCCACATGTATCCGCACCAACATTCACCACCTGCGTGCATACACACACAAATGCTCGTGTACCGACAAACAGACAGACACAGACACAGACACAGACACACACACACACACACACACACACACACACACACACACACACACACACGGAGGGAGGGGTGGAGAGGGAGGGTTAGCAAACTAAAACTGTGAATGCTTCTGCCTTGGTTTTTGCCATTCTGTGGACACTAAGAAATGGACTGTGTTTTAAAAAGTGTCTGCTGAAGGGTAGCAAAACCAAGACAGAAGCATTCACATTTAAGTTCTGTGGGGCACTTAATTAAAAAAAATCTGGCCAGGCCTAAAATAATTAAACTGTTCATACAGCATATAATTCTAATATTGTGCAAAAATCTCTGTTAATATAATTTGGAACATAAGAGAACAATGTGTCAAATCTTTCTAATGGAGACTATTTTCATTTTAATATTTCTTAAAAGACAATTTTAGTTTATTGCTTGAAGTTTGCGAATTTTTGACAAATCTTTGCCTTCTTTGAAGTTTTAAATTATTCATGTAAACTAAAGTGACTCCCTATCCATTTTTTAGTAATTGGAAGTCAGCTGAGTCCACATATAATTTTTAGATATTTTGATGTTTAGGACACCTGTATTTGTATACTTCCAATGTCTCTTGTTTTAAAATCTCATGTATTTAGAATTAATACTGGTAATAAAAGTCTATAAAAATAATAACTTATTCTAGACCATTTTGATTAAAAAAATATGTGTTAATTCTTGAGGGACCAGGTGTAAGTTTGCACGTCTGTGAAGATGGTTGCTGTGGAAATTAATAATGTAAACAAGATTTTGGAAAGAAATTTAATCAACTAGAGAGCAGCCGCCTTTCAAGTGAGCTCCAGCACTGTAGCACCATCCGTTGGCTGCCAGGAGAGCGATGCGCTAATTAGTAATCACCACTTTCAATTCATTACATCGGCTGCTTTAAACACCTTTGTTTGCCCACATTTTCTTGGCCTCACAAGTCACAAGTAGCTTGTATTTATTTCTGTGGTTCTGGGGATCAAACTTAAAGCCCCTTGTATGCCTGCCACTGAGTTGCATCCTCTCTCTGCCTTAGGTATCTGTTCATTATGACAGTGTCTCCTGTTGAATCCTTCCCCAAGAAGCACTAATGTTGCACTAGATTTTCTTTTTTTAACTAATGGAGTCCACTTAGGCATGTGGTTGAATTTCCTCAAGCCTCTCTTTTGGTCATCTATAAGATGGGTAAGTTCAGCCCCTTCCAGGATTATCACTGATATAGACTGACACATGCTAAGTCACTGATGTACAGCTCAGGAAGATTACTAGTTCTTGACTCTGCTAGTAGGGTACTACTGTCAGGTGTGGTTTGCCTCTGCTATCTTTATTGAACTTTGACTTGTGACCAGAGTTCATTCTTACAGGGACTGAAATGAAGACCAGTGAAGATCACTAACCTCCCTGCCCCAGGTTTAGGCATTTATTTATATGAGGAATTCCACAGAAATATAGATATAAAAGACTTTGTATTATTGATTTCTCATTGAGCAAATAAACTCTTAGAAAATCATGGGTCTTAAAATGTCATTTGGATGTATTACCACTGAACTGTGCTTGAGATTGGAGCTGGGTGTTCCCTGTATCTTCTTGGGGCATAAAGATCGCTTCTTTCACTAGTCATCATGGTTAACATTTTTCTCTACCAAGGCTTTAACTTTCTCTTTCCTGTCTTGTCAGACTTGGTCCAAGCCCCAGGCCTGTACGCTTCACTGATTGCCACCACCTGCAGGGTGACTCATTGGGAATGTTTGTGTAGTTAGGGAATCTGGTCCTTTTTATTCAGTGTACTGTTCTTGGTCTTCAAGTAAAGGTATGCAATGGTATTCAGGTTTTGTTTTTTAATTAATTTCTTATAGTTCAAGACTAAAAGATGTCCCAAATTCAGGCTCTCCTTGTGCTTTGGTGGCACATGATGGTGATAGCCAAGCTGGTAACATCTCCATGACAGATTTCAGATACTATCTGAAGGCTTTCTTAGCTTTTGGGTTTGGTGGAAATTTCAGTCGTTCCTTAATTAAGTCCAGAAGAATTTACCTGATAGTCATAGGAATGTTAGGGGGATGCACAAAGAGATAGAAATGAATATTGAGGGTGCTAATAATAGCCCCAAATAATTTGGCTCTGGGCTGGGAGCATTGCAACTCACCACTCTCACAAGTCTTAACCAGTTTGTCATCCTTGTAGAATTCTTAACTTAAATATGGATTTTTTTCTGAGATATTCAATGCATAAGAGTTTTTATAGTAACTGATATATTTCTATGTAGCAAAACTGTGGAACTATTATTATTGTTAATTATTTAGGCAAGGTCCTACTACATAGACCAGGCTGGACCCAAACTCATTCTCCCCTTGAGCCTTTGATCGGTAGGCATTTGCTACCCATCCTAGCTTTTAATTAATTATGTTTTATATTTATTTATTTTATGTGTTTTGTTGATACCATGTGGATGCCTGGTAGCCTCAGAAACCAGAAGAGGGGTTTGAGTTCCCTCAAACTGGAGTTACAGATAGTTGTGACTACCATGTGGGTGCTAGGAAAGGAACCCAGGTCTCCTAGGAGCAAGAGTCCATCATACAGTTTAGCAATACCAAACTCCTGCAGATGTGGGCTGTGAGTTTTATCTGCTTACAGAGTTTATTTGAACAGTCTGCAAAGTCTTCCCTCAATAGTAGATCATTACATTCCCCATGTCAATGAACACAAACCAGTGTCCTCATTTTCTCTAAGAGCTCACACAAAGGTTTATGTACTTTATGAAAATCATCTTTTAAAACTTTTTGGACTTTCAAACTTCCATTGTAAGAATTAGAATGGTCATGTTAGTCCTTCCCTGCAAATGCCCCTCCCTTCTTAGTGCCTTCGACTTCTCTGCATGTTAAGTGCACAGCTTCCAGCGCCTTCCTCTTCTGTTCATGTTAAGCTTCCAGTGTGGACTTAAGTTTTGCTCTCACATTCTCCCTCTCGCAGCTTCCTGTTGATAATCATTTTGCTCATCAGTGACCCTTAGCCTTTCTTCAGGCCAGCAGATAAGAGGGCTGACTGCAGATTTCTGTGTTCACTGTGGATCCTGTCAGTGGTTCTCACAGGGTGATTTTAGAATGTCTTGCAGTGGGGACTACACAGTTTCTAAAGAGTCTTACAATGGCTCTCTTTAGCAGCCCCCTTCATTTCTGATCATCAGCCCCTCAGTTCCCACCTCCCATAAGACTAGATTGAATCACATATTTTCAGTTTTATAATAAAATATGATAATATAATCAATGACTTCTTTTAACTCCAACATGACATGCCTGTTTTCCACATAGGTTTTCTGAATAATTTTGAAATAAAAAAAATTGTCCTGAACATGGAAAAGTAAAGATACATCTAACTTTTTCATTTTCTTTCTTTTCTCATCGTTAAGGTCAAGTGGTACCTAACAGAATCCCACTGTGATCCCACTGCACAAAAGTAGCCATTCATATAGCATTTGAAATGTACAGCCTACTTGACATTTCCCCATGTACTCAAGCACAGTGATGTTTTCCTTCTCAGAAATGCATGCCTAGATATTCCCGTCTCTATGCTGAGGCCCTGGAGAATTAGTGAGGCTCTCTGTGAACTCTGATTTATCCATTATGCTCTATGTATACTTGGCTTTTGGTAAATTGCTCACAGACTGTGAAACCTGATCATTCTGTTACAATAGCCTTGATAAAGGTTCTATTGAGGCTCATTAAAAGAAAGCTATTTCTTCCTGATCAAGAGAATAAGATCTCTATCTAGCCTTGGTAAAGACCAACATTCCAAGCTCCTGAAAATGTAAGAATTTACCCAGTTGGACCTGTCAATCATATTGCAAAATGATTACCCATTTGGAAGGTAGATTCACCTAATGCCCTGTTTAAAAATTTGGGAGGAATAATTATTCCCTCATGAGTGCATGTGCTTTTGCTTCACAGAGTCACTGTTCTGTGCAGTAGCTGCAGAGCTGCCACAAGGCTCTGTGAGGTCTGTCCCCATTCTGAGTGCTGATGTGGAAAGGCATACCTTTAACTCTTTCTTCATTTTTGTCTTTTTCTTTCCAATGCTGGCCAGAGCACACGCACACTTTCTCTAGTACTTAGGGCTTTTTTAGTTACCTTCCTTTTGCCATAGGACTGAGTATTGCACCTCCATGCCTGCCTCACAAAGGTATGGGTTCTTCTCTTCCTTTCTCCATTGTCTTCCTCAAGGAAGCTGTAGAGATCTACAGCTTGCCTGCCCCACAGTTCATCTCTGTAACTCTAATAAAATAGTCCTTGAGTTTCCTTCTGAGTACATTCTTAAAATCTTTTATTAGTGGGACTAAGTACCCCAAGAGGGACCGAGATTTCCATGCTAACTTATGGTGCTCAACAGGGCACACTCCAAAGTTTCTGGTAACAATATTAAAGGTGTACTTTCACTACCTTGTTAGCAAGATGCTCCTGCTTGAGTTCAGACAGTATTTTCTTGGTGTTTCTGGTTTCTTGGCCCTTTTACCAAATGAACTTCTGCTATGACATGAATCATTGCCTCTTGCTGCTTCAACACTGACAATTCACGGGAATATTATAGGAGCCACTTTATTCTTCATGTGCTCTCTTGTTCCTTTCTATCCTCCAATCAACTGTTCTATTCTTTTCTCATCACTGTAGAAACCCACTATCTTGTCCCCAGCTAATTTTCTCCAGGGTGGAATTCATCTGTTGTTTTCTTCTTTGTCACCTGTATGCATGCCTTGGTATCTGAAAAATATGCCCTGCATTGCTCTTGGGGCATAGATCATGATGATGATGATGATGATGATGATGATGTGTTTGTGTATTTTTTAATAATCTTTCTCTATACACATTCTTCTTATAACTGAAGAATTTCTAAAATGCTTTTACATGTACCACCATCATAAGGTTGCTACTGGGGAAGACTAAGGCTCACAGCATATTTTTCCCCAGAGGTTAGATTATTCATTTCTCTATACTTTCTAAATGTTTACAAAAATGCAGGTTTGCAGTGTGAAGTTTTGTTTTTCTATATTTCTTTTATTTGGTTGTTTTTGAGATATCTTCTCACAGTGTAGCCAAGTTGTCCTAGATATTCTTGAACTCCCTATTCTTAGGTTCTGGGATTGCAGGAATGAATCCCTACTAGCTGCAATGGGGCGTTTCTAGGTGATAAACACAATTTTGTGCCTCTTCTGAGACTCATGTTCTACACACTGACACACAGCAGCAGTAGCATGTATTAAGCCAGACTCCTGGTAAGATCTGAAGCTTTCTCATCTGATGTACCTTCATGGAGGCTTAGCAATGTGGGAAAAGAAATTGGATCAGGCACTTCATTTGCCAGAACTAGAGAGTTATATGGAGGGAGGGGGCACTTGGTATGGAAGCTTCTTAGGGCTACAGCAACTTGTATTGACAGTGTGTAATACCAACACAAAATGGGTTTCCTGGCAGAGCTTAGTAAACACATTTCAACTAGATATAAAGATTTCATAAACCACATTCTTTGCAAGATATTCTAGGGAAGAATCACAGCCCCCAGGATATCATTAATTTTATATCTAGCTCATATTTTAAGAGCAGCTAGGAAAGGCACATATCCATAATCCATAGTTACATTAGTAAAGTGTGGGGAATATGCAGGTAGACATTAAAATGATCAATGTAGTCCAAGAGGCCGATAACGTCATGTGGCTAAGAGCTTTTGATGGAGCATCCAGGGACCAAGTTTCATATTGACTCTCCACTACTTGCGTAACCTTGAGCAAATTCCTAAACTACTCTGAACTTCATTTTCCTCATCCATAAAAACTTCACAACCTCATGACTTGCTGTGAAGATGGACATACTTTCTCTAATATCTTTGGCATGGTGCCTTATATATTTAGGAAGTGCTGTCCTTTCTCCTCAGTTAATAGTTTGTTACACTATACCATACAAAAGTCATTGTGTTTTCAGATCTATATCTTCAGTGACTCAATCTTAAAATTCTTAAAAATGTGGAAAATCAAGCAATTTCCTAGACTTTGTTTTCTGACGTCATTTCTATAGAGAATGCCTGGGAGGTGTGTTTTTGTTTTCTTTTTCTTTTTGTAATGATAACACAATGGAGGAGAGACATGCTAAGGATGAGCATGGAACCTTCCCAACAAGAACATGCTACTGTGGTTGATTGTAGTTCTAGAAAGTTCACATCAGCAGGCTCTATGAACAATCCCATCCCAAGTCCTCTGCTGTGTTCTCAAGCTGTCTGAATGGTGGACAACTTTTCCTACCTTAGATTAGGTATACTATCCGAGCAATATTCAGAAAGAGCTGTTAAGATTTTTATGATCAAAATTTATCTTTCTTATCACTCTTTTATTTCCTTCTGTGGGTAAAATTTTAGGTATTTTGGAAGTCCCAGGTTGAAGGGATAGCTTACTCTTTCTCCATCCCTCTACATAGATCTTCATCTAGAATACTAAGTTGTACTGAAATGATGCTCCCATTTAACTGTCTGTCTCTTTCCTTTGGGCTGCACTATTACTGGCAGCTATGGAGTGATACTCTACCAGCATCCTTCTCATCTTGCTCTCGGATGAGCACAAGGGTAGGATGGCTTATTGCTGTTTTATTGCTGTATTAGATGAAATGATTTCTCCGCCTTGTATCCATTTATCATCAAACATTTATCAAATGTTTCTCAAGAACTCTAAATAATAACACTGATTTGTGGTTATTTTAGATTTCTTCTAGGACTGTTGACTAATTACAAAAATTGTCTCAGATGCCTATCTCAAAAGAGATCACTGAACCTGAAGAACTAGTTGCTGTCTTATTTTTACTGGATTGAATAGATATATATTATGACATACTCAATCAGTCTTACCAAAAATTTGGTTTGTGTAAATTAATTATTTAAAATTGATTTTGATTCTGAAATTCTAGATTGAAAACACTATTGGAGAAATGGCTACATGACAATTAAATCATTCTAGGGACTTCTGCTTTGGTGCAATTGGAGTAATTTGTGACAACAGCACTTCTTTAAACACTGACAAGCCCAATGCTGACAAAAGGGAAGTACACCTCCTTTGAAATCTAAAAGTCTTCCAAAAAAGAATGACTCACTGAAATGGGAGCAAAAGGCTGTGTTTCTTCACACTGCTTTTACCTGCACAAAATGTATGAGCTTGGAGCTTGGATGAGCAGCTGGGAAGTCAGGCATAAGTAGAAGGCAGAATAGTCTCTCACAGTAGAAGAGATAGGCAGGGCTAGAAAGCAGCCAAGATTCAGAGGGACCAACGGCTTAGGGAAAAGATAGGCCCTGGGACGTTAACTTGACCCTTGCACCTTGAAGCACAAATTTGCTTAATTTTTGTGACTTGTAGTGAGTGAGGCTAAGAAAAAGGCACAGAAAAGCAGAACAGTTTCTGACAACCTCTCCTGCTGTAGGATAATGCTTTTGTAGACTGGTTTAATAAAATGCTGATTGGCCAGTAGCAGGCAGGAAGTATAGGTGGGGTGAGCAGAGAAAGAGAATTCTGGGAAGAGGAAGGGTTGAGTCAGGAGTCACCAGTCAGATGCAGAGGAAGCAAGATGAGAACTTCTAACTGAGAAAAGGTACCAAGCCACATGGCTAAACATAGATAAGCATTATGGGTTAATTTAAATGTAAGAGCTAGTCAGTAATAAGCCTGAGCTAATGGCCAGTTATAATCAATATAAGCTTCTGAGGACTGAGGAGTGGGGGTGCGGTAGCTGACTGACATCTACACTCTCCAGTACCCAGGGGAACAGTAATTGAAGTTCAGCATCTGTGAAGGACAAGGGATACTTGTCAACACCACTGGCCTACACTGAAGGTGTTCAGACAACCCAGAGGAAGGCTGAATCCTTCAAAAAGCTGACTGACTTGGAGTCATCTCATTCTTGAACTGGATAAAGATAAGTTGCACATCTCAGGTGTGATCTTTAGTGGTAAATCCTTTTTAGAGTATAATTTTACTTATTTATTCATTAGAGACAGGTTCTCACTTTAGAGCCCTAACTGGCCTAGAACACTTTATGTAGACCCAGCTAGTCTTGAACTCAGAGACCCACCAGCCTCGGTTAAATTTAAAAGTGTGTACCACCACCCCCCAGCAAACAGAATATATATTTCACATATAACATTTGTAATTCAATTTAAAACCAATCCTCATATAAAAGAAGACCAAGACTTAGAAAGAACTCTAAATATGATCCCATTAGTGTGAATACAATTAAAGTTTGGCCTCTTTTTAGATCAGGCTATACGTCTGAAGTCCTCTGTCCTACTGTTCTCTCCACCTCAGCCCTCATTTTCTGACATAAACTAAATCTGACTTGTACTGTAGACATTTCAGGTTGTAACTGCTGTTTTCCTGCCTGTGGTTGCTGTTTATTTTGGTGTTGTTTAGGCATTAGGCCTTCTAATGACAGAAAATGGATGAGCAATTTAAACGTATTAATATGGTACTAGCAATGTGGCTTTTGGATGACTTTACAATTCACTAAGTTTTAAGAAGATGTTAATATTGTACTTTGGGGTTTTTTTTGTTTTGTTTTGTTTTGTTTTGCTTTGCTTTTGCATAGGAAAATGGGTAAGAGGAAAGACAATAAGGGAGTGTATTAAGAACAGAAATACTTGGGCTTTTTTCTTTAAAGGTTATTAGTTTTGTTAGTGAAAACACCTATGTTTTTAAGTTTGAGTGAGATTTTGAAAGAGAAGAAATCTTCAGGGACTAACAAGCTTAAGCAGAATCACAATTGGCCCTGGGAATGGCTTTCTTTTGATGCAGAGTGCTCACAGCTCTCCTGGATCATGAAGGCTTGGGAATGAGATGGGTCAGCATGCACCAGAGTTGGCTTGTTATCAGGTCAAGTGAGGAGCCTTTACATCATGTTCCACTTTCCCCCTGTCATCTAGGCAGTGTGGTTTCTTCAAATCAACCTTTGCTAGAAAATGCCTTCTAAGAGTTTTTCAAAGCTGGGACACAGGCTAATCAAAGAACACTGCAAAAGTGCTTTGGTATCTGAGACTAAAGTGAGTCATTCTTGCCCTCAGGTGCACATGTA
The DNA here is from genome assembly GCF_903995425.1 of Onychomys torridus. Lineage (NCBI taxonomy): Eukaryota > Metazoa > Chordata > Mammalia > Rodentia > Cricetidae > Onychomys > Onychomys torridus. The sequence continues at coordinate 25,249,173 of NC_050451.1, forward strand.
GCTCACTTTTGAACTTGTTGTAGGTGCACATTAATGAGTCCTGCCCCGTCCTAGAGAATCTGAATTTGTAGATGGGGCTTTCAAAAGATTCTCAAATGATAAGGTTGCATGAGTAATTGATAGCACTTCTCTATGTTACTGGGTAGACCATGTGGAATGACCAGGTAGGGCCAGGATCACTAAAGTGCACATGTGGCAAGGCTGTGATACAGGAAAACAGTACATTGTTACTTCCCAGGACTCTGTAATCTCAGCCTAAAAACTACATTTCATCTCTTGAATGGGAGGGCAAAGCTTTCCAAGGTAACACTGGAGATGTGTCATCTTTTCTGAGGCCACACCTGACTCTTCATTGCAGCAGATATTTGTGATCCTATGTTAAAGTCTGTGTTCTAAGTAGGAAAGTGATGGTGTGCAATGAAGCAACAGGGCAGAATGTGTCTCCTTGAAAAAGAGGGATTCATACCCTGTGAAGAGTGATTGTGAGGACAAACGGCCCAAGGTGATAGGTAATGTAGAGTAGTGATTCTCAACCTCCTGACCCCTTTAACAGGGATCGCCAAAGACCAGCCTGCATATCAGATATTTTCACTGTAATTCACAACAGCAGCAAAATTATAGTTATGAAGTGGCAATGAAAATAATGTTATGGTTGGGGGTCGCCACAGCATGAGTTACTCTGTTAAAGCGTTGCAGCATTAGGAAAGTTGAGAACCACTGGTGTTGAGGGAGGTTGCAGTGGAAAGCTCAGCTTGCAGAAGGACAATGGGCAGGTGGGTAGAAGGTCAAGCTTTTAAAGACATCACTGTATGAATCATAAATCGAAGTTCTCAAAAACAACAACAACCCAGTTCTTTATCTATATACACTCTTTAATAAATGAACTTTCTGGCTTAAGATTTGCAACAAAGGCTTTTCTAAGACAAAAACTATCCCATCTTTTAACCAGATTGTGTGTGGCTGTTTGAAAGTGTGCCTGTGTATGGTGTTCTGTGCAGTTGAATGATTTTTTTCTCCTCTCTATTCTGTAAGGTAAGCAAATGAAAAAGAAACAGTTAAAAGGAAGTTTGAGATGATAAATTGTTCTAACAATTCCACTGTTTTCTCCAGACTATTTTAAAATAATTCTTCAGAGATACTTTATTATGCAAGGAGTGGAGGCTTCCTCTTCTACCCCAAAATACTTAAAGATTATATAAGAAGATAAGAGCATTTTAAGTAACTCCTATGGTCCATGAAACTTTATGATCACAGAACAAGCCAGTCATGAAGCATTATTCTTACTGGATTTGCTTATAATTTCAGAATCATGTTGGGATGGACAGAAGAAATATTGATTCTTTATGTTACTTTCACCCTAAGATACTGCACTTGGTCTATGATCCCATGCTGTGTACTTGCAGGAGGCAGGACACAAGAGTATTTGTGTGAGAGATCCTGTTTTGATGAAATACCCTAAAACTGTTTTAGAGACTTATGTTCTGTATTAAACATAAAAAATAGCTACAAAGTCATGAGAAAAATGACTTCAAATCTGAAAATATTTTGTTTGTTGTGTTACATTAGAGATGTACATTTGGGATGCATAGTTTGGAATTTGATATAAATGAACAAAAGTTCCTGGTGACTATGGATTGAGCTTCTTTATAAGAGATAGCAATAAAATTGTTTGTAGGGTTCTTGAGACAGTCAGCCCATAATACAGGTCAGATTCTAGCACAGGACTTGATACATAATTAACAATTTATGTGGCCTTTATTTTTATTGCTTAAAACAATGCCATATGCTTAATTAAAAATACCTAAATTCTCTGAGAAGCTAAATTAGTAATAAGGGAAAAGAATATATATATATATATATATATATATATATATATATATGTGTGTGTGTGTGTGTGTGTGTGTGTGTGTGTGTATGTGTATTCTTAATATATATTTCATATGAGTATTATATTAATAATATATTACATTAATATATAAGAATATGTACACACACACACACACACACACACACACACACACACACATATATATATATATATATATATATATATATATATATATATATGCCGTCTTCCAAGTAGAGATGGGCAATGGACATTTGCCCTTGACTGAATACTTGACTTTGAGTGAGAGGAGGAGATAGGCAAGGGAAGCATGCTGTCCTTCAGCATCTTTCACAGACACTTAGATCTTGTTTACTCCAGGAGTCTTCACTTAGCTAATAGATGGAAGTCTCAATTTTGTATCAGTTTTTGCCAGTGCAGAAGTCGCAAGCTGTCACTAAGAGTAAGCCACTGTGGGGCTGTGGGTACAAAGCAGGACTTAGAGTGTCCAAGTGAGATAGGAGAGAAGAGTGGGCAAGGAGGCTGAAGAATGCTGCATGCTCATCCCCTGTTAGATTCCCCATCCCGTGACTTCTGGACACCTTGCTTTGGTTCTGTGAACATCTGGATCCTGGAAGGACTAGGAGAATGAAAGATATTCTCCTCAATCTTTTTTGAGCATTCATCCACAGAATCAGCTTGATAATATTGGAGTCTCAAAGCTTTGCTCAGAGGTTAGAAAATGAGAATATCATTCAGAGAAGGGTCATAGAGAAACTAAGGGGTATTTCTTTCTTCCTTTTTAAAAAGTTTGGTAAGTTGGGAAAATTGGTAGAATAGTGTAGCAGTTCAAATCTGTACAAATCTGGGCTCAGGTCCTTGCCCTGTTCTCTGTTAACTATGAACCTTTGGCAGAAATTTTCTCTCTGATCAATAGTTGTATACCTATGATATGTGGGTGACAAGCCCCAATTCATCAAGTGATGGAGCTAAGGGGCATTGAATGACCTATAATGCTTGCAATTCATATATTTACTTAAGAACTCAATAGTGTTAACTATTATTACAGTTGTGGCTGTGGAATGTAGCTGTACCCCTGTGCTAGGACCCACTCCAATTTCATATTTCCCTCAAACTAGCCATCCCATCATGGAAGAAAGATAGGCTTTTTAAGTTTGTTTGTTCAGTTGCACTGTTTAAAGACCTTATCTACTCAAAAATATTAGGATGCTGACAAACCTATGTATTAAGCAACCAATCTGAAAACCGTAAAGTGGAGTAGTTAAGACTACAAGTTTGACAGAACAGCAGAGCCTCCTCTGGTGTCGGATTATTTAGTTGTCACATGACCTGCCTATGTGCTGTTCACTTCATCTGTGAAATGAGGATAGAGGAAATAGCTGACCTGAAGATCTGCTCTTGATTAGGTGAGTTGGCATATGTCATCCAGAACAGTGTCTGAGACACAGTCAATACAGTGGGACCACCACAATGCATCAGTAAGGTTTGGATGAATTGAGCTCTTAGTACTTTCCATTTTTCTCTAAGTGGCTGGCAGAAAGGCTTCCAAAGAACATACGGAATTCTGTAATGACACAAATTGCTTATTTACAATTTGCATATGTTACAGAATCACTTCCTCTCTACTAGGATTTGCCCCTTTTCTCTGCCTAACTGACATCATTATCTGTATAAAAACACTTGCTTGGCTCCAGCAATTGATTGAGACCATCATTGATAGGTTCTTAAGGTATATGATCTTCTCACTTCAGTTGTTACATGGCAAAATTTCAATAAATCTGTGCTGAATCTCAGAGCTCAGTAGACCTTGTCTGCAAGCTGGGAGCACAGATGGATTTCAGCAAAAGTAAAGACAAGCAGGAAAAAAAATAGGAGTTACAGGTTGGATTCAGCCTTTTATTGTAGAATAACTTTTCTTGTAGTCTGGGAAAATTTACAGTGGAACATTCTAGGAAGTAGAGGTATAGTTGAAAGACTCTGAGACCAATAATGCTTGCCTTAAATATCATACAAACATTTTCTGAAAAGGATCCTACATTCTGTAGGAAAATGAAATTAATTTGAACTGAGTTAATTTCAGTGTCAAATTCTTCAGAAATGAAAATATGTATCTTCTGACTTCAATCTTTCCAAATGCAAAGTGTTGATTACAATATAAACTGCCTGAGCGCAGAGTCTGGGGTCTCTCTCTCTACTTCAATGCCTCAAGAGCCCAAGATAATATCTAAAGTATTTCTAGTAGGCACATAGCATATGCTAGTGAGAAAGTCTTGAGTAAAAGTAACTCAGTGTGGCATAGAACCCCATTTTGCAAGGGCACCAGAAGGAGACCTAGGCTTTCCTGAGCCCTGGGAGTCTTACATCCCTGGGTTATGCCTCTGTGCAGATGATATTTGCTCAATATTTCAGCAGGCATGTGCAGCATTCCTCATAAACCAAGTTGGTGAGGAAAAAAACCCAAACATTTTGATTGCATCATGAAGTATATAATTTCTCACTACTACATCAACTCCAGGACCACATCAGGAAGGCTGTGAAAAATGGCTTTGCTATCTTATCTAAATATTTCATTTGAAAGTCAGCTCCAATAACACTCAGTCATTTACAAGTTAACCTCCCTGGGAATGCTGGTGACTATATTTGCATATTTTATCCATTATGAAGGTTTTTTAGGGGCTGGGAGTTTATGTCTTACAGTTCCTTCCCACAGGCATTTGGCTGAAGGCTCAGGTAGGATAGCCTGCATTTCAGTAGCAGTGTGTGTGGTGTAGAAGTCACAGAGGAAAGTGTGTGTGATGATGGCTTGCCGCTGGGCAACACAGTCATTTTGCTGCTGACTGATTGATAGGCTGTGGTCCTTTGATGGATTACTGTTTTCCTTCTTTGCCATTGATTCTGCCCAGTCAGTACAGTTCCATCATGCATGGTACAAATTACCTGCTTCATTGCAAAGACTGTAAAGCAAAGGAGACTTTGTATTTTAATCTCAGATTTGTTTGTTTGTATGTAAATTAAACAAACAAACAAAAAGAACAAAGAGCTCTGGTACATTGATACATGTTTGAGATGAGAAAAGCCGTTGCAAATGATCCCTCCTTCCCTGAGTTTATGACTATTGCAGTTAGTAAAGTGCCATTTCAGAACTGACAATTTAACGTGGAAAAATAGTTACTGGAGGGTGGGCAGCAGCGGTTCAGAACTAAAGAGAGAATTTCTGTTTAATAGGACCACACAGTATACTGTAAAATGTTTCAAACATAATTAACAGGTAAAACATGGGAGTAAATTAAAGGGAAATTATTTTTTCTGGTAGCTCTTTGGGAAGGAAGTGTTTATCCAGAGCAACGCTAGTGTAAGTCTGTCAAGGCATTAGCAAAATGACAGTGTGAATTTGTTATTAGAGGCTAAAGTGGAGGCAAGGTAATGCATAAGAGGCAATGCCGAAAGCAGCAGGGAAGCAGCAGCTGCATTCCTGCTGTCCTTGGGGGAGACTTTAAGTGTGGACACTCTCCTCTGTTGTGGCAAATGGATGGAAACTCTGAACTTATCCAGAGGTACCAAGATAAGGAAGTAGGCACATTGAGAAGAGAGTGACCCACAAGGATGACCCCACCTTAGACTACTGCCAGTAGTCAAGAGGGTGTCTGATCTGGCCTACTCTGGTGATCAGATGGGTGAATACCCTGTCATCATAGAGCCTTCAACCAGTGATTGATGGAAGCAGATGCAGAGGTCCATGGCCAGGTGCCAGGTGGAACTCCAGGGGTCCAATCGATGAGAGAGAGGAGGGATTCTGAGTAAGGGACATTGAGATCATGATGGGAAAATGTACAGAGACAGCTAGCCAAACTAGTGGAAAGGCATGAACTGTGGACCAATAGATGTAGAGCCCCCATGGTACTGGACTAGGCCCTCTAGATAGGAGAGACAGTTGTTTAGCTTGAACTGTTTAGGGGATCCCCAGGCAGTGTGATCAGGATTCATCCCTGGTGCATAAGCCAGCTTTTTGGAGCCCAGTACCTATGGTGGGATACCTTGTGCAGCCTTAGCAGGGAGGAGGGGCTTGGACCTGCCTCAACTGAATGTACCAGGCTCTGCTGACTCCCCATAAGAGACCTTGCCTTAGAGGAGGTGGGAATGGGAGATGGGTTGTGGGGGAAGGCTGGGGAGGGGTAGGAGGGAGGCAAGGGGGATCTGTGGTTGGTATGTAAAATGAACAGAAAATTTAATAAAATACAAAATCAATAAAATTTAAAAAAAGAAAAGAAAAGAGAGTGACCCAATCCTGCTGTATATTTAACTCACCCATTCTTTCAAAATGACTATAAACCATGTAGAATCACTTTGAAATCTTGCTGTCAGTATGAATTTGGAAGAAGACATTTGTAGCTAGAGTTTTTCTTTCCAGGTCCCGCCAAGCTCTGGCAGTCCCATAGCCCACTTATAAAATAAATATACAGATGCTTATATTATTTAAATTGCTCGGCCATTAGCTCAGGCGTACCATTGTCTAGCTCTTACTCTTATATTCAGCCCATTTCTGTTAATCTATATGTTACCACATGTTCCATAGCTTTACCTGCCTTTACATGCTGCTACCTGGATGGCAGGCTGGCATCTCATGCAGCTTTCACCTTCCAGCTTCTCTTCTCTGTTTGTCCTACCTATCCTATACTTCCTGCCTGGCTACTGGCCAATCAGTGTTTTATTTATCAATCAATCATAGCAACATATACTCACAACATACAGGACATCCCACAACAGACATTTATTCTCTAAGTGCTTAGAGGTGGACAGTGGGAAACAACTGTGACAGATTCCCAAAGGATGATGCTGATGTTGAGGAAGTTGGGGAGTACAGATGAGACGGACAGTTGCCATCAGATACTGTTATAGCAATTGGTTGAGAATGGTTTGAGGGGGGGATCTAATGTCATTTATACCACACATAATAAATATCTCAAAATGGACTAAAAATTGCCAGGCTAGAATATATAGACCTTCTAGAACAAAGTGTATGGGAAAGCATTCATGACAGGAGCTCATGCAATGTTTTTCTTAGATATGACATAAGAGACGAAAGCAGAAGCAGACCAATGAAGCCTTACCAAACCAGCACAGTTGTACACAGCCAAGGAACTGTCAAAGAAAAGTAACCTATAGAGAAAGCGAGCACATTTTGAAAGCACATGTCTGATGAAGGTTTAATATATAAACACCATCAGACTATGTAAGCAAGAACAAAATTCTGAACACTCACCCAAATAATCTGACTTTTGAAATGAGCAAATGACAGGAGTAGAACTTTTAAAAGAATGTAAGTGGTTTACAGGTATGTGAGATGACAGGATGGTCAGTACCACTGATCCTTCAGACTGTGGATGAGAAATCACAGCGACATCACACACACACACACACACACACACACACACACACACACACACACACACACACACACAGACACACAGACACAGACACACACAGAGAGAGAGACACACACAGACACACAGACACATACATACATACACACACACACAGACACACATACACATACATACACACACAGACACAGACACACAGATGCACACACACAAACATACACACACAGACAGAGACGCACAGACACATACAGACACACAGATGCGCGCACGCACACACACACACACATACACACAGACAGAGACGCACAGACACACAGACACACAGACACATACATACACACACACACACACAGACAGACACACAGACACATACATACACACACACACAGATGCACACACACAAACATACACACACAGACAGAGACACACAGACACATACACAGACACACAGATGCACACACACACACAGACAGAGACGCACAGACACACACACACACACACACACACACACACGGACAGACACACAGACACATACATATACACACAGACACAGACACACAGATGCACACACACAAACATACACACACAGACAGACAGAGACGCACAGACACATACAGACACAGACACACAGATGCACACACACACACAGACAGAGACGCACAGACATACACACACACACACACATACACACACACACACACACACACACACAGATTTAGTCCCAATGGATACATCTACAAAACACTCACCTAAGGCTCTGGAAACACTCTGGAAAGATTGTAAAAGCTGGAGGATCAGGGAGTTTTCTATGAAATGGTATCTCCTGGTGATATCAGAAGCTCTACCCATAAAGTTTGACAATATGACTGTCCAACCACGAGCTGAATGGGGACGACACCAATGTCCATCCCAAAGTGATCAGGGAAAGCTCATGAGGCCTCGGCCATCCACAAAGAACTGCAGGTAACTGAGGAAAGCCAGGAGTGAGTGCGAGAGGTGGTCTTCCTCAGGGAAGGGCACGTCAGTTCCTGTGTAGTGCCCAATGGTCAGCCCTGAAAACACACACACTAGCAACACTATACAGACTGAGCAGGTTGTGATTAGGAATACACATGCATATACATATATGCATGTGTGATAAGTCAATGACAGACAAGGCTGTGCATTTAAGAAGAGTGGGAACGAGTATACTAGAGGTTTGGAGAGAGGAAAGGGAAGGAGAAGTGTACTTATAATCTCAAAAGAAGAACTGTTTTTTTAAAGGAAGAAAACAGGTGCTGGTGAAGAGTCAGGAAAACTAGCAAGGGTGTGTAATACTGGCAGGAATCAATGTTGCTGCCACTCTGGAAAACAGCCTGGAGCTTCCTAAGAAATGGAAAATATAATTACTTTGTGACCCAGAAACCCCATTTCTGAGTATCTACCTAAAGAATTAAAATCAAGCTTTAAAAGAGATATTAGCAGTACCCTGTCCACTGCAGCTGTCTTCAGTATAGCTAAAGTATATGATAACCTAGATGTTCACCCATGGGTAATCTAATGAAGACAGTATGGTTTATACATACAATAGAGTCTTTTCAACCTCAAGAAAGACAGAATACAGCTATGAGAGATGATGGTTTGGAGGAGCCTAAAGGCACAACATTAAACAAAATTAGGCAGTTATAGAAGGTGAAGTCTGTATGATTCCAATTTCATGAGGCGGCTAAGAGAATCTAGCTACTGGGAGCAATAAAACCATGGTTGTCAGGAGCTTGTGGGGGACTAGCACAGTGAGGTGCTGTGCGGCGGGTGTCATATGTTGGGGATGTAGGACAAATATTCTGGAGACCAGCTGTGCAGCCCTTCATCTACATTTGACAATACTAAGTTGTGCACTTACCGTTCTAAGAAGGTAGATCTCATGTGTTTGTATCTCAGCAAAATACAACAAAAGATGATGAATCAGTCAGTGAATTGTTTGACAGTTTTTGACAGTTCTTTCAGCAAGTTCTTTGACCCCTCTTAATCTTATTATCAATGAGAAGAATACAAAAACATCTTTAAAAAACATCAGGAAACATAAGAGACTGTAGTTGGTATAATGTTGGTGACAAAATTCAAGGGCATGTTGGCAGTTCAGCCACACATTGATTTTATTCCTGTTACAAATGCTGTTCCTGGTGCTGGGGCTGTAGCTTGGGTGGTCGATCAATTGTCTAGTCTTCAAAATGTTCTAAGATTGATCCACAGTACCAAGTAAACCAGGCATAGTGGTACATATCTGTAATACCCACAGGGAGGGAGGAGGAGATGGGAGGATCAGATGTTCAAGGTCATACCTAACTACAGAATAAAGTCACTGTGGATTATGTGAAAACCTGTCTCAAAACTCCAAAATCAATCATAACAATGGCAACAACAACAACAAAGGAAAACCTTTAGATACTAAATTATCAGGTCAACACCATAAATGAATGTTATGACACAGGAGTGCTGGACTGAGAGGTAGTGTAATGTTGATAAGTTATTTCTTAATCACAGTATTAGATCAAAGCAAGTCATGAAGGCCAGGAGGTTTAGAAAGAAGACAGGTTCTGCTTTAGAGTAATTGAAAACTATTGCAGCATGAATCTGACAGCCCTCTTAACTACTGGTTTCATGTAAGGGGTTGAAAATTTTGGAAGTAGTACAAAGAGCTCTTTGATTGGTCAAGTGCATCAAAACCCTTTTATAAATGTAATCCCACAATGCTCAGTAAAAGCTTGGCACCATCAGAGCATAACTCTTATCTGCACTTGATGGAGATAATAAGTACAGGAAGCAGAAACAAATACCGGATGAGATGTGCAGAAAAACAAAGAAGAACTTACGCTGCTCAAAATACAATGGTGGAAGAGAATTAAATATATGTTTTAGCTAATGTGGTTTGTAAAATGAGACAAAAAAAAAATACAGTGGAAAAAGTTAGTTCCCAGTGAATACAGAGCACAGCTCTCCACAAACAAAGTGAAGTAAAGAGGAGAAGCTATGTAGGATCTAGTTTACTTAGAAGTGAGACGCATTAAATACAATGTGCACTGTGCTTAGAGTTGAGGAGGCAGAGGTCAGAAATGGGTTTCCCTTTTAGGAGAAACAACACACCTAGTGTTGGGTCAGAAAATGGTTAAGTTTTAGCTGCAGTGACGGTGCTAATAGGTGGCAGCTAAAGACAAGATCATTTCTAGAGACTTAACAACTAGGTGCTCCTTCAGCTGCTGATGTGTAGTGATCTCAGTGGCCCTTCTAGCTCTGAGGAACAGCTGGAGGCTCTTTTTTCTATTGTGAGTCTCCAGGAAAGGGCAGTGGCTTGAACTCACAATTTTCACTGTGCTGTGCAGCATGGTGGCTTCATGGTTGCTTGGATCATGTTCTTCTCAAAGCCATCAGGGCTTCCCTGAGGAGCAGGTGGAGACAGTTTGAGGTGTCAGCTGACAGCAGGCATGCTGCACTCCACTCAAGCTTCAGGCAGGTTATATGCTAGGCTCCAAAGTCTGGCATAAGCAAGTCTAGTGTCTAGTGTCCCAATGCCGTTGGACAACTCACTGTGTACCTCTGCACTTTGCACCTGCTCTTCTATTGCTACAGTGATGCTTTTCTCAGTTGTTGCTGTGGTGACAACACCAACACATGTGTGCAAATCACACAAGCAGTTTGTATAAGCTGGTAACTTGTCTACTTGGCTTGACTTCTTTTATTGCTCTCTGTGCCCTGTCAGACAGGAGCTTTTACCATCTGTGGATTCTTTAGGGCAAAGCCTGCTTAGGACAATGACCAGAGATAGTCCTGCTGGGCCTCAGAAGGATCACCTGAAGCCTTCATGCCTTGCATTTCTTCGCTTGGGTCTGAAGTTGTTGGACTTAGACACAAAGCTTCTCCTAACCCCTGTCTCCTGTATGAATCTCCACCCCCCCTCTCGTCAAATAGAAACCTATATAATGCAGGTCATAAGACACCCTCAGTGGTGCACTCACACACTGCATCTGGCTTTTATGTGAATTCTGGGGATTAGAACTTGGTTTCTCGTGGTCATTTAGCAAGAGCTCTTATCTCAAGCCATCTCCTTAGTTTGATGCATGCATTTCTTTGGGATTGATCTAAATACTCAGCAACTCTCGTCTCCCAATATAGTCTTTGAATGACTCCCTACAGGAACATAATTAGGATGTTTCTGACTTCCCTGGCAATGATGATTAGAATAATGCAAAGAAGATCTTTTAATAGAATATATTTATAAGATTTTTGATTGCTTCTATTTAATTTTCAATAAAATATATCAGAGTTTTTGTAAATGTTTGACAGGAAACACAATTGTCATGCTACCACTGAAAGTCATAGTCTACTAAATCTCCCAAGAGACACTGTCACTGAATCTCAATGCTGTCACCCCTTTGGTAGTGGCTAGTTTGAAACCTTCCCATAGACAAGGTTTTAGTGGCATTAGGTAAACATTAGGTTTTCAACTATTTACAGATTTGGGGCTAGTGGGCTCAATGCAAGTTGTCAAGCATGTCCAGTGATTTTATTTATTCTTCTCTTTGTTACAAAGGAATCACATTCATACTGCATAGTTCTTTGGGTGGCATGTGATGAGATGAATGATACACCCATAGGAAAATGTAACTATCTCAGAAGCAGAGCTGAACTCTGTGTGGCACATGTGTCCCAAGAGGACTTGCTCATTAAAAAACTGAGCTCAGCACATGGGACACTTTCCCTTCATCTTGATTGTAGTTAAGACGAAGCATGCTTTGTAATTTCCCCCTGTTTTGCTCTCTTCGTTTCTTGTATGTTCCCAAGTTTCCATTTTAATCTTCTCAATTTCTCTGTCAGTGTTGATTGTCGTGTGGCAGTGAGTGGACAGTGTAAGCGGGCAGCATTGTTAATGTCTCTAAGTCATTTCCATCTGAGAAGAGATGCTAAGTTTGTGCACTTCATTGACAGGGACACCATGCCAGTTCTGTATGAGTTACTTTTCTGTTGCTGTGATAAAATAGCTTGACAAAAACAACTTAAGAAAGTAGGGGTCTGTTTTGAATTACAGTTCTAGAGGGAGAGAGTCTATCAGGGCAGGGTCAGCATGGCGACTGTCAGAGAAAGCATTTGGCAGGAGTGGGAAGCTGGTTGGTCAGTCACACTCTCACCCACAGGTAGGACACAGTGGCGGTGGTGGGTGACAGAAATCAGAGACAAGTTATAAAACCTCAAAGCCACCCCCCCCACCAGTGACTTAATACCTTGTAAAGGTTCCATAACCTTCCCAAACAGCATCACCACTTGGGGACAAAGTACTGAAAAACGTCATTTCTCAATCGAACTACCACATGTTCCTAACACTCCAGGTAATAGTTAGATCCGAAACAACTTGCTGGATTAATTTTTTTATGTAATTCTTATGTCAACTCTATGATGTAGATATTACCTTCTCCAGTAATAATATGAGGAAGTTATGATGCTGAGACATGAAAAAAATATTATTAAGTCACTGTAATTAAGTAATGGGCCTGAGATTGAAACTTAATTCTGCTATACCTTGTGAAACTGTGCAGATTCATTGCTTTGAACAAGACCTGCTATAAATAGAAATTTAGCAATTGATCTTTGATAAATTAGCTCTGGATTAATAATGTTCAGGGACCATATTTCATTGGAAATGGAAAAGATGTCTTGAATGTCATCTGTTGGTAAAAGACCACAGTGTTTATTCAGACACAGATTGTGTGAGAAGAGATGATTGCTGTGTGATAAAAGAGGAGGTGACATCTCGGCAGGCCAGCCAAGAGTTCAGGCTGTAGGTAAGGGGTAGGTGGGGTAGTGAGTGGGTGCTTGTATATATCCTGGGAAGAACTTGATAATGTTTACATCAATTTGCTCAGCAGGAAAAATAGAACAGACTGACAGTTCAGGAATCTAGAAATAGCTGCATGTAGATGTTTACTAAAATTATTTGCTTAGACTCAGTTACTTTGGAACCTGCTGAGTGGGAAGAAAGTTGAGAGACACATACTGCCCTTACTGTTGGCTGAAGATAGTCAGAAGAGGAGACAACCTCCAGGGAAACAGGCTAGCAGCTATTTGCCTTCCTGTTGCTGAAGAGGAAACTATCACAGACTCAGCCCTATAAACAACATGAATCTTACCTCAACATTTCCAAGGCTGGCTTCTGGCGTGTTTGACCTGGAGTCTCTGCTAAGCAACCCCCAAGAGCCGATCAGTTTTGTACCCATTTGGAGGATTGGCTTGGGAAATGTTACTACCAATTTCTGTGTGGCTGTAGGACTGAAGCTCTCATTGTCTTGCTGGTTGTAGGCCTGTGTTCACTCTAAGCTCCTTGCTGTGTGGTTCTCCCTTAGGCAATAGTACTGGAAATTGGCTGTTTTAATGGTCAGCAGGAACATTTTCCCTTCTGGGAGAAAACCTACCTAGCTTGTTTGATGGGTTTCATTGGTTAGGTAAGGCTCACTGAAGTTAACTCTCTGAACTCACACAAAACAAACTGTAATGGTGTATCTTAATTTGTTTACAAAATCTCTTTACCATTGTCATATACAATAGCAATCACAGGACTGAATTTCATCACAACAAAGACTTCTGTATATCCAAGAGGAGGAAATTAGAAAGTTTTTATACACCAGGAACAGAGGTCTGGATGCTACCTCACAAAGCTGCTACCTGGTGGAAGTGTATACAGCAGTGCACTTTGGATATCAAAAGATGAGTATGGGAAAAGGAAAGTCTCTTGCTTCTAGATGTCAACATTTCAATGAGAATGATGGAGCCTAGAAAGGAGAAATGATAATCAAATGTTGAATTATTGCCAGTGTTTTAACCAGTGACAACTAGTGAGAACTAGGTGAGTGTAAATGTGAGGCAATTTTAAGTGCTTACAGCAGAACTGGGGGTAGGGAATAAGGGGCTGGAGTCCATCTTTGGCAGGGGACGAAAGGCTATGCAAACAATAAATATATGCATGTATAGAAGAAGCTTATGGTGTTCCTCCATGATGGGGGTGAGATGAAATTATAGCAGGTTAACAAGGACAGGAACGTTTGGGTTTTGAATATTTATTTTGCTTTCTTGGAGACAGAGACTTGTATAGCCTGGACAGGCCTCTATCTCATTATGTGGATAAGACTGGCCTTGAACTCCTGATCTTCCTGCCTCTACCTCCCACATGCTGGGATTATAACTGTCCTACAATCACTCCTAGCTATTGTTTCTCATTTTTATGAGTTGAGAGCTTACAATGCTTATAGCAATGCAGAAAGGGAAAAGCAAATATGTTTTTCCTTACTTTTGAAATGTTACTAAGACTCTGAGGAACTTCAGAACCACAGACAGGAAACCTTTCCCTCCTTCCAATCATAATCCGTACATTTAGCATTCATTTGGCACTTAGTGTGCATAGACAGAGTGTTAAACACTTGGCACACATTTAGTCACTTAATTCTTCAACCCCTGTGTGAAATAGGACCTACCTTATCTACACTGAGCACTGAGAACTTGTCTGAGGTCAGTGAAATAAGCAGTAGAGCTGGGATTTAAAACAGGAAGTCTGTCTGTAGAGGCCCTGCCATTCCTCAGTGTCCCTGTGCACTCTCTTCTCCTCTGAGCTCTTCTGGACGTCGACAGCACCATGACAGGCCCTTGCCTTGTTTGTCCTGTACATGTGAGTTTCTGCATGCTGCATATCAGTTCCCCAGCCAGACCGTAAGCCCCTCACTGATATAGCATCATTCCACACTGCCTTTTCTCCTTCATGGCATTTTATATGTAATAGATGCCAATAAATATGTATTGATTTGATTTAAGCTACAATTCTATCATTTGCCTCCTCATTTCTTTTATCTCTATTGATTTTAAAATTAATGGGGTGGTGTGTAATTTTAGCTTAACTACTTAGCCTGTAACTATAATTTTTATGACTTTTAACATAACGATAGATCTATGACCTCCCTGAAAAATTCTTGCTTTATAAAATAGATTTCACTTAATTAAAACAGTAAATGAAGACACTTTCCCCAAAGTCCTTAAAGGAAAGGAAGAAGTGTTTGCCCGATGCCTTCTTGAGTTATATTTTAATCCTGAAAGATGAAGTCTAATGTAGGAGAGAAGCAGAAGTTTGCATAGATGGTCCTGAGTTCTAGAGAGCAAGATCTTTGGCAATGGCCTTGGCATTATTTCACCAATGTTACCCCTTGCTCCCACTTTGTCATGAATAAAATAAAATAATTGTTCCTCTACTGTAGCCAGCTACAGCTCATAATTGCACTGCTTGAACATGTGGGCAATGTGGATAGCCCTGTATTCACCTGAGTGAGTGGGTGATCACGTTTCCCATCATGTCCCTGTTTGTTCCTCCTGAGACTCAAGTTGAAATCTGAACTCCAATATGATGTTAATAAGAAATGGTAGGCCTTTGCGTAATATAATGTATTTTAGTAAGTAAGTTGAATCCTCCTGGAAGGAGGTAGTTGCCTCTAAACCAGATGATGTTTCATATGTGTACTATCTTCGACTTTTCCACTGTGATGTCACACAGCAGACAGTTCTCACCAGGAGTTAAGCAGATGTTAGCACTATGCACCTTAATTTTCTTAACACCAAAACAGGGAATCAAAGTGAATCTGTTTTTTTTTATTTAGTAGCCAGCTTCTAGTATCTTGTAATAAAATGATGAACAGGCCAGCACAACTAATTGCCTATGAAGGCCTTGCAAGTAGCTGTAAGTTCAGCTAAGATTGTCATTCTAGTCTGTTTTCTGTAATGGTGAAACACTGGCCAAATCCTATTTTAGGAGGAAAGGGTTTATTTGGCTTACATGGGTACAGTTCAAAGTGGAAGGAAGTCAACACAGGCACTTAAGGAAGGAACCTGGAGGCAGGACAAAGCTGGTGGAATGCTGTTTGCTGGCTAGGTCTCCCTGACTTGCTTAGCTTTCCTAGGCAACACAGGACCACCTACCTAGGGTTATAGCACTGTCAATGACAATGGGCTGGACCCTACCACTTAATTAAGAAAGTGCCCCTACCGACATGTCCACAAGCCATTCTCAAGGAGATAATTCTTCAATTGAGATTCCCTCTTTAAAGGGTTGTGTCAAGTTGAAAAGAACTGTGAAAGTTATCACTTGGCTACCTGCAGCTGACTAGAAATGTGTCTTATTTGTCTTGTGTCCATTGCAAAGATACTCACTATGAAGTTAGGAGTTAAAGGAAAGCTAGGATTAAAATCTCTTTTGATTTGTTTTTTAATTTGAAGGTTGATTAATGATGAAGACTCAAGAACTCATGGATCATTGTTGATTTGGTCATGAAGATACACTACAGTCAAAGAAATAAACCTCTTTGCCTGTTGCTCCCCAGCAGGATGGATTAGACAGTTCTGTCTGTGGTGGTTAGAAAGAAAATGGCCCCTATAGGTTCATAGGGAGCAGCACCATTAGGAGGTCTGGCTTTGTTGGAGGAGGTGTGTCACTGGGAGTGGGCTTTGAAGCCTCAGATACTCAATTCTGGCCCACTGGCTCACTCTCTTCCTGATGCCTGAAGATCCAGACATAGAACTCTAGTCCTTCTCCAGCACTATGTCTGCCTGCATGCTACCATGCTTCCTGTCATGACAATAATGGACTAAGCCTCTGAACTGTAAGCCAATTAAATATTTTCTTTTATAAAAGTTGCTGAGGTCATGGTGTATCTTCACAGCAACAAAGACCCTAAGATAAGCTCTTTTGCCCTTCAGAATGCTCTGTAAAATGTGACTGATCTGTGTTCTTCTTAGTGTGAGCATTGTAGAAAGCATCAGGATGCTTATCCCCTTCTGAGTCTGTAGCTACACAGGATCAGCAACAAGGAGGGCCAATATCAATTTTCATTTTGATAAATAATTGGTGCCTGTGTGCACGAGCAAATGTACAAATGTGTATAAATGTGAGTATGTCAGAGTGTAAGAGATTAGATGAGCAGAACCCAGACTTTAGAATGGAGAAGTTTCACTGTGACCAGAGTAAACAGTACAGAGTTCCAGTTTTCTTTTGCATTTAAAATTTGTAATTATGTATATTCTTTATACCAGGTCATATAAAGGACTGTTACATTAAAATATGCATTACACCTTGAAAATATTCTCCTAGTTCCTTATCTGCATTTTCCTTTCTCTTAAAAAATATTTTACTTTTGCCAGGCAGTGGTAGTGCATGCCTTTAATCTCAGGAGGCAGAGCCAGGAGGATCTCTGTGAGTTCAAGGCCAGCCTGGTCTCCAGAATGAGATCCAACACAGGCACCAAAGCTACACAGAGAAACCCTGTCTCAAAAAAAATATTTTTTTTTTTTTTTTTTTTTTTTACTTTTAATCATGTGTGTGAGTGCATCTCTGTGTGAGTATGCACATGTGAGTACAGGTTGCATGGAGGTTGGATGAGGCTTTGGATCCACTGGAGCTGGAGTTATAAGTATTTCGAAGGCAATAGAAGTGATGCTGGGAAGTGAGCTGGGGTCCTCCACAAGAGCAGCACTTACTCAACTGCAGAGCCATCTGTAGCTCTCCTACCTGTGTTTCTAGTTTTAGCTTTCCACACTCTTCAGAAAATGCTGAAGTTTTTTGTTCTGATTGGAAAATAAGTGTTATGTGCCTTTATCTAAAAGCTCTGAGGTACCTGATAGTTCATGTTCTCATAACCCCTAAGTGTTTTCAAAACCCCTTTCCTGGACTGCTAAATTGATAGGCACTAGTTGGCATATGTCTTTGAGTAAGTGACTTAAGCTACCAGAGAGCAGTCTTTTCATCAGCAAAATGGTGATAAAACTAATAACCACCCAGTGTGGCTATGACAGTATGAAAGGAATTAACGGTTTTTAAGTGCTTGGAGTAAAGAAGTTGGAAAAGGTTCTTGGAATCACTCCTCATGTGATATTTTTGGATGGGGTGTGCTACTTTTAATGTTTTTCTTTTTTTTATGACAGTACAATTGAGGATAAAAGGGATTTATTGGTTTGTATTATGAATGTAGTGTGGGCCTTAAGATTTGTTGATTCCTCAGTATGCTGAAGTTGTTACAGTCTGACTTTTGTCTGTCTGTCTGTCTCTTGCTGTCTACAGAGAGAACTGGCTCATGTTAGGCCGGCCCCTCCTATAGTCATGGACGCAACCTTAGGTAGTTGATGCTGCATGTTCCCGAAGGACAAGTAGGGAAATGGGAGCTCCTGCCATCTCATTTTCCTCCTTTCCAGTTAAGGTATTACAGCTTTTAAGTCATGAGTAGAGGTAGATTGTATGAATAGAATACTGAATTTTCAGACAGTAAACAGGAAAAGTACAAAATGTTTGTACCAGAAAGGGAAAGTGGATCCACTTGGATGAGAGTCCTTATGTGAAGAC
Source organism: Onychomys torridus (assembly GCF_903995425.1). Classification (NCBI taxonomy): domain Eukaryota; kingdom Metazoa; phylum Chordata; class Mammalia; order Rodentia; family Cricetidae; genus Onychomys; species Onychomys torridus. The sequence goes on from NC_050451.1 coordinate 25,267,795, forward strand.
CATTGTAAACCAGGAAAAGAAATTGGTCTCCATCTTTTTTAATGGAAACCAAGACAAGGTTTTAGTGTGTGGAATTATGATTTTCACTATGAAATGGTCAACCAAGCTACTATTTGTGGAGAAGATTCGAGGTGTGAGGGGCAGGCCATTTGGCAGACCCTGTTTTGCTCAGTTGTGAAATGAAAGCCATTGCCATGCTTCATACCTCATGAGGGAGACATGCCAGCTTCAATCTTAGTTAACTGCAACTGTCTTTTAAAAGTTGCCCTTGAGTTTACGCAAATCACAATTGATTGTCCTTCAACAAAAGCATCATCAACAACAAAATACCTAACAGTCCAATTTTGATGGTTTCAGATATGTCAAATATCATAAACCACAAGAAGAGCTTTGAAAACCCCAGACTTTCTCTGAAATGGAAATGCTTCTAAGCTTTGGGCTGGGACCATGGAGACATTTTGTCTGAGTTCTGCAGGTGCCTTACAATACAGGGCTGCTGTAGAGTGAATCCTTTTGTAGATTCACTGAGATTTAACCAATCTCTTGGCTATTCTTTCCACATATGGCACACCACTTCTGCACACAAATCTTAGAATATTGCCATACTCTCAACGTTTAGATATGGGGACATATAAAGAATAAGAAACATTTGAAAGTTGGAGTCATATTTGGACAGTCAGATTAGAATGCCTGCCACACATGTGCCTGCATAACCAGGTTGAGATTTTGATGGGCAGCATTGATAACTGGTCAGAAAATTTTAAATGTACTGGCTTTGAAGATGTCAAAATAAGCCTTTATGCTGTTTCACATTTCTCTAACAAATCCTGTTAGTCTCACTTCTGAAATGGATCCCCCATTGCTTATTGGCAGCCACTCTCCCACATCTTGCAGTGGCCAGCCAGTTTCATACCAAGGAATATGGCAACAGTGTCTAAGCCATTCTCCTTATGTTGACGTTTTGTGAAAAGATTTATTTATTTTAAGTTCGTGTTTATGAGTGTTTTGCCTGCATGTGAATATGTGCATCATGGTCATGCCCGGTGCCCATGGAGGACATCACATTCCCTAAGAGAACTTATAGTGAGCTACAATGTGGGCTCTTGAAAATGAATGCAGGCCCTTTACAAGGCCAGCCAGTGCTCTTAACCTGAGCTGTACTCTAGCCCTACATTGGCATGGAGATTGGATGAGGCTTTGGATCCACTGGAGCTGGAGTTACAAGTATTTGGAAGGCATTAGAAGTGATGCTGGGAAGTGAGCTGGGGTCCTCCACAAGAGCAGCACTTACTCAACTGAAGAACCATCTGTAGCTCTCCTACCTGTGTTTCTAGTTTATGCCCACCTAGATACAAGTTGTATCTTATTAATTCACCAGGAAAAGTAATTTATCAGACTGTTCAGTATCTTCTTGTTTCACACTTAATACTTCCTTTAGTATTTGATGCTACCTCCCAAAGTAGAAAAACACTGCAAAGTGGTATTAATGAGAAAAAAATAAAGTTTTTTTTCAAAAGCTAAATTTTTACAGCTGGTTTCTAAAATTTTACTATTATGATGCTCTGTATAGTAAACATAATATTTATAATTTAAATATAATTACCGCTATAACATAAATAAAGCAATAATTTATGTCATAATTATACTTATTAGCATTATGATTTTCCCCAATACAAATGTATCTTCTTCAATATCTAATTGTAGTTGGAAAAAATAAAAGTCCTGAGTCTTACCATTTGAGCTAATTTGAAACCATCTGTGCACTGGAAATGAGCCCACTCCAACTAAAATGTTTATTGAACTAAACTTTGTTCAATCAATAAATGAATATGTCTCTGCACTGGAATATGTTTTTTCTAGATAAGGTGCAGGATCCAGAGAGGGTGGAGTTTAGGAATAGTAAATCAGTGAAACCAGACCCAGACTGGCAGCTACACAGTCCAAGTGGAGCAGAACACATACAGAGTTAGAGCAACAGAAGTCAACAGCCATAAAGCAAAGATAGATGGAGGCAGTAGAAACAAATAGGTCCCCAAACACCTAAGCAATATTTTCAAAACGCCAATGAAGAAAAGCAGTTTTTCCAGCCATCTCATCAAAAAGGTCTTCAGTCCGAGCTTTATTCCTCCTTGAAAAAAGGCAAGAGAGAGGAGACATTTTACTTCTTTGTGGAGAAAACTGTGATAACAGGAAGGCGGAGGACAGACAAGAAAACTAGCTATGAGACATGATGGTAATATAAAGTGTGTGTGGCGGGCAGTGCAAAGCAGAGCAGTGTGAGGCCGACTGGCCATGTGGCTTAAAGTGCTGTCCCCTCAACAATAAGTCAGGTGAATCACTATGTAAATCCTACATGGAAGGCCAGTAGTTAAGTCCCTGAAAAAGAGAAGCTTCCATAAAGGAAGGTTTCTTGAGGAACCCCCTGGAAATTGGGCGTTGACTATGAATGAGTGGCTTACAGCAAAGGAAAATGGCAAATAGCCAATAAAGGAAGAATCCATCTCAGATAATGGCTGAGTAAAATCAGGTAGAATTTCTCACCTCTGATATAAGCTCCACTTAAAAATACATATTATCATCCAGTGCTTCTTAGAATGCAGAGAAATGTTGGGACCCATATTTATTGCTAAGCAGTTTAACCATATCAGTATATATTGAAAATACACATAGGCTTTTACAGAGGACTGTCATCCAAATCTGTTATATACATATATTCATATCTATGTAAATGTATACACACACACATACACACACACACACACACACACACACACACAAATGTCCTTTACAGCCCTATAGTTGAAGTAAAATTAATTTTGCTCACTGGGGACAAGTTGAATAGAAACTAGTTGGATTGTTACTATGAAATTATTAAGAATTTTATGTATCTGATGAGGATGACTACACATGATATATTGTAAGTTAATATTCCACTAAAAACAGAGGGGGTTAATTTGTTGACTTTCAATTAACTAACTCTAGGAAGAGTTCAATAATAAGAACTACTATGCACTACTGTACTGTATAAGATTTTTGTTGTGTATGTATGTGAGTACAGATATTGAATATGTAATAGAAATAGTACACATACTATAAAATTCAACAATATATTGAACATGTGTTTTTATTGAAGTATATTAATATATTTAGTGATTATTTACATATTACATATTTGAAATGTATTTATCGATTTGATATTTTTTAAACTAAAATTTCTGAAGATTTTTCTGAAGAGTTTTAGATTTCCCATTTTGACCATTTTGCTTTCCTTAAGGAGAAAGAGGGCAAAGATGTTGGTCAATTTGTCATCTAAGTACCCTCTCCATCTTTTATCCAAGAATACAAAAAGTAAAAATCAGTTTAATACACATAGGTAGCAGCCTCTTAAAAATTCATTGCAATTAAGGGCCCCTTTTGTGGCCCACAAATTTAAGTTTTACAAGCTTTATTTATAGAGCAAACATACATTTTTGCCATTTCCTGCCCATGTAAGAAGACATTGGTTTGGAACTCTGAGTTGATCACCTGGGAGTTCATAAATTGCTCAGTGGATTTTGGTGATGTTTGGTTGAGACCTTGTGGAAGGAGAAACATGTAAATGAAGTCAAATTCACAGACCTCTGGGATCCATTATAGCCATGTAATTAGGGAAGACTGAATCATGTTTAACAAGTGTTAAGTAATGAGCCAAGACAAGGTATTTGCTGTGACCACATTCTTTCCTAATCTCCTTAGATGACTTGATGTCCATCAGAGTCCCTGGAAACTCAGAAATGAGACTTAACTTCCTTTTCCCTAATATCTTATCATCCTCATGCTCACTGAGGATGGTTGAATTGCCAGTGGAGAACGCAGCAGGGATCTGTCCCCAAGTCTCCCAATACTCTCAGTGACTGTGTGTCCGTTTCATTTTAGTCTATATTTGAGCTCTATCCTCATTCAGGCCTGTGTCTGATTGGTGAGTTGGCTGTGGTAAGGCAAAGGGACCACTCTGCTGTTCCCCAAGATCTCAGAATGGTGGATCCAAAGTGACTTTCCACATCCCTTTTCAGCTTCTCTAGTGCCAGGCTAGTACAAGGACTAAGCCCCTGGTCACCTATGTGGCAGCTCATTGTGCTTTGTCATTCAGTAGTTGCCAACATGATTTTTTATTGAACAGTTTACTGAATATATTTTTATGTTACTAGCTAACAAATTACTTCATTTGTTTTTATTTACAAACTATGAATGATTACTTTGCCTCATTCAACCTTTCACTGATGTGAACTGATGGGTGGTCCCGAGTTCTCTGTTATCTTGGCAGCTGTCTTTCCTGGTACTTGCACAGACATATGAGAATTACTCTCTGTTGGGAACTGGAGAATGATGACCTACCTCTAAGCCAAAGCAAGTACACTACGTAGCCCAACGGACCTAATGGCTGAGATTTTTTTTTTCTTGACTTTTCTATGGTTGGAAAAAATCAACAGATGAGATATATTTTTTGATAGTGGGAAACTATGGGGAATATACATTTCAGTACATATAAATAAACTTGTATTAGGATTCAGCCATGCCCACATATGTATTGTTTGTTTCTGCTTATGAGCAGTTGTGGCTAAATTAAGGTGGTGTGAGAGAGACCCCAAGACTTTCAAATCCCTACCTATTTACTCTTCATTTCTTTATAGATAAATTTACTGCCTCTTGACCTGCTGATATTAAAAGCAAGGGATAAGAAATATTATTCCTTTATTGTAGCATTTAAAATAAATATTTCATCAAGTGGTATTTAGATATCGAGCTCCTTTTACATTATTAGTTTCTTTTCTATTATCAAAATTGACTTATTCCTGGAGAGTTCAATGTGTCTTGGTTTAATTTCTTTTGTCTTAAGATTGCAATTGAGTTAGCCATTTTCACATGTGTTTATTGGTTCTTAATGGTTATTTTTCCCTATTTCATAAATTATGTTATATTCCTTTAAAGGTTATAATTAATAAACAAGGAAGCTAATATATAGCAAACATTTGCTAGTTGCTAGATTCCATGTTAAAAATGATGTAAAACATTTCTCTATATATGTTATGTGTGTGTAAAGTATATATATGTATAGTAATATAAAAATAGCAATATATATAATTACATTGGTATTATATTAATCATTTTATAGATGTGAGAGAGTCACAGATTATATCAACTACATTAATGTAGCTGACCCATTAGAGAGACATGTCTTTAAGTTTTTAATTAATCATTCAATTATTTATTAATCAATCAATTAATTAATTTTCCATTGCCATCAGTGGAATGATAGGCAAGTATGCCACCACTGAGCTGCCCCTACATCCCAGGGACATAGTCTTCTTGTTAATGTAGGTTCCTGCTCTTCTTATTCTGTCTCTGAGATAAATGTATAATGGCTTTATCAAACATATTGATCTGTATGCTTGTTTTCTAGAACACATGAATATTATCAGACATTCAAGAAGATTCAAAAGTCTTAGGACATAATTGAATTGTTGTTTTTTTTTTTAAGTCCTTTATCATTCAGTACTTTACGAGAAGCAAAGGAGGTCAGGAAATCATTTTGTGATTATGCACCCTGTAAAGGTTGCCATTCACAATCACAGTACAGTGAAGTAAATCTGTTATTACAGCCAAACCCTCAATTTTACATGCTAGATCTACAACTAATTTCCTGCATAAAAGACACTAGACATATTGTTTTATATCACTGAACCCCATTTTCCTATCACTTAAGTATGGTTAACAATACTGTTAAAGATTAAAAGAGATACTTTTAAGAACTGTCCAGTGAGCCCCCAGGGCATAACAAACCTTAAAAATACTTGTATCTCTGTCAAAAATCTGTGTAAGATTAGCCATCTGGGGGTTTCCCTGACCAGGGAGCCAGGCCTTTGGTGGGCATTTCTCACTGTGGTTTTCCATCCATCACTAGTAAGGTATAGTGTTATTTTATTTGTATTGAAATGTGATTTTATTTATATGTTAATAAAGTTGCCCTTGAGGTCAGAGCAAGCCAGAGCAGAAGCTGAGCAGTAGTGGTGCATGCCTTTAATCCCAGCACTTGGGAGGCAGAACTAGGTAGATCTCTGTGTGTTCAAGGACACAGCCAGCATGGCAGACACACCCCTTTAATCTCAACCATAGAAGACCTGGAGGTCTGTACAAACAGGCAGTGACAAGGAGGTCATGTGGCTGGGTTTACAACCAATGAGAAAACAGAAAAGAAAATCTATAAAAAAAAGAGGACATACAGAGGTAGCTCTCTTGCAGAGAGGAAGAACAGCAGAAGCAGTGAAGGGTAAGGTTTTCCACTCTTGCTCTGACCTCGTGGTTTTTAACTCTGCAATTGGCTCTGTGTTTCTTATTTAACAAGCTGGTTACATCTACAATTGGTGCCCAACGTGGGGCACGAACCCACGACCCTGAGATTAAGAGTCTCATGCTCTACTGACTGAGCTAGCCATTTAGAAGATTTATGAAATTTTGTAGATGATATACCAATAGGCCATTTTATTCTTTTTCCTGGAATAGATGATTTGTCCTTTTTCTTCAGTTGTCTCATTTGTCCAGTGTTCTTCAGATTCCTTAGCCTTCATTCTTCTAAAAGACAAAAACAAAAGCCCTTCCCCAAGACTAATTTTAGGGAGGTCCCCTTTTGGCAAGTTATATCTGATTAAATGAAAAGGCATGTATAATATATTAATATAAGTGAGTTTAAACTGGGTGGTCATGTCGGTTGATGAACTATCACCTCTTCTAATTAAGAGGTCTCTCTTATTCAAATCAAACCTTTATCAATTTTGATGGTACCTACAGCTTATCTTCTCCTGCAGAAACAAAAGGAAAACCTCATCCCCAACATAACACATATCCTGGTTTCCATTATGAGGTCAGCACATCCTTGAAGTATATAGGCTGATTTAATTCTGTAGTTTTTTCTATTAACCAATGTCTCTCTGCAGCTGATGTTCCTTTCTCATTAGCACTGAGAAAATTCAAAGTTAATAGAGCATTGTGCAGTCTATTTCTGGGGGTTTTTGTTACCCCTTTCTGTTTATTTATCATGTCCTTTAGAGTTCTGTTGGATCTTTCTATAACTGCTTGGCCTGTAGGATTATGTGGTATGCCTGTAATATGCTTTATATCATAATAGCAAAAATCTGTTTCATTTTAATAGAGACATATGCTGGAGCATTGTCAGTTTTAATTTGTGCAGGTATACCCATGATGGCCATAACTTCTAGCAAATGAGTGATTACAGAATCAGATTTTTCAGAACTCAAAGCAGTCTCCCATTGAAATCCTGAATAAGTATTGATAGTATGGTGTACATATTTCAATTTTCCAAATTCCGCAAAGTGAAACACATCCATCTGCCAGATTTCATTCCTCTGAGTACCCTTTGGCTTACATCCTGCTGGTAATGGTGTCTGATTGTAGAAGGAACAAGTAGGACATTTCTTTACAATTTCCTTGGCTTGTTGCCAGGTTATGGAAAAATCCTTTTTTAAACCTTTACTATTGACATGATGTTTCTTATGAAATTCTGAGGCCTCCAGCACATTTCCTATCAATAATTTATCAATTTCATCATTACATTGTGCTAGAGGGCCTGGTAGACCAGTATGGGATCAGATGTGAGTTATATATAAAGAATGACTCCTTTCCCTGATTGTATCTTGTAATTGAATAAATAGTGAAGTTAATTCTGAAGCATCAGGGATAAATTCTGCAGTCTCAATATGTAATACCACTCTTTCAGCATACTGAGAGTCAGTAACTATGTTGAGAGGTTCTGAAAAATCCATTAATACTAAGAGAATAGCATACAATTCCAATGTTTGAACTGAATTGTAAGGGCTTTGAACCACTTTACTTAAATTTTCTGATTTGTAACCTGCCTTTCATTGTTTGTTGGTATCTGTATAAAATGTCTGAACTCCAGATATGGGTTTTTCACGTAAAATTCGAGGCAAGATCCAATGAGCTCTCTTTATAAGATCAATTCTATTGCTTTTAGGATATTTGCTGTTAATTTCTCCCAAAAAAATTACTGCAAGATCTTTGCCAAGGTTCACTTTCTGTCCATATTTTTTCAATGTCCTCTTTAGTTAAAGGTACAACAATTTCTATTCCTGCTAATTGACGAAGTCTCAATTTTCCTTTCAAAATTAAGTCAGAGATTTTTTCCACATAAGTTTTTAATTTTTTATTTGGTTTATTTGGTAAAAATATCCATTCCAATATAATATCTTCTCTCTGCAATAATATTCCTGTAGGAGAATGCCTAGAAGGTAAAATAACCAAAATGCAATCCAGCTTTGGATCAATACAATCCATGTGTCCTTCATGTACTTTTTTTTTCTATCAAGGCCAATTCTTTCTCAGCTTCAGGAGATAATTCTCTTGGAATATTTAAGTCCTTGTCACTTTCTAAGGTTTTGAACAAATTATTCAATTCATCATTTTTTACCCCAACAATAGTTTGTAGATGAGAAATGTCCCCAAATAATCTTTGAAAGTCATTAAGAGTCTGTAGGCGATCTCTCCTAATTTGCACTTTTTGAGGTCTAATTTTTTTGTAGTTCTATTTTATATCCTAAATAATTAATAGAAACTCCTCTTTGTATCTTTTCAGGAGCAATTTGTAATCCCCATCAAGGCAATATTTTCTTTACTTCTTCAAACATTTATTTCTAAAGTATCTGCATTTGAGTCAGCTAGTAAAATATCATCCATATAATGATAAATTATAGATTTAGGAAATTTTTTACATATCACTTCCAAGGGCTGTTGTACAAAATATTGGCACAGGGTTGGACTATTCAACATTCCCCGTGGGAGGACTCTCCATTGAAATCTTCTATCTGGTTGAGAATTATTGTAAGTAGGCACCGTGAAAGCAAATCTTTCTCTGTCTTTTTCTTGTAGGGGTATTAAAAAGAAACAGTCTTTTAAATCAATAACTATGAGAGGCCATCCTTTAGATAAACAGAGTGGGCAAAGGAATTCCAGATTGTAGAGAGCCCATTGGCTGAATTACTTTGTTAATTGCTCTAAGGTCTGTTACCATTCTCCATTTACCAGATGTCTTTTTAATAACAAATACAGGAGAATTCCATGGGCTAGTAGATTCTTCAATATGGTGAGCATTTAACTGTTCTTCTACCAGCTCTTCTAAAGCCTGGAGTTTCTCTGTTGTTAAAGGCCATTGATGAATCCATACAGGCTTGTCTGTTAACCATTTTAAAGGTAGAGCTGTTGGTGTCCTTGGAAGATCATCAGTTTTTGTGCCCTGTTCTTGTATAATATGGATGGCTGGTGACCACTCATTAGAATAATGCCTTCTAATATTTCTCTCAGAAACATGTGCTAGTTTATACTTTATTTCTGAGGTTGGAGGGATGTTAATCTGAGTATTCCATTGTTGTAACAGGTCTCAACCCCACAAGTTCATAGCTATGTTAGCCACATATGGTTTGAATCTGCCTCTCTGTCCTTCTGGGCCTATACATTCGAGCCATCTTGCACTCTGTTTCACTTGAGATAATGTTCCAATTCCTAACAGTTGAACATTTACCTCCTGAAGAGGCCAAGATGGACGCCAAAATTCTGATGCAGTTATGGTTACATCAGCACCTGTGTCTACCAGACCAGACAACAAAACACCATTTATTTTTATTGTTAATTTTGTTCTTTGTTCATTTATAGAAGATTGCCAAAAATTTTTCTTTATGGTTTCTCCTGAATATTCTGTTCTCTCTGTCTCAGTTGTTCTATTACTCTGAGTAGCCTGGTTTATTCCAATAGGCATTTGGTTATTTAAATGCTCTGAGTAGGGGTCTCCTCTACGATTGCAGGAATGTCTGAACTGGATTCACTGTAGGGGCCTGCCTGAGGCCCCTCTGGGAGTTTCCTAAAGACTGAGGCAAAGTATTACCTTGTCTGTCCCTTGTTGATCTACATTCACTGGTCCAGTGTCTTCCCTTACCACACCTTCTACATACTCCAGAAGGAAGGGGCATTCTGTTGCCATTGTTCCTTAAAGAAACATTGTTTCTAGAAGTGCCCTGTTTACAGTCCCTTTTCAAATGTCCTTGTTTTCCACATCCAAGACATCTGACATTCCTCAACCCTCTTGAAATTGCTTCTCCTACCCACATATTATCATGATCATGAGCCTCAACATTAACCGTGTCTCTAATCCAATCTTCCAAGGGTGCAGATCTCACCTTTAACGGCCTGATTATTCTCTTGCATGCTTCATTTGCATTCTCAAAAGCCAAAGATTCAATTATTATCTGGCTAGCTTCTGAATTTGGGACCATTCTCTTTATTACTGAAGTCAGTCTTTGTAAGAAATCTGTGAAAGATTCTTTTGGGCCCTGTATAACCTTTGTAAATGACTCAGTTTTCTTTCCTGGTTCCTCAACTCTGTTCCACACATTCAAGGCTGCCATTCGACATAGAACTATAGTTTAGATATCATATAAACATTGTGTTTCTACTGCAGCAGTAAGGTACCTAGTTAGTCCATTTACATTGCACATTTCAGAACATAGCATCTTAAGAATGTCCTCCGCAGCAGTTTCTAGATAACGCCTAGGAAGTCTAAATTTTAAGAAATATCAAACTATCAGCAGTTCTCTGGCTTTTTCTCTATTCAGAAATGAAAACTACTAGTAAAGATATCTTCCTTTGGAAGCCAGCTTAATGGTTCAAACCACCCTAGGCTAGATAAAAATCCTTTCTACGTGTGAGTTAGCCCCTCTTATAGTAATTGTGTGCTTACTTCTACTCTGCCAACAGAGATGACCTTCTTGTCATAGTCTTTAGAATACTGTATTTCTGCTGCAATTTTCACCCTTTTTAAAAAATCTCTTTTATCTTTGCTGTTAGTGTGCTATTGTAACATCCAGTTCTTTGCATGAGATACTGTGTTAACTCAGGAATAATTTACTGAAATAGTGTTTGATTTGGGTGTTGGTTCTTAATATTTCCTACCTGAATTTCTTAAAGTTTCTTAACTTAGAAACAGGTAATAGGGGGCCTTCTTTGGGAAACATGAGAGTAGCTATCATTGAATGGGCAATTGCTCAGTTGGTGAAACACTTGCTACACAGTGTACACAGCTTGAGGACCAGAGTTCAGATCCCCATGGCCTAGGTAATATGATGGAGTGGTGGTGAATATTGGTTATTCCAGCAGTGAGAAAAAGAGATAGGCAGATTCCTGGACCTCCTTCAATAGCCAGCTTTGGTGAATTGGTGAGCTCAAGTAAGAGACTCCTTTTCAAAAACATTTCAGAGAAATTGAAGACACCCAACATTGACCTCTGGTTCCATGTGCATACAGATGCACATGTATGTGTGTTTATACCCACAATGAATATACATATGTATACACCTGCAGCGTATACATACATACATATACATACTTGCACACACACTCACATACATACATACACACATGCATACACATACAGAGTGTGCATGAGAGAGAGAGAGAAAGAGAGAGAGAGAGAAATCATAATTTCCTTGAACATGTGCATTTACTTCAAGACCTGGACAAGTCTGAGTCTAGAACAGATGTGACTGTCATTGCCCAGCATCTGTGAGGATAGTCAGCTCCTGCTTTGTTCTACTTCAGCTCTTGCCTTTGTCTCCCTGTAAGGCTATGTTATAGACTAGTGGTTCTCCAAGTAGGTTTTCTAGTGCTGTGGCATCAACAGTACCAGCCTACTTGTTAGAGATGCAAATTCTCTAGAGAATTCTAGAAGTACTGAAGGAGAAGGTTGATGGTGGGGTAAGGCACAGTGTCAGCTATCATTTTGAGCAAGCTCTCCTGGAGACACATCTAGCTTCTCAAGGCGGCTCTATCAGAGGCTTCTTCCACCTACCAATCCATACCTGCCCAGCAGCTGGTCCTCGTTGCTGCCTGCAGTTTGTTTCCTTGTGTGCTCTTAGAATTCACAGCCACATACTTATTTCTCTTATATTTGAGTAGTGCCTGTTTTCCCTGCAAGCTTTGTACTGAAGTCTTTTATTCACAGTGTATCTCTGAGCATGCAGCACAATTCTTGGCATGTGGCAGATATTAAATAAATATTTAAGCAAATGGATGAGTGAATGATCAGTTAATAGAAAGTGACTGAGGTTGTATTTCTTCTGATCTTCACTTTTTTTGCTTGTTTGCTGTTTCGTTATTGATGTAGACAACCACACACCACCAGTTTCATAACTAATTTATCACCAGTTTATAGGAATGACTTACAACCTGCACGAATGAGAGAGAGGAGGGTGTTAGAAGAGGGAGTTCCCTGCAGCTGACTTGCTTTGTAGCTCTCAAATCCTGGGGCAATGTCTTTACCATTATAGACATTTCAGTTTCAGAAGAGACAGTTTGCAATTCACCTAACAAGTTCTCAGTGAGGAACTAACATGTAGCAGCTCAGGGTCAGGTAGCCAGAGCTGGCAGATGCATGCTACGTCTTCACTGAGACCTTCACCTCTGCTGGTCCAGCCATTCCAGCTCTGAGCTATTCCCGCTGCTGTAGTTAGTGTCAGGGAATTCATCACCTGGTTCTGCCTTTCTTTTTTTAGTCACGTTCCCTTTCTCCATCTTCTGTTCACTCATGTCTGACACTCTTCAACACCCAACTCATGTACACAGTTCCTGAATGTCTAAGTATGTTATTACATATATGATTATTGATGCCTTTCTCTTCTATTCAGTACCTTCACTCTCCCTTTTGTTCATAATGCCATCTTACAGCTGGAAAGAATTATTTTCTGTTTGTGTCCAATAACTCTTCTTTTAGGGTAGGTATGGACTCTTTTATTACCATAACAAAGACAAGGCTTCTGGACAGTTTTAACTTAGTGTGACATGGCAGCACCTTATGTCTTAACCTGTTAGGACTGGAAATAAGGCTGGACTGTCACCTTCAGAGGCCCGTTTCCAGGGACCCACTCTGCCAACTATTCTTCCTGCCCCAAAGATTCTACAGTTTCTGAAAAGCATACAACCATTTGGGAAACAAGTGTCGTGTGTGTATGTGTGTGTGTGTGTGTGTGTGTGTGTGTGTGTGAGAGAGAGAGAGAGAGAGAGAGAGAGCGCAAAAGGGGTATTTTACACTCAAAATGACACCCAGAAGTCATAAACAAAACTGATTGAGACTTGCCTTCCATGAGCTGAGATTTGTCCATCTATGAAATAGAGCTATTCCCTCCTTTATGGTTGTGAGGATGACATGAAGTTTCCTGGATACCTTTGGTGCCCACTGTTGACTGATACTGAGTACAATTGGAGTTATTTCAGTGAAGAGCAGAGGAAAGCCATAGAGAGAGGTAGATTCATGCAAATGCTACATCAGGGAACAGGGTGGGGGAGTGGGGGAAGGGTAGGGGACAGGTGGGAGGAGGGAGGACAGAGGAATCCATGGCTGATATGTAAAATTAAATTAAATTATAAAATAAAAAAAACAAAAACAAACTGTATTTAAATCTTGGCAGACAAAGTGAGATGTAGATTGTGAGATGCAATAGGGACTTAATGGAGAGCTGATCTTAGTTCTGTTATCACACATGATTGAGAATGCCCTTGTTAGTGTATTGTCTGAAATGGAAATGGGCACATGACTGTGTCTGTCTTATCAAGGTTCATAATGAGGAAATAATAATAAATGTTTATTTTATTGTGAAAAATATTTCATGCCAACACTCTAGAGGTAAAGATAATGAAGGAGTGATACCTTCCCCTCTGTAAGAGAGAACAATAGGGAAGTGGTAAGTTCAAAGATGGCCTTGTAAAATACGATTAAAAGGGGTTGGGGATTTAGCTCAGTGGTAGAGCACTTGCCTAGCAAGTGCAAGGCCTTGGGTTCGATCCTCAGCTCTAGAAAAAAAGAGGAAGGGCTGGAGAGATGGCTCAGAGGTTAAGAGCACTGGCTACTCTTCAAGAGGTCCTGAGTTCAATTCCCAGCAACCACATGGTGGCTCACAACCATCTGTAATGAGGTCTGGGGCCCTCTTATGACATGCAGGCACACATGCAGATAGAACACTGTATACATAATAAATAAATAAATCTTTTAAAAAATATGATTAAAGTACATTTTCTGACTTTCCCTAGGAGCCACCTAGCAGTCTTTCAGAGGGAAAAGTTAGACTCAAACGATGTTTGGAGTCGCTCCTGCTAGAGCGGTGGTTCTCAACCTTCCTAATGCTGTGACTCTTTAATACAGCTCCTCATGCTGTGATGAGCTCCCCCAACCATAAAGTTATCTTGCTGCTATTTCATAACTAATTTTGCTACAGTATGAATCATAATGTAAATATCTGTTTTTTCCTGTGGTCTTAGGTGACCCTGACCCCAAAGGGTTCATAACCCCTAGGCTGAGAACCATCGTTCTAGAGAATTCAGCTTTGCCACCTCTCTAAGCTCAAACATGTCAGCAACAAGTCATCTATACCTTTCAAATGTTCCCAAAATTACATAATGTGTGAGGCTTACTGAAATGATTTTGTTTTTTATAATGACTGATATATTTTGGTGTAACCTAAAGCATACTTTTAAGTTTTTATACAAAATAGGCCAACACTCTCCCTGTCATTTGTTATGTAGAAAATAAACAGCATTCAGCTGAAAGACACAGCCCAGAAAGATCAGCCAGCTCACTGCCAGTGGGTTCAGAATGCATTATACACAGTAATTACCAATGGCCCTATAAACCCTACAGTGTTTGGCAAACTCCTCAATGTTTTTGTAAATGGCTCTGTTCCCTAGAAGTTTGTACTGCCCTCATGTAGTGGTAGGGTTATTGTCCTCCTGGACACATTAAGTGGATTATTTTCTTAGTCAGGGGAGAGAAGGTCATGAAAATAATGTGCAGTTTTCCCCTGCAGCAAATGCTGAGCTCTTTAATAATGTTCAAGTGGAAACAAGAATGAAGAATAGCTTTCCGTCTCAATAGAAATCAAATGATACAGAGTAAACGGGCGAAGGGAGGATTCAGTGCATCAGATTGAAGAGCTGGTGGAAGACTTTTCTAATTCATAAAGCATGTTGGCATTAGTATTGAGAACTGCAGGGTGCTTTGGAGCTTGTGCCCCTAAAATTCCTTCATGACCATATAAAAAAACAACATCCCATTTTATGTATGTGTATAGAGCTGATGCTTATCCCATCATCTCTTCTTAGCCCCTTTGAATGACCTTTGGCATACTACCTAAGTTTTCTGCTCTGCCTCTGGGTTCTAGAATCAATGGATGAAAGAATGCAAATACATTTTACAAAGACCAAACTTTTGAGTCTACCCTCTGATTACTCCATATTGGAAAAAAAAAGATCCTGGCTGCCTGTTTGGAGAGGTCTCCTAAGCAAAAATAGTGCACATGAGCAATAGTGAGGTTATATGATAAACTGCTTAATATTTGAAAAATTAATTTTAGAATCTTGAATCCTCTGTATTACTTGATGGTTTTTCCAAGACAATAATTTATCTAACTAAGTTGTATTATTAAAATAAAATAAAAGCTATAGTGTTCATCTTACGTATGAAAAATTGACTCAACTCTTTTTATACATTCTGTGAATAGTAGCAAATATATACTTAAAGTAGTTCCTAACAAAATGTGTTCCACATATGTCACCTATTTTTAAAATTAAAAATGTGATCTGCAAACTGTAGACATTTATCTTTTCCCAGTAAAGCATTTAAAATGTTTCCTTGCAGATTTTTTTCTAAGATCTTGGACAATTTACTGATAATTACTTGAGGGGATTAAATTAACTCTGTCAGTCTTGAATTATAAAAATGTCCAAATGTAGCTAGCTTATCTTCTTTTTTCTTAATGTAGACCATCTCTCCTTTGGTCCTCTGTAGAATGCCTCATCTTACAGTTACTTTACACTGCTTGCATTATGCTCCTGCTACTTCTTAGTGTGCTTCCCCTAGGTGTGTTAGAAATGTCATAGCTACTTGCCTCTCTCTAAATGTTGTTGGTAAAACGTAATGTGAAAACGTAATGGCATGTTTGTGCTCTACTCTTACATATGCATTCAGCTAAATAGCAAATTCTAAGTATTCTGAATTACTGTTCACTTTGAAAATTTTATTTTAGATTGTAAAATATTTATGTATGCTTATGAGATATAGCATAAAGCTTCTATCCATATTCATAATGTGGAATGCTCACAGGTTGATTGATGAATCTACTACCTCATACGTATTTGCTTTGTTGAAAGAGATTCATTGTTTGAAATACACAGTGCATCCCCACAGTCACCATTCCTGCAGCAAAGCTCACAAAAGCTTATCCCTGTCCAATTGAAATGTTATACATACATTTTGATCAACATCTTCTCTTTTCCCATTCACTCCCTCCCCATGTAGAATGGTAATTATCATTCTAATAGCTTCCTCCATAAATTTGATTTTGTTAAACTCAACCTATAAGTGAAATTGTGTGTATTTGTCTGTTTATGGGCAGATTATTTCACTACAAGTTCATCCACACAGTCACAAATGTCAGTATGTCACTCCTTCTAGGTGTGTATAATATTCCACAGTATAAATTCACAAACACTTTCCCTATGCATTCATCTGATTATGGACACCGAGAACTTCCATGTCTTATCTACTGGGAATAGTGTATGATGAGATGATCATGGAATACAGGTATGGCTTTCACATGTTCCTTTTAATGTATCTACAGAAGTGGATTAGTGTTCCATAGAATATTCTGTTTTAAGTTTTTTGAGCAACCTCCACAGTGGTTTATTGGTGAAATTATTAAGGCCATTCCACGTAGTTAAAAGGGAGGTTTATTTTGTGGGGTAACTTGCAAGTGAAGGGATAGGTAGGTTGCAGGGTTTGGGAAAGGTGTGGCGTAGTCCGGCGGTGTTCTTTGGAGAACTCTACTTGGTCTACCTCCAGTGTCCAGGGTCCAGGAACCAAGAGAGCCCCCTCGTCCAGATCCCGGGTCTTCAGCATCCTCTCTCGGCCCTGCCTTGTAGGCGTGATTGTTACCGAAGCCTCAATGGGGGTTGGAACTTCCAGGTCAAAGCTGGAATGGCTACCTACTGTTTTTTTTTTTTTTTTTAATGACTATAGTAACTGATTTTCCCAATAATGTATGGTTTCCTTCCTCTCCACATCATTGTCCACACTTCCCAGTATCTTTGGGATAGAAGCCGTTTTGTAAGTATGGACAATATCGCCTTGCCATTGCCATTTAAATTTGCATCTCTCTCTCTCTCTCTCTCTCTCTCTCTCTCTCTCTCTCTCTCTTTCAAAACAGGGTTTCTCTCTGTAGGTTTGTGCCTTTCCTGGAACTCACTCTGGCCTTGAACTCACAGAGATCCGCCTGGCTCTGCCTCCTGAGTGCTGGGATTAAAGGCATGTGCCACCACTGCTGGCTTAAATTTGCATCTTTTGATGCACAGCAATGTTGCATGTTTTCATGTATCTGTTCTTCATTGTTGTGCCTACTTTGAAGAAACTTGCATATATGTTATCTACCTGTATTGATTATCTTCTTGATATCATTATTGATCGAGTTACTTCCTTCTGTGAGCTTCTTGCATAGCTTGGATAACCACCCTTTATCTGAACCGCACTTTATAAGTATTTCCTCCCATCTGTGGGTTGTCTCTTCGCTTTACTTGCTTTATCTTGGCTCTAAGAAGCTGCTTGGCTTGGATACAATCCTGCTCATTCATTGTTGCTTTTGTTGTTTGTGGTTTTGGCATGAAAACTAAGACATTTTTTCCCTAGATCAATGGGATGGAGCATTTTTTGCTATTGTCTCATCTAGTAAATGCATAGTGTTAGATATTATATATAAGTGCTCAATCTATTTTAATTTTATTTGATTGTTGGAAATGATATGCTATGGGTCTGTATTTATTTTTCTTTTCACTGAGATAGAATACCTGACTGAAATAGCTTAAGAAAGGAAGATTTATTTTCTCTCCCGGTGATGGCAGGGGCAGTGAGGAGCTATAGTTATGGGAGTGTGAGGCACTTGTGACAAGGTATAGCAATCAGAACCAGAGGGCCTGGACTGGAACCGTGGCTATGCAGGCACCCATAAGGCCATTTCCCAGCTATCCACTTCTTTCACTTAGGCCACCTCCTAGAGGTTCCCCCTTCCCCAAAGCACTGTCTGGAGACCATATATTCAAACACAGGAGCCTGATGGGGGATATTTCACTTCAAACTGTAAGGAAGTGCAGCATCATTCTACTTATGGATATATAGTTTCCACACACATTTATTGAAGAGACTGTCTATTCTCAATTGTGTATTCTGGTGACTGCCATTTATTTATTTAATCAACTTGGTACAAATTAGAGTCATATCTGAAGAAAGAACCTATTTATTTATCTATGTCAACTTGGTACAAATTAATCATATTAGAAGAAGGAACCTCATTTGAGAAAATGACCCAACCAGACTGGCCTATAGGCAAGCTTCTGGGACATTTTATTGATTAAAGATTGATGTGGGAGGGCCTAGTTCATTGGGGATGTGCCATCCCTGAGAGTGGTGGTCCTGGGTTCTAAAGAGAGCAGATTGAGCAAGCCTTGGGCAGCAAGCCAGTACTGGCACTCCTCCACAGACTTGGCTTCTGTTCCTGCCTCCAGATTCCTGTCTTGGGTTCCTGCCCTGACTACCCCCAATGCTGGAGTATGTACTGAGTGTAAATCAAATAAGCCCTTTCTCCTCCAGGTTGCTTTTCATCATGATGTTCATCACAGCAACAGACCACAGCTAAGAGCAGAGGCTGTGTCAGAAATTAATTGCCCAAAACTTTTTGAACATACCTCTTGGTTTTCTGTCAGAATGCTGGTACCTTGCTGTTTTAATTTTTATACTTTGCAATAGATTTTGTAGTCATATAGTTGGATGTCTGTAGCCCACCACCCTTGTTTTGTTTTTGTTTAGGGGTGTGTGTGTGTGTGTGTGTGTGTGTGTGTGTGTGTGTGTGTGGTCTCTTGTTATTCTGTATGTATTTTAAAGTTTTTTTCCAGTTCCATATTTCTATTAATAATGATTTGGAAATTTTGGCAATTATTTCACTGCAGTTGTGTATTACATTAGATGATATGGATGTTTTAACAATATTTATTGAAGGACAGTGTTCCTTTACATTTGTGTGACATATAATTTCCTTTGTGGATTTAAGCTTTTAAATTCAATGTTTTACCTTATTGGCTAAATCTATTGTTTAGTGTTTTGTCTTCTTGTTTTATTTTATTATTTTTCTGTTATTCTGTATAGAATTACTTGTTTCTTTTTCACATAGTTTATTGTTTTTTGGGGAGGCTTTTTTTGTTTGTTTGTTTGTTTTGTTTTTTCGAGACAGGGTTTCTCTGTGTAGCTTTGTGGCTTTCCTGGAACTCACTTTGTAGACCAGGCTGGCCTTGAACTCACAGAGATCTGCCTGCCTCTGCCTCCCGAGTGCTGGGGTTAAAGGCGTGCACCACCGCCCAGCGTTTATTGTTAATATATGTATAAATGCTGCTAAGATCGCAGGATGACTTCATACCTGTAGCACTATTGAATTTACTCTCAGGTAAAACAATTTTTATTTTATTTGAGATGAGGTCTTGCTATGTCATCCATACTGTACTTGGACTTATGATCTTTCTGCCTCAGTTTTCCAAGTGGCTGGAATCATGGTTAAAATAACTACTTAGCTATACTCCAGTTCTTTGGTGGATTACAAGTTTTGCAATATAAGATCACAATATCAGCAAACAGAAGTAATAATCAAATTTCCCTCTCCTTTTCGGATTCCTTTTCTTTCTTTTTCTTATATTCTGATCTAGATTTACTTATTTTATTTCATGTGTATGAGTGTTTTGCCTACATGTATGCACATGTACTATACATATGCCTAGTGTCATCAGAGGCCAGAAGAGGGTGTTTGATCTCCTGGAACTGGAGTTACCGATAGGTTGAGTTATCATGTGGATATTAAACCCAGGTCCTCTGCAAGAGCAATAAGTGCTCTTAACTGCTGAACATCTCTCTAGTCCCAATTATTCTGGACTAAACTTCTAATGTTATGTATGCTCAGCAGATATGTGAGTGGCCATTCTGAGCTTCTCACATGTTAGTAGTGGCATAGATGGGATTTGGTGTGTTGAGGTATATTCTTTCTGCGGTGTATTCTACTTTATTGAAAACATTTTTTAGTCATGAAAGGATATTGAATTCTGTCAGTGCTTTTCATGCATCTATTGAAATGATATGAAATACAGGATAAATTGATTTGCATAAATTGAATAAGCCTTTCATTCAATAGGTCTGATTTAAAAAGATTTATTTTATTTTTCATCATGTGTATATGTGTGTAAATGCCACACGTGTGTGGCCACTGGGAAGGCCAGAGGTGGAAAACCCCAGGAACTGGAGCTACAGGCAGTGGTGAGCCACCTGGCTCGGGTGCTCGGAATTGAACTTAGGTCCTTCTGGAAGAGACATACAGGCTTTTAGCTGCTGAGCCACCTCTCCAGCCCCCAGGGGTGAATCTTGCTTAGTTGTAGTATATAATCCTTTAGCATGTCGATGTTTTGAATTCAGTTTCCTAATACTTTGTTAAGGACTTTTACATCCGTCGTCATCAAAAATAATTCTTCTGCCATTGTTTTTCTCTCTTGTCTTTGTCTGACTTTGGCAGAAGGGTGATGCTGGCTTTGTAAAAGAAGATTTTGAAGTACTTCCTAAACTTCTTGTTTGGGGAAGAGTTTGAGAAATATTAATATTAGTTTGAAATGCTTTGTAGAATTCTACAGCCAAGCCATCTGGCCCTGGGATTTCTTTTATTATTGATTTATCTCCTAATTTGCCACAGGTCTGCTCAGGTTGTCTCTGTCTTCTTTATTCAGAGTTGCTAGGTTGTATGTTGATAGGAATTTGTATATTTCTCATAGGTTATCTGATTTGTTGGCATGTAATGGTTAATAGTATCCTAAAATCCATTTTGTCTCTCTGGTACCGCTTGTGTTATCTCATCCTTCCAATTTTAATTGTTCTCCTGATTTATATTTATTCTGACTGAAGATTTGTTGAGTTTATTTATATTTTCAAAGAATAGCCATATGCCTCCAATGATTGGAGATGTTTTCTACAGTTCTGCTTTACATAGGTTTTCTTCTCACCGTTCCTCTTTCCTTTGGGGACTTCCACACTGTGTGTGCATGTTTGGGGGTGCTGCTGCACACATCCCACATTCCTCCTTCACCTTCATTCAGCCTTTTTTCTTTTTCCTTGAGCTGACTGATTCTACACATCCTGCCTTCCCAGCTGCCAATTCTCTCTTCTAAATGACTATGTCTGTTATTAAAACTCCCAACTGAACTTTATTGTTGCCGTCTGACTATATTCTACAGCTGTGGAATATCTCTTTCTTCCTTTATCATGCTTCCTATTTCATTATCAGATTTGTAATTTTTATATCTGTATTATTTTCATGATTTCATCTAGCTCTCCATATTTATTTTCTTATAATTCTCTATAAGGATTGAATGGTTTGCTGGTCTGACTGCTAGAGCCCCTTTTCTCTCCCCCACATCTCTCTTTCATCCTTCCTGTTAGTCTGTTTCTTATCAGATATTCTTTTATTGAAATATTTTCTTCTGTTGCCCCTTAAAAAGCTGGATATTTTGCTGCACCATCGTTGTTGTCATCTATGATGTCATGAGGGTAGCAGCTACCCACTTTGCATAGCACAGACTGTTCAGTAGTCAGGATCTTCTTGCTGGTTACAAAAAGTTCTCTGACTAAAGACTGATGCCACATTTGCTGGGCCATGCTGACAGCCTCATCAAAAGTGATATTCCATTGTGTTTATGTTCTGCTGTTTCATCTCTCTCTTGCAGGCTTCTTGGGGCTGTGATGATCAGGCAGAGTAATTCATCTGGACCTGTCTGTTGTGAGCAGTCAGTGTCACCGTAATCAGACCTGTTGTCTTGGCAATGTCATCGCCAACTTTTTTTGGAGGCAGACCCAGGGGACCTATCTTGGGGGCAAGGCAGATGTGGCACAGACCTCACCTTAGGTTCACCTCAGGTACACAACTTTGGTTTCATTGGGGACAAACTTAGGTAGTAAGGTACTCAATGAGCCCGGATTGGGGTGATGGAAGAGAGTTGCACTATTGACTTTCTTGGAGCAGAAGGCTGGAAAGCTAGAGAACTTTCAAACCTGCTATGCTAGGAAGCTTTTGTTTTTCTACCATCGATTTCCCACCAGTTAGAATTATTAAGAGTTAAAAATGTTAAAGTGGCATTTTTGCTGTTATTTCTTCAGGTTTTTTTTTTTTTTTTATTGTTGAGATTTCCCACAATTTGAAGTTGAATTTAGAATCTTGCTTCATTTTTAATGCTCTTTACTCTGTTAAACTGATAGATTATCTCTGCTTGTTTTGAAACATAGTGAATATTCTTCATAGTTTTTCATACATATATTGAGAAGAAAATCTGGAAAATAGAAGTTTAGTATTGTATAGGAGTGCCTAGGATTATTAAACTTATTGCTTTGTTGTGAAAACTGGATGGTTTATAATTCTATTAATAATATATTTTGATGTCAATATATTGTTTATTAGTTTTAATTGTGAAATAACTTGTTTTCTGAAAGATGGATATCATAATACATATATATGATTTCTAATGGAAATGTGTGTGTGTGTGTGTGTGTGTGTGTAATTTTTTTCAAGTCCATGCTCTGATAATGGGAATTGATCTTCCCTTTGAGGTCAGATGCCAGGGTAGAACTGAATCAATATTAAAGTCATATATTTTTTCCAATTTATATAGTATCTATAACACCATTAGGTCTTGGGAAATGCCAAATTGATAAACAGATGAACATTTGGCCCAGATGACTGACCTCCACTTTCTGTTATCAGTTCCCCCTCATCTCAGCCTCAGCTGAGTCTCTTCTCTTCCACTGGCTTGCCTGGCTTAGTCTCTTTCATGCTCCATCACATTGTGACTTTTCCTTGAATTATTTCCCCCTTTACTGCCTTTGATCCTTGAAGATCTTCTAATGTTCTTCTTTTTATATATTTTGATTCATTGGATTTTACATGAAGTAGACTTGCAGGCTATGCATCTTCTATTAGATGGAGCTACCATTTAATACAGTGGGCAAGTGTGGACTGAGAATTACAGAGAAGTTTAACGATGAAACTTATTTGGAATAAAATGCTCAGGTCTGCAAACTAAGTTTGACCTCATTTTTAACTCATTCTCAGTAGAGGAACTGTGCAGCAACTTGACAGCATGTCTAAGATATCTAGTTGACTTGAACACAATGGCTTAGAATGTAACCAAGGTAGGCTTACTTGAAGTGAATATTTCTAGAATAAATGTGTGGTGTGCTGCAGGGAGATGCTGTTTTAAGACTTGAGGAAAGTTCTTTTAGTGTTCTTTAAAATGAGGCATGGGCTGGCATTGGTTGTCCTTTGTTTAGCCTGGGACTGAGGTTTGAAAGTGGAGCAGTGACTCACAGCAGGGTCAGCAGGTCCCAGAACTGCTGCTTCTGGGAAACTCTAGTTTCTACCAATCAAAACCTCCCCTTAGGAAGAGACATGCAGGGGTGCTGGTACATGTATGGATGTGCTTACTTACATAAAACTATATATGTGTAAAAATACATTTACTGGAATATTATCTAAACTTGGCTGAGTTCCTTAACTCAGAACTTATATGAATCTTCTTAGTTCAGTCCAGTTACATTTGAAAGGACTTTCTTCAAAAGGTGGAATTCCTTTTGGTCTTTGAGGGTAAAATGGTGTGTAGGATATAGCAGCAGTGGTGGCACCCTCTTAGCATCTCAAATTGTTAGGCTTCCTTAGTATAATTTTCTCTAGAGCCAGTAATTACAATGTAAAGTGGGTAAGGAGCTAAATAAAAGAGGGAGAGATAGGCTCCAAATTTGTGTTGGTAGTGTGATTATAATAGTAATCTGATGCTTTGCCAGTAACAAACACAGATAGATTACATCCACCTTAACCAGGAAGAAAGAGGCGGAGGTGTAAGGGAGGGAGGAAAGGAAGGACAGGAGGGAGGAAGGAGGAAAGGTGCAAGTTTGCTGTTGATTCAGTGTTAATTAAGGGGATAGGACAGTGATATTTGGGGATGGATAGCAAGTAGGATAGACTTGAAGCTATCAATAGGAACGTGCTATTAGAAACCTTGTGAGGACATCATCATTCAAAGTGCTTCGCAGTTGTTTTTGCTCTTTCAGCATTGGAATCAAGAATCTGACTTAAGAGAGAGAGGGAGTGTTCAGTTGGCTTAATTGGGAAATACACTGAGTCTTTCCTGGGACACATCTTAACTAAGTAGTTGCTAACATTAGAGAACAGAGTCTTTTATACTCTACGAGAAATTGACAGTGGTGTGACATGGACACTGGACACAACTACACAAGTGTATATACTTCCACATATTTCTCAAGAACCTGCCTTCTCCACAGCATCAGATAGTGATTGTGAATTGAAAGCGCATATTGAAATTGATCTTTACATAAAAATAATTAACTCGATCCACAAAACATACAGTAAAAGCAAACAATAAAGAAAGGAAGCTAGTAAAGAAAATTGATTTATCTGAAGTTCTATGTCTCTTTTTTACTATCCTTTGAGCTATAGGACAGAATTAGTGGCAACGTTGGCTCCAGCAGTCTTCCCAGGCTCTAGTAATATACTTCAGCCATACCCCATTTTATTGCATTTTTGTATGAAGAGAAGGATAAAACACATTTGAGTTTGCATGTAGGAGCACCTGGTTCTTACAATCAGGAGCTTTTTAAAAGAAAGCATTAATAGGATAAAAGGACTTTAATTTGTTGGTGTAAGCATTATGCAATGACATACACTTTTTATGTCTTTGTGCTTTCTCTATGCATCTATTTAATAAACAGTGATATAGCAATGTTTTTCTTTCCTGAGCAAATCCAGAGCATGCACAATAATAACCACTCATTTTTAAGACATTTAGCACAGTATGTGACATTTGTAGTATGTTCAAGTTGATGTTAGCTTTGGTTATGAAATAACAATCACAAATGTCTGATGGTAACTTAGTCCCTACTGTGAGCCAGTCTGGGTAAGTTTTGTCTTGGTTGCCTTAAGTATCACTATTTAACACCTGCAACATGGTCAACTGTTGCTGCCATTTTGTTTGGTTTGGAGTGATGAAAGTGGCGTCATCTTTGGGTGGAGACAGCTGAGATTAGTCTAGACCTGTGTCTTTCCACCTTAACACTATCAATATATTCAGGAGGCTTGTCTGTGTATGGCTTGGCACCATTTTGGGCCTCTGCTTATTTTGTATAAATGTCATTTTCCCATTCTGACAGTAAAAATTATTTCCAAAGATTAGTAGCTATACTTGTGAGGACCAGGGTGGAGACAAGGAGCATTGGCCTAGTTAGTTGGATAGGGACACACACACACACACACACACACACACACACACACACACACTTGTGGTGGGTTTACACACATGGATTTGGGCTTCAGACTTAGTGAAAAGAAGAAATCAAGAAAAGCATCCACATTATCTGTCTCTACTTCCTGACCAGAAAGCAATGTGAGCAGCCATTCATTCGAGTTCCTACTGCCAAGCCTTCACTGCCTTGAGTGGGACGTCAATCTGAAAGCCAGAGTAAGCCCTCCACTCATTCCTGAGGTTGATTGTGTCAGGCATTTTGTTATAGCAGCAAGAAGTACTTCATGCTGGCAGTATACAACACAACCCCTACATTCAACAAAAGAACCCTTACACTCAGCAAATCTGAGGGCTGTTCCCAAGTCCACCTAAAAGCCCACCAGCCCTCAGGTACTGGAAATGCAGAGGAGGAAAGACCAGGCCTTTGCTCAATGAAGCCTGCCTTCTGTCACAGTCACAATGGAATAGCAGTGTAACACAGTTTTATAGAAAGGAGAGTAACAAAGGGCTGTTTGTGAAAATCCACTATAGGAACCTCTGAGTCAGCTAAAGGAGAACCACCAATGGCTTAATTATTGTCTTGAAAAATAATCTTTTTTTTTTTTTTTTTCTGTCAGGAAGAGGGTCTTGGGTTCTCCCATATCTTCACACAACTTTAAGTACTCAGGGACCAAAAAGGACAAGTTCCTTTTTTTTCCTCTCTTGACCTTAAGAATGAACATATTTGTGGCTGATTGTTTATGTAGTGAATACTCTATACATTTTTAGGATTAATACTGAAAATTGTGAATCAATTTTGTTGTTCTAAAGGCATGTCATGTGGTGAAGGTCATTTTACTTCACAAATAGTCTCAATTTAATCACCACTGGGATTTTTGATGTTACCCATGGAGCTCTGAGTTTGGTCACCATTCATTTCCTAAGTAGAGTTTAACAATTTAAAATTACTCCACTGTGATGTTTTAAAAAATAGCCCTCAAATGAATCCTGTCCTATTTTATTTGCTTTATCAGAAGAAATATTTATCCAAGACAGTTTTTAAAGTGGTAAACTGGGGTAGTATAAGATACCTTTAATTCACTTTTATTGATTTTATGCATTTAATATTCTTTTTTTAAAGATTTATTTATTTATTATGTATACAGTGCTCTGTTTGCATGTATCCCTGCAGGCCAGAAGAGGGCACCAGATCTCATTACAGATGGTTGTGAGCCACCATGTGGTTGCTGGGAATTGAACTCAGGACCTTTGGAAGAGCAAGCAGTGCTCTTAACCTCTGAGCCATCTCTCCAGCCCACATTTATTATTCTTGAATAGGTAGGTTGCTGATACAAATTTTTAGATATAACTGTCTCTTAAAGAATAACTTTAAGAGTTTAATGCTCTGTCCTTGCCCCCGAGTCTTCTGCACCTGACCACCTCTACTTTCAGCATGGCATCTGAAGAGCTGCCAGAGAAGCTTAAGTACCAGTGCTCTTGGTAATGCAGTCACAGACACACACATCCATCACCAGCGAAGTCACCAGATTATTCTCTGGAATGGACATTAAATGCTACAGAGGTCAGGGTCTGTGAAAGTAAATCCAAGCGTCTTCAGGTTGGGAGGCAAGGTTCTGAAACCAGTACACTTGAAACTGCCTGAAGACTAATTTCATTGCTCTTCTTCATTGCCGGGCTCTGTGGCGAAAATTCTGCTTTCTCACACTGGTCACTTCAATGCTTCTTTTCCTGTCTTTGTCTACCTAGGCTTTTGTTTTGAAAGGAAGTAAATGCCTCTTGAGGAAGTCTTAGTGGCAGGCTCCCATTATGCTCTCTGTAGATGAGAGTGTTTCCTTTATGTGCTGAAGCAGGAATCCTCTTGAAACTGTTGATAGTACTGTAGATGCCTGCAAAATCAGATCAGTATTTGGGCATGAGCATCCCTTAACAAAGGTGGTCCTTGAAAGCAGGTAATTGTTCCAAGTGTTGATATGAGAGTGGGTGAAATTTGCCAAGACACTGGGCCAGAGAGCCGTTCCTCTCATTCCGTAGATTGAACATCCTCCCCAGACCACGTCCTGTGCTTGCCAATGAAGAGTCAGTGACTAATTCCTAAGCTCTTAGGGAATTGAAACTGTTGTTTTGTTTTAGCATCTTTTTAGTTCTCAGGGCTCACACTATCTTATTAAAGGTAAAATATTGTCACTTCTAAACCAAGTGTTTTACTCTGAAACTTAGGTAATTTGAATACAGGAATCTGTCAAAAACATGTTGCATAATATTATAAGAACAGGGATTTGGTGGGTGGGACAAAGTGTTCATCACTTTTGCAAATAAAGCTTGTTTTTCCCCTATATTAGCCAGTAGAGGACTTGGGGAGTTTGTAGAACTGATGTCTGCTTTAAGGGACACCATCTGCCCAAATTGAACAATTTTGCCAAAGATAGTAGCTGCACTTAATGTTTATAACCATAAATATCATGGCCAAAATATTTGAGATGTTAAATGGAAGCCAGAGGAGAGTCTTCCAGGCTTGTAGTGTTGTCCCTTACCTCGTGGTTGACTTCTGTCACACTGTGCTCTGTGGAAAACTTCCTCTCTTTTTTGCAAGGGATTGCAAGTTATTCTTAGATTTAGACAGGAAAACAAAGCCTGTGAGTGACAAGACCACATGCACTTTACCACTGTTTTGAATACAGCCTGATGTGGGTGTCCAGGGGATTTCTTTTTTCTTTGAAAACCCTTCTTTAAGTAGAATGCAAGAGGATAAAGATCAGGAGGTAGGAGGAGATGGAGTGATGCAAGACACAATAGCTCCTTAATAAGAAGCTTAGTAATCAGGAGGCATTTGTGTCTGTTGTTGGGGTGGGGAAGTGACAGACTGACCATTCTGAAGGTTGCCATCATCACAGACTGGCACATTTCTAATTATACATGAAATGAAAAGCTTCAGAGAAGAAATGGCTCGCAGCACTCAGCCACTTGAATATCTGATTGAGGCCAGCAAGCCTTGATGACCAATCTGTGGCATTGTGCTTATCTAAAATCTTTTTCAAGACTCATTTGAAATCTTTTTTACTTATCATTTCCTTTTGTCTTTTCTATCCATCTATCTTTGTACATAAATTCCTTTTTTATCAGGGAGGGTCCTGTTGAGAAACAGAGCACAAAGGATTTAAGAGAAAGTATTTTTATTGGTACAGGTGGTGTTGTTTACTTGTGAATTATTTGTGTCATGGTGGAAGGCTTCCTCCACACTGAGCAAGTGATTCATCACTGAGCCACACCCTTAGCCCAGATGAAGATTAAAAAATACAAGTAGGGTCAAGAGAGCTGAAATTGTGGAGCAAGTCTGGAGACTGGTGTGTAGGGAAGCCAGGACCACCTGGAAACCCAGAGACTAGAATGTCAGGAAAGCCACCCAAGGGCTGACATTTACTAAGCGGTTCCAAGATGGTCATAGAAAAGGACTAATTCCCTCTCCATCCCCTTCCTGCCCCTGTATAATTGCTGATGACTCCCTGGGCCTGAATTAACAAAAGTATGAGAAAAATGGGTCTGAAAAACTGAAGTCAGTGATTTTCATGAAGCTGGCTGTAGTGATACTATTGGCACACCCCAGCATGAAAAGATGAGGCAGGAGGATTGCAAATTTCAGGCTTGTCTGAGTTACAGATCCAGTTTCTGTTTCTAAAGACATATAACATTTAGCTAGTGTCAACAGAAAAAAAAATAAAAACTATACAATTCAATGTAAAAATCTTTGCTGGCTTTGTCTGACCTCCATTCTTTGAATCACTCCTTAATTCCATCAGATAGGAAGGTTATCGAGGCCTTGAGCAGAAATGGTTCGTTTAGTCCCCAAGAAAGGGCTGAAGAAAGCAGAAAAAAAAACCCCAAGAATTCAAATGTTATTGCTCATTTCAAAGTTACTTTCTGATAAGGGGTAGGAGTGGGTGAGAACAGGGCAAAAAATAACGTATTCCTTGGTGTTCAGTGACTCGGGGCCTGGCCTGCTGCATTCATTAGGCCTGGCCTGCTGTAAACATGGCTTCTTACTGACCCTAATCTACCCCCAGGTCAGACATTTCTAGGTTATCCCACTGCCACAGGGCACCTGAGCATGAGTCAGTCCATTTTGATTTTCCCCATGCTCATATGGAGTCTAGTGAAGGAGCTTAATCCAAAGCTCTGTCCTGGTAAGTCTTTATTCACCACAGGTCATGGGCTCAAAAGAGTGCAACATTCCTTTGGCCTCAAAACAAAACAAACGAACAAAAACCTGCACACCTGCCTTGCATGTACATGGAACCAGGAGAGAAATCACTTACATACTGGCAGATGGACTTGCATTTGATCACAACATACAGAATTAAGAGAGTCACCAAAGCTGGTTTTAGGCAAGGTAAAAATAACTCTAACAGGATATATCCTTAGTCATGGATAGATCCTTCAAATGTTGTATGAGCAAGAGGTTCCTAAATCAGGTGCTCAGGGCAGGGAGGCCATGCGAATGATTGGATTGATCTGGCGGCGGGCAGCCAAGTGTGGAGTAGGCTGTGAACTGTTTAACCCTGGCCTCTGTAAAGCCAGCGGTTGCTATGCAGCCATGGGGAAGCCGTGCCCAATCCTTCTCTCATCCTCCCCTGCCCCTCTTCCTCTTCTCTCGACAAAGAAGCATTTATCTGGTTTTTGTTTTGTTTTTAGTGAAAAATGAGAAAATGAAATTTCTCTCATGTTGAATATTGACAGTTACCACCTTTTAAAGTCCGAGTTTAGTTTACTACTCTCGTGGAGCCTGAGACTCCCAACCTTATCCACCCCTGTGTGACTCTCTTGCAGATAGTGTTGTTTTATTGTTGTTGCTGTTGTTGGGTTTGGTGGCATATAATAGCAGAGGATAATTTCATGGCACTTAGTAACCTTTTCTACTAGAGCTGTCCTCATGTGCTGTGCTTGGCCACTCTCCTGTGTAGTGTGGTGTCAGGGTACTGTGTGTCCTGCTTCTGGCCAGAGTCTCTCTGTCTCCTCTCTCTCCCCCATGGTAGCTGTCCCCTTCCCATTCCCTGGTTCAGCGTTTAAAGACAATGCTTGAATTCCCATCCTGTTGAATTCCAATTGACGCTGAACGCTGTTGCAGCTCCTGTCCTGCAGCTGGCTTTTCTATAATCATGTGACCCACTAAAGCAACCATTCTTCCTTAAGGAACACTCTCACCCAGAGCAGTGCCATTGTCCAGGACCAGCCAGCTCTATCATGGCGCACTTATGTAATACATTCCTTTTGTTCTCTTCCTGTAATAGAACTAACTGTCTCAGACTACTTCCTGAATGTAGGCAGTGAGAAAGGATGATGAACTACAAAAATGGCTTTTCTACAAAAGAAACTTTAAACTCTGTGGAGTGCAGTAATAGGTGACACTTCAGACAGCTTGCCAAGCTGAGCTTCACAAAAACCCTTTCTTTTAGACGACATTTAAAAAATAAGAGGGTATTATGTATCATAGCTGATGAGTAGGAACTAGTTTCAAGGCTAAAGGGTGATTACAATCATCCACATAGCTATTGAAAATGGTGTCCTACTTAGTATTTTTGTTTATTATGGGCTGGAAGGAGGTAAATTACCACCTCATTGTCAGCCAATAATCATTTTCCAGGAAAAAGGTAATTTATCCTCTGGAAGGGATGTTCACCTGTCCACCTCTCCTGATTGCTTCATTGTGCGTGTGATTGTTAGACTGCCCACTGACCAGGAAAGAGGACCCCAGGAGTGTGAGTCAGAGCACGTGATCACACTGTCCTGCCCTTCTCTCTTGCTGGTCACAGTGACAGGCAGCCCTGTCACAGGCAGTTGGTATTCTCAGCGTGTTCCCTTGTGCTGAGCTTTGGAGGAAGTTTCTCACACTTTGTCAGAGGGTGCTGCTTTGTCCTGAGGGCTGGGGAGGGGGAAGGGAACAGTCATTTTAGAAAGAAAACAACAGAGGCCAGTAGAGCAAAGGAAGGAGAGAAGGGACAGAAGAGGAGGAAGGACATGCTTTGTCTGGAAAACTGAGTTTTTAATGCCAAGAGCTATGTGGAGAGGAACTATTCTTTGATAAATAAAATACCCTAAGATGGACTTCGCTTTTAGGCCACTTAGGTCTTGCTAAGCAAATTATTGCAGTAACAACTAAAAAGAAAAAAAGTGCATTTTGCTCTTTAGCAAATCCCTCTGGATATGATACAGTTTTATTCTATTGTACAGTCTTTGCCTTTTTTAGATTTTCTTATTAAAATTGTCCTACATATACACACACAGAAATGCTTCTTATTTATATTATTTTAAAGCTTTGGGGCAGCATATTCAAACTTCACTGATTCCCTGCCCCACCATCAGAATATAGATTATTTCCATTAATATGGCTTGTAAATAATTTTCTTACTTAACTTTCACAAAATCAAAAAGATCAATTCTAGGTAACTGATTTCTCCTATTTAAAAATTGACTTATTTGGTTCAATGGTAGTGGTATTATTTTCTAACATATCAACTACATGATTTATGAAGTATTATCCTAAATTTCAGAAAAAACTACAATTGCACAAAAACATTATGTACAAATTATAAAACATTCCTGTTGTTTCTCAGAACAGGTTCATAGTCATTTGAGGGCACTGGCGGCACTGGCATGTCTATAGATGGCCTTGCTCCCTGACATGCAATAAGCAAGAATATGCATTTCTTTGTAAAATGTCCTAACTATCAAGGTTTCCTTGCTTCCTGCTCAGGATCTCACTTGCCATCTAGGGATCAGATGCATGCTTCTACTTTTTTATCCATGGCTAGAGTCCTGAGTGTGGCTGCTTGCTATCATATGGTTATCTTACTTCTCTATCCTCCCGGCAATGACCCTCAAAGATTCAAGAGAAGATGTTACAGAAATTGTTGCCTCAAATAAAATGGACAGACAGCCTCAGGTTCTAATTAGCTATACTCTCCGATTCAGAGACTTGATATAGTTAGTGCTGGAGCTACAGTGTGGACTTTGAAACATACATTGGGATGGTGCCATGAAAATGTGCCACGGAGGTCTATTGTTTTAGGAACTAAGTTGGCTGGAGAGCCCAGAGGTCTGGTACTGGATCTAACATCATGTCATGCTGACCATATCTAAGTGCACACCTTCTATTGTGGTTTCTTTCCCTCTCTTCACCTGCTTGTCCAGCCCTTTCTTGGAGCCATCTTCAGACCTGCGCCCTGACTGCCTAAACCTGCCATCCTTTCTCCTGCCATCCTTTCTCTTCTCCCCATCGCAGGGCACTGCAGTCATGTCTTGAAGCTTGCTTTCGCTAGTTTTGTTCCTTTGCCGTCCTTTCATCCTCAGTCATCCCTACATGTCTAACCTGGATGCCATGTCTCCTGCTCAGCGATCCTGAGCTAATACAAATGGCCACCTCAGCTTCCTCAAAGGAATGTTACCTCTTTCTTTCCTGTAATTGCAGTGGTGTGTGTGTGTGTGTGTGTGTGTGTGTGTGTGTGTGTGTGTGTGAGAGAGAGAGAGAGAGAGAGAGAGAGAGAGAGAGAGAGAGAGAGAGAGAGAAAGAGCCTTGCTTTGTAGCCGTGCTGGTGTGAAAACTAATTACCTTCATGGAAAAGTAGTTCATTGTTCTCCTGGAACATTTCTATATGTAATTTTGTGAAGAACAAAAAGCAAAATATAAACAAAGCTCCCCCTTCCCCTTCCCAGAATAAACCCAAGTGTGAGGAGGATACTGTGTTCTTCTTTCATAGCAACTCTATAAATGTTTGAAGGAAAATGAGAAGTCCGTTTGCTTGCATTCTATAATGGAACACCACCCACTGTGTTTCAGACAAGACCTCATTATGTAGCCGAGATTGCCTTCAAACCCTCAGTCTTCTGCCCTAGCCTTGCTGGTGTTTCTATTGCAGGCCTGTACCACCTGGCTCCTCTGCCTTCTAAACTTCTAACACTTAAAAGCGATGTAGTGAAATAAATTTCACCAAGTAGAATTTAATCATAAGAATGAAGCAGTTTATAAGATGGTACCACTGTCTTCTGTGTCCTCTGAAAACGTTTCCATCATTCCATTAGTGGTGCTTCTCACTCAGCAAGCAGGTTCTTACCTGGGGCCCTCACTCCAGCCCCAGGCAGCTGCCTATCTGAGTTCCTCTCTGTGGATATATCTATTTGGATGTTTCATGTAAATAGAGGACAAAGCACGAGCTCCATTTGTGCCTCTGCTTCCTTCATTTAGTACCTATGACTTAATCTTGGTTTATTTTCTAGTCAAAAATGTCCTTGGCAATAATGATTATTTTTACCTGGTGCAGAAATGATTTTTATTCAACACTGTCTTATTTTGAATCACAAAGGAATTGCCACAGAATTATTTCTTCTTCTTTTTACCTCCTTCATGAACTACCAGAAGCAAGATTATTCCCCTACCCACTCCCCTGCAGCATATTGGCTCTCCCTGAACACCCATATTAAAGGGACAGAATAGTCATAGGATGGGCCTCTGATGTCAGATAACAGTGGCAGGACAAAGAAAGGAATTCTTTACTTCCAAGTAGGGTAAATAGATGTTTCAGGCTCAAAAAGACAGGTCTTAATATCATCGAGAAGGCCTTTTGGGGTGTGGTGACCTAGGCTTTTATTCACAGCATGTGGAAGGTAGAGGCAGGTGGATTTTTGTGAGTTGTAGCAGCCTGGTCTATAGTGAGTTCCATCCATGGCAGCCAGAGCTACACAGTGAGACTCTGGGTACTATGTGGGAATAGTTATCAGTGACTATTAGGCTAGTTAGCATGGTGAAGGTTAGAGAGTAGGCAGTGTAAGAGCTTTCGGTATGGTCTGCAGTGTGGAGGTCAGTGTTGTAGAGCTGATGTCATGTACTACATAAGACACACCCTTCAAAGTCAAAATCATTTTAAAGAAGAGGCTAAGAACTGGTGTCCTTCCAAAGCAGAATGTAATGATTCTGTCCAAGTTTGGAAAGGCAACAGTTGACTTCAAAAGCTACTGTCAACAAATGTCAAATCTGGAGTTGTAGTGTCCATTTCTTTGCTGAAACTAAGCAAATGAAATCTGGTTCATTGTTCTTCATTTCCATTGACATTGAAACTGGTTCTTAGAAATTACTTGTATAGTTTTTGGTCATCTGATACCTTTGTGCTTTTAAACTTCCTTTCTCTTCTTCTGAGAAAGGTTTTCTCTATGTTGAGAGCACATAAAAGCTTCGGGAAGGCTCTCTGCCAACCTCAGAAACCCACTGCCTTCCTCTATCAGAGCAGTCACTTACATGTGTTTCTTAACTTATTTTTCTTTTTGTAAATGTATGGTCCCTATTTTTAGGGGTCAAAAAAATAAGTATGAAGGCTCTGAATTCAATTTCATATATATGTATGAGAGGAGCGTGCATGTGTGTGTGCAGATTCCTATAGATACTACAGGTCAGCCTCTGATGGCATCACCCTGGTGTCACTCACCTTGTGTTTTGAAGTAGGATCTCTCTCTGGTCTGAACTTGCTGAATGGGCTGGACTGGCTGGCTGCCATGTCCCAGGGATCCCTCTGCCTCCACTTCCCAAGCATTTAAATTATAAGCACCAATCACTGTGTTCGACTTTTCTCATTCTGGGATTGAACCCAGGTACTCATGTCTGCAAGGCAAGCTCCTCACTGACTGAACTATCTCCCCAGTCCTGGCTACCACTTATAATGTAGATTGGCTAAGAACTGGAATACTACTGCAATGAGACTCATTTCCTTGTATGCTGACATTAAAAATTAATTTTACAGAGCTGGATGCCTTCAAATAAAGACTTTCAGCTTTTTTTTATTTTTAATGTGTTTATCTATAAAATAGAGGCAGTTATGATGAGAGTTTAATGAGAACAACTGCATAAAAAGCTTACAGAGTATCCTGGCATAGAGAAAATATCCAATATCATCTAAAAATGATGGTCACGGTGGCATGGCTCATCCCTGTCCCCAGTCCCTTGCCTTGGAGGAATTATTAACTCACAAAGCATTACCAGCTGTCATGTCTGCATCGTGGCCCAGGCCTTCTACCTGCTTCTGCCTTGCAGCTGCCTCTAAATATCCTCGCTGTACTGTGGTCCCCTCTTCAGTGCGATTCATCCAGAGGCCTGCTTCTTTCTTTGCTTCTCTACCCCTATTGTATTGTCACACCGGCCAGCTTAAGATTCACGTAGTGACCTCTGGTCACTTCTACAGAGCTCTCTCCACACATTTCTAAAGCCTCCACATCCTGTCCATTCTTCATTCACTATCTCTTTGTCATGTGTCTGCTTTTATTTCTCTGGTCAGAGCCACAGATCAAATCTTGAGACTCAGCAGGTTTTTTTGTTTTGTTCTCTAATCAAACTGGTGATGATGGTAAAAGGAAGGCGGAGAGATAAAAAAACTGCATCAAAGCTAGTGCTTAATGAGTTCTTTGTTCAGAAATTATCCTAAGAATGCATCACTCCACTTAATTCTCACAACTGTCTTGCATGGGTCCTACTTTGGTCCCATTGATCAGGAGGAATCCGATAGTCAGAGACACAAAGGACCCTGCAGAAAGCCCTAGTGCTTATATCCTGTAGTACCATGTAGTAGGCTCAGGATTTGAAACCAGCCAGTGTGACTAGGGTAACTTTGTTCTTAACAATGGCCCTTTAATACTTCTTCATTCTTTTATTTTCTTTGCTAAAATATTTTTCTGGCCTCTAGTTTGAATCTTCTAGATTTAGGATCCTATTACTACCAAATGAAAGCAAGATTAATGCCCCACCCCCCAGTGAAGTATAGAGGAAGTCAGGCATGTTACCTGTGGTAGTTCTTGTTGCTGTGATAGCACACCTTCAGTGAGGCAAAAGGGAGGAAGGATTTATACCAGATCATGGTTTTCTGGAAGGCGATGCAGAATTCTTGCTGTTTGTGAGCATGTGCAGGAGACTCCAGACTCATCAGTGGATAAAAAATCAGAAGGCTAGGCTGGCAGTGGGACCAAGCTGGAGCTCCGAATGCTCTGCTCCTTCAACTGGCTTGTTAACCAGGGCATAGTCCCACTGTTTCCACAACAACAGCGTCACCAAGCCTGTGGGGAACATACCACAGTCAAGTCAGAGGTAGCCATTTATCTGTTTTTGATTTCATACTTCTCATGTAATTTCTTAGGGTCTATGACTTAGAGAATTCCTGGCAAATCCTTGAATTGTCTGTTTGTCTAGTCACCTTCTGAAGCTTTTCAACAAATATTCTACCTATGACCAACTAGTTCATTAGCCTTGGTATCCTGCCTTACACCTCTTTCTGCCCACCCTGACACAGGAAGCTTTGCTACTCTGTGAACATGTTCAAAGAGACCCTTGTTTTTTGCTCATTCAGCATTTACTTTTGGTTCCTCCTCTGTTACATATCTTCCCAAAAGACTCCAGAGGGGCTAAAAGAGAATTTTCTGGGCCATCTTATAACACAGATTAGCAAACAAACTCAGAGTCCTATAGCAGCCAGCTGGGTACCTACTGGAGTGAAGCCAGCTGGGCAGAGAGCTGGGGAATCCAAATTTGGTTTAGATGCCTTATATCATAGTTCTAGGTATTCACAGTCACTTGGGCTCAAGTACTGAAGTTTTGAGTTTTGGCTTGTGTCTGAAATAAAGAGACAGAAAAGAAAAAGTTCCATTTTTTTTGGAGTTTGGCTCAGAAGAGTGGCCAGACATAGCAGTCTTTGCATGGTTGTTTCTGTAAGCAATTGCATAGAAACAGAGTTTCTGGGAAGGAAAAGTACAGTATCTACCATGTGGGTGATTTCTGTTTTTAACAAAAATCTCAATTGTTCAATTTTACTGATAAAGACTGGGAACCAGATGCTGGGGTGAAAGCCTGCTAGCTCAGAGAGGCAGAGAGAGCACCCAGCTGACCTTTCTTCTCTGCCAATATCCCCAAAAGACCTTTGTCATATGCCATCTCAAACAAGACTCCTCCAACTCAGTGTCCCTCCCTTCTACTTCCTGTGCGTCTCTTTCTCCCCTTCCTCCTGACTCCCTCTTTATCAATTTTTCTTGTTCACTTCCTGTCAACTGGTTACTTGTTCCACCTCTTGAACTATGGTTGACTTTATTTAATCCTGTTTACAATATTCAAGCAAAAAGCTCTTGGATTCAAAGTGTGTGCTAGAGCTGAGCCACACCACATCTAGAAACAGGTTTTTCCAGTAAATAACAATCTCAGGGTTCCCAGTGTGATCAAATATCCTGTAACAGGTGATTGATTATTCCTCGTGTCTCTGTAGTGTGACTTCAGGTGAATCACGGTTTCTTAAGGTTGGTATCTTAAGGTCATTATCAGGCTCAGCTGGATTAACTCCTTTTTTTTTTTGAGATTTATTTTATGTGTATATATGTTTACCCACATGTATAGGTGTGTTCCACATGTGTCTTTGGTGCCTATGGAGGCCAGTATAGGGGGCTGAATCCCTTGGAATCAGAGTTATAGATGGATATAAGCCTTCACGTGGGTGCTAGAAACTGAATTTGGGTCCTCTTATCCACTGAGCCATATCTGCAGCCCCATGGATTAAGTCATAATGGAGAAGATAATGGTATATGATGTTCTAACCTTTGGAGCAGATCAGAATGTTACATCTCCACCTAAATCACGGGTAGATTTCATTCTTTTGACCAACAAGAAGGAGCTTTCTGTAATGGTTCTGAACAGTGCCCCCGTGTCCTCCAAGGTTATCGAAACATTTTTCTTTGTACCATGAAAGCTGAGGATCCCAAACCCAAAGCTGTCACAAGAAGGGATGAGTGCAACCCACAGAGTTCTCAGCCCCAGCCACATAGGGCTTCAGAGCAGAGGGGCTTCTTTAGAAGAAGAGCCTAAAGAATCTTCGAGCCAGAACTCTCTTCTGGTATTCCTGTCCCCAGAGAGAAGTTCCCAAAATTTCTGTTCTGAGTGCCCCTGCTGTAAGCTGCCTAGATCTTATCCTCACCCATTTAATGTTGTGTGACATAGAAGTTGTTTTTACATGGCCAACTTTTTCTACGTACTTGGGAAAAAAAAAAACTGTCCCTGACTTGTTTTCTTTGTAAAGAATCACACACACACACACACACACACACACACACACACACACACACACTTCAATAATTAGTAAAAGTTTGGGGATTGTAAAACCTAACAAATACCAAATAAGGTTTTGCTTATAATGAATTAATCACAAGTGATAGGTTGCTTGTATGTCCCTCTCTCTCCCAAATACTAATTTTTTAATTACATTTTATTTAGTTATTATGAGTCTGTGTGTGTGTGTGTGTGTGTGTGTGTGTGTGTGTGTGTGTATGTTAGTGTCTATACCTTCACACTGCACATGTAGAGGCCAGAAGAAAATTTGTGGGAGTCAGTTTTGTTCCTCCAGCTTTCAGGGCTCAGGGATGAAACTTGGGTCATCAGGCTTGGCAGCAGGTGCCTTTACCTAGTGAGCCGTCTCACCAGCCTGTAATCTGATTTCCTAAAACAAATAACAGCAGGGAAAGGCAATGGCTTCTTATGAAACTAATGAGCATTTGGATTAAATGCACATTTAGTACACACTATGATGACTTTTCAAGCAACTCCTTTGACTCTGTGTGCTTTGTTAATAGAATTTTCTAACAAGGAAAAATTTGAGTAAATGCTTTTCTTCTTTTTAATATTAGGAATTTAGATTTAAAATTAAGCTTTTAAAATATAAGAATCTATTTGCTACTCAGGTAAACAGAAGTCATTTTCATTTTACAGTTCTGAAGCAAGCAAGTCAATGAATTTTGGGGTTGAAAACTTGCAATTATATTGATTTTCATTTTCCTGCTCAGGTATTCTTCAAAGTGCCAATGCTCACAATAGATGTGGCTTCACTAGCAATAGTTTTGCAGGACCCAAACTGCAGCAAGTTGATGCACTGATAGCATTTGAAAAAAGGGAGCAGATGAAAGGCTCTAAGCTGTTAGCAATGGTCAGTTATGGCACTTGCCTCTGAGCTCCCATGAACTTGGACAATGATTGGTTTAATTAAAGAGAAGAATGTGCATATTGGGAGAGAGAGGGAAGCAGGTGTGCACAGGACCCAGAGAAGATGGAAGGAAAAGCTGACACATCATACATTGTAGGCTCGAGAATTTATGATAAAAGAAACAACAGCATTTAAAATGTGTTTACTTGCTTGGCAGTGGTGGGGCACGCCTTTAATATCAGCACTCGGGAGGCAGAGGCAGGAGGATCTCTGTGAGTTCGAGGCCAGCCTGGTCTACCAAGTGAGTTCTAGGAAAGGTGCAAAGCTACACAGAGAAAACCTGTCTCAAAAAAACAAAATAAATAAATAAATAAATAAGTGTGTTTAATTAAGTGAAGAATCACGTGAAATATACTTCATTATAGACTATACTCAACATATAAACATAATACATGTATCTAGGGATAGTTAATTAGTTCTCACAGGTACCGTGATGCCTCACCT
Source organism: Onychomys torridus (assembly GCF_903995425.1). Lineage (NCBI taxonomy): Eukaryota > Metazoa > Chordata > Mammalia > Rodentia > Cricetidae > Onychomys > Onychomys torridus. Next base: position 25,307,763 of record NC_050451.1, read on the forward strand.
ACAGGCCTGTCTTGCTTCTTTGTCTTGGAAAAGTCCAATCCTGAAAGAGATTTCCTAGCAATTAAAAACCTTTCAGGTCTCTCATTTCAGAAGGTATTAGATTCATATAATTTGAAGTATCTGGGAAGAAAGCTTATATCTGAGCATAGACAACAGTGTGAAGAATTGTTAACAGAATGTACCCTGGCTGTTCCTGAAGCAAGATGCCTTTTGCCATGCATTTTTTTTCCTTCTTGCCTTGCCATACATTATTTTTTCTCCTTCTCCTCTTCCTCTCCCTCCTCTTTCTCCTCTCCCTCCTCCTCCTCCCCCTCTCCCTTCTCCTTTTCCTCTCCTCCTCCCTCCTCCTCTCCCTCCTCCTCTCCCTCTTCCTCCTTCCCCTCCTCCTCTTCTCTCTCCTCCTCTCCCTCCTCCTCCTCTCCCTCCTCTTCCTCCTCTCCCTCCTCCTCCTCCTTTCCCTCCTCCTCCTCTCCTTCCTCCTTCTCTTCCTCTTCCTCCTCCTTCTGAGTATACTTTTGTTTATGTGTTCTTGTGTGTGCATGTACATGTATAGGCCAGAGATCAAAGCAGAGTGTCTTCCCCAACCACTCTCCACCTTCAAAAATATTTTTGACAATTTCATACATGTATATAATGAAGTCTGGATATTTTCTACTCCCACACTGCCCTCTCTGACTCTCCTCCCTCTCCTGGTGAAACTCATAGGGTCTCTCACAGAACCTGCAGATCACTGATTCAGCTGGCCAGTGAGCTTTGGTACCTACCCATGTCTATGCCCCAGTGAAGGGATTATAGACACGTGATGCTGGGTTTATTTTTGTCGTTGTGTTATTTTTTTATGTGAGTCCTGGGGTTGTGCACTTGGGCTTCTGAGTACTTAGTGATGGAGCCATCTCCTGGTCCCTTACCATGTATTTTCTAAATTCCATTTCTGATAGTGAGTCTTCAAAGGGACCACTGCCTTATATAACTTTTGGTGAATCTAAGAATAAATCTGAGAATAGGGTGGGGGATTGTTACGTCACAGGCAGGTCCTCCAGCATCAGTGTTTCTGATTCAGCAGGTCTGGAATAGAACCTGAGAATCTGCATTTTTGACATGCTTCAAGTTATGTGGCTGCTGCTGGTCAAAGGAAAAGCCATTTAGTGAAGGTGAATGACTTCACGGGGAAGCTGTTATTCCAATCCAAAGAAATTATGGTGATTCTGAGCCAGAAGCTATACCATAGCTGTAGTCAGCCTCCTCTGTTGCTGTCACTGTGGGTCCTCATGAGTTATTGAGCTTTACTGATTGGTTTCCTTATCAGGCAAATAGTCTTTAAACCATGGAGATGCATAGTTCCATGAGGGGGCTGGAGAGATGGCTCAGTGGTTAAGAGCACATCAGTGGTCACACTCTTCCATAGAACCTGAATTCTATTCCCAGCACCCACATGGTGACTCACAACCACCTATAACTCTAGTTCTGGGGGATCTGATGCCCTCTCCTGGCCACTTTGTGGGCACCAAGCATGCATGTACATGTAGTGTGCACACATACATGTAGGCAAAACGCTCATATACATAAAGAATATTTAAAAAGAAAGTTTCATGAGGGTGTGGCTGAGACCCTTTCAATATAAAGGCTAGCATGTACCTATATATTCATTATAAAGAGCTGCACTGTCATATGAAAACACAGGAATCCACAAAAGCAGAGTGACAGCACAAACACACATATGAGAGAGATATCTGGGAATCACCTGGCTTCTTGATGGAGATAGTTAATTTGGGGCTGGTTAATTTAAAGTCATGTGTGCAAAAAGGTACACTTGCAGGGGGGTTTTGTCATCATCATCACTACTGCACATATTTGGTGGCAGTTCATTCCCATTGTGCTTGTGGACATTTCAGATGTGTTTGCTGATGATGTGTACGCTGCAGTCCTGGCAGTAATGGCTTCACTGATAGGTGGTGACAGTGATAGAGACAGAGAGGAGACTAGAAGGAACAGAGACGGACTGGGGAGCTGGGCAGAAGAAAGGAAGGGAACAGAGAGAGGGCAAGGCAAGGGAGAAAAATAGGGACTCCTATTTATCTTCATTTCAAGGTGCTTCTGCCCCAAGTGAATTCAAACTTTCTCAGATTCTAATGACACCAAATGGTTTCATCACTTTACAACATAACCACTACAGAGTTCGCTGGGGTGCCAGGCGCCGGCCTCTCAGATTTAGACTAGTTCGGGAAGCCCAGAGTCCCTGGTCCTTATTCTCATAGAAGAGGTGACCTTAGATAAGAGTGGTTTCTGAAGAGAGATTGAATAACAAAGTGGATTTCCCGAGCAGATGAAATGGCTGGGGTATAAAGGTATGTGCTGTGAAGGCTGTGCAGCTCTAATTCTATTCTCAGGACCCCCATGGCAGAAGGGAAGATCTGACTCCCATTCTGCCCTCTCTACCCATGCCATGACACACAGACACACTAGAAGAAAAGGAGAAAAACAAAAGGTTTCCTTAGATCAAGGGGCAGAGAGGAAAATGGTACAACGTGGACATTTTCTTGAGCAGACTGGCTTAGAATCCTGGCTGGTACACTAGATGCCATGTGTCTTATTCAGGTCATAAATTCTCCCCTGGTCCTCAGGACACTTATATGCTAATGGGTCATAGCTCTGCTTTAAAGAGTAGTTGATGGATGGAATGTGGCATTAGCCTTTATTCACTGGAATACATAGGAGGCCTCCTGTTAATAAGAATGTGGGGGGCTGGAGAGATGGCTCAGAGGTTAAGAGCACGGGCTGCTCTTCCAAAGGTCCTGAGTTCAATTCCTGGCAAACACATGGTGGCTCACAACCATCTGTAATGAGATCTGGTGCCCTCTTCTGGCCTGCAGGGATGTGTGCAGGCAGAACACTATATATAATAAATAAATAAATCTTAGGTTGGGGATTTAACTCAGTGGTAGACTGCTTGCCTGGCAAGCATAAGGCCCTGGGTTCAATCCTCAGCTCATAAATAGATAGATAAATAAATAAATGAATGAATGAATGAATAAATAAATAAATAGATAAATAAAAAATAGAGAGAGAAAGAACGTGGGCTGTGTATGTGGGCTGTGTGGCTGGCCAGGCACTGCCATTGCATGTAGAGTTCTGGGAATAGATGAGTGGTTTTCAGTTGTAGCTGTTATTGCTTGGGCTACAGGCAAGAAGCAGAATGTAAAGTGCCTCCAGCATGAGGATTGCTGATACAAGGACATGAATGAACCTTGTCCTGTGGGCATAAGGAAAAGGTCAGGAAATGCAGTGGTTTCTCCTGTAGCAGTGACAGAGGAAGAAGAGAACCAGCAAACAGTATAATTACCACAATGCTTTTACTGGCACCTACAGTGCAGCCATAATTCAGTATCCACTGCCTTTCTATTATTTCCAAGTGTTTTCATTTTGAACTTGAAACTCTCCAATGTGCTTTATAGGTTGACTCCTCAGAAGCGCACACTCACACATGGGGGTCACAGACATCTGATATCAGAGCTTGAGAAGGGTGCACTCACCCATGGGGGTCACAGACATCTTCTTCAGAAAGGTGCATTCTCACATGAGGGTCGTAGATGGATGACATCATTGCCTCACAGTACAATGGTACTTCAGAGGTAAGAGAGGGTATGAGAAAGAGTAGGAAAAAGAAGAATATTCCTGGGGCTGGAAATTCCAATGGGTATGGTCTCCATATCCATAAGGGATTGACTTGAATCTTGGTCTTGAAGGGGACTCCTGAATAGTGGGGGCTCCCTCTCTGACCCTGGATTAGACACAAACCACACCCAAACACTTGTTTTCACAGAGAGATCTTTTATTAAGTGGGAAGAAAAGTTAAAATGGCCGCTTTTTGACTCAGGCAGAAAATAGCAGCAAATGGCCTTGCAGGTGTAATATTAAGAAGAAAAAGAAAAAGTCTGTGTTAGAATGGTCTAGGAGGCAGTGGTAGAGAGATAGGGAGAAGGGGAAGAGGACAAGGGAAAGGGAGCAGGGTATTTGTTCCAGAGGGACAGAGGGCTGCCTCTGGATAGAGAGGAGACAGATGTGACACATAGGCAAATGCTGGTTTATAAAGGTTAAGGGGGAAACCCTGGGTTAGGATGAGGTATTTGATTTTAATTGGGCATATTAATTAGGTGAGCCAAAGGGGGCTTTTGATAGCTGGACTTTGGTAGTTAGCCTCAGGAGGAAGAAATGGCCAAATAAGGGCAAGGACTTTGGTGGCTAGCTTTAGGAATATAATCTAATGGTTTTTCGCAAGGCAGAGGGAATGGGGGAGAAGGGCAAGGGCTGCTAGAGCCACATGCTCCAGTGGCCTAGTGTCTCTTCAGAACTCCTACATGCTTGCCCTGTGGCTCTGGGCAGTTTTGTTCATGTCCAGTGCTTCAGTTCCCCCTTGTGTTGCTTGTAGATAATAATGTATGAATAGCATTAAAATACCACCAGTTGTGCATCTATCAGGAAAAGATCAGTTATGATTTCCATTATTTCCATGGGAAAGATATTTGTTTTAAAATTTATTTTGTATGAGTATTTTGCCTGCATGTTTGTCTATGTACCACTTGCATGTCTTGTACCCATGGGGGCCAGAAGGGGATTCAGACCCTCTGGACTAGAGTTACAGATTGTTGTTAGCTGCAGTTGTGTATTCTGGGAATTGAAGCCATGTCCTCTGGAAGGGCAATCAGTGTGTCTAGCTGGTGTGCCATCTCTTTAGCCCCTCTTCCTGACATTTGGCATTGATTCCTCAGGGTGTGGAAGAATACCCAGAGTAACCCACTTAGGTCAACACTGCCATATCAGACCAGGTGGATACTTAGCTCTTAGGACAACTGACTTAAAGAAAGCTGTGTACACAGCACTGGGTGAGTATATGAAATCATTTTTACAATTACACGCACATGGAAACTTAACCAACAGTGCACGCTGCCCCATCAAGTGTGGTTGACTGGTGATACCCAAAGTCACTATTGCTTTGAAGTTCTAGTTTATCATAGCAAATCTTTTCTAAATTCCTTTACATCACAAACAGAATCAAGTAGAACCCATGGGACCCTGCAGCAGACCAGGGAATGGACTCAAAACTTAAGCTGTTCTGCATGAATTTTTTTCTTTTTAATTGTTCCAAGATCACTGTGTTAGCAACTTATGTGTTGATTTCTCTTTGCCTTAATAATATGTTTTTACTTATAAGGCCATGTCCATTGCTATACAATTAGAGAAAAAAACTGTATAAGGTAGAAAGAAGGGAAGGTATTGAATATAAAATTAGACTTTGCATGATAGGTTTTCATTTAAATGATTTCTGGGATTTTCATTTTGCTAATGCATGAATATTTTCTAGCTTTGTTCATGATGTCCAGGCATTGTTTCTGCTAAATCTTTATATGTCCCTGGGGAATGAAAGATAGCTCCCTCCCTTCTTTTCTCCCTCCCTCCCTTCCTTTATCCCGTCTTCCCTCTTTCTCTTTACATAATTATGTCTGTTGATAACCTACCATATTCCAAAATGGCAGCTTTGACTCACTTCTTCCAAGACTTTAGAATTGTGCTCTATATAGTAAGTTTAAATTGGTGCCTCCCGGGTGCCTCCTCCATTCTTCTCACTTCACACTTTAGAACCAGAAATCAAATGTGAGATTTCGGCCCTGCTTCCTTGCCCAAGTAGGAAAGCTCAAAGCTCCCTTCAAAAACATGTAGCTCATATTTTTCTATATAATATTTTTATTAATTCTCAGAGTAACATACATGCAAACAATATATTTTTTATCATATTAGCCCCTCACTTCTATCTCTAACTACCTCTTGTTCCACAGCCCCTACTCAAGTCTTTCATGTAGGACTTCTTGTTTTTTTCTTAGTAACCCACTGAGTCCAAGGTCTACTTCCCATCCATTCATCCATTCACTGGGGCCTGTGCAACTTGCCAGGGGACACACCCATAAAGAATACTGACTTTCCCTCCTCCAACAGCCATCAGCTGCCCTTTGCTCCTCAGTCAGTGGTCAGAGCCCATGAGCTTTTCCCCTACATTTTGGGAATGTTGACTGTCTTGATCATGTGCAGGTGACCACAGCTACTCTGACTTCATGTATACAGCTGTCCTGTCATGTCCAGAAGACACTGCTTCACCACACCTTTCCTAATCTCTGATTCTTGCAATTCTTATGCCCCACTTCCATAATGATCACTGATCTTTTGGGAGAGAGGAAGGTGATATAGATGTCATTTATAGACGAGTATTCACAGATACTCTCAGAACTTTGGCAAGTTGTGAGTTTCTATGTTAATCTCTGTTCACTGTAGAGAAGCTTCTCTTATGAAGTAGGAGAGATATCCTCATCTCAGAGTATAGAGATTGGAATTTGGACAAAGATAACCAAACCTTCAGGTTGTTAATGCATTCTCTGGCACCTGAAGAACATCAATGATAATTAGATAGTCTTCTAACCAGCATCCACTTCCACATTGTCCTATCTGCTTTGAACTTTTCCTTAAGATATTCATTGAAGTTATCGTTATTAAATTAGTATTCCTATAGAATGAAATTATGAGAGCTACTTCTAAAATAGTAAAACAGTTTTCTACACAAAGGTTTTCCAGAAATAATTAAGTGTGATGAACACATTTTTCAGGTAATTAATATTGGTATTAAGATTTTTTAAAGTAAAAACGGTCTAACAATATTTAAATGTTGATGATAAAGGCAAGCCCTTGAGCTTGCAATCTTCATACCTCAGTCTACCAAGTCCAACAGGTTTCAGGCCTGTGGCACCAGTCTCAGCCAAATGTTAACACTGTCCTTGTTGTGTTAGGGAACTGTGAAGAGATGAAACAGCTGTCAGTTTTGTTTCTTCAGGAAGCTTATGATCAAGATAATGTAAGTCCCAAATAATCAAGTACACAACAGTACGTAGCTTTGGGGAAATGTTTTTCCAACCTTGACTCTGTTGACATTTTGCACTAGATAATTCTTTTTAATCATTTATGTTTTCATGTTTTTCTTAGTATATATCATGAATAATTGTTTGACTATGATATTTTCAGACATGTAGTTTGACATATTTATCCCCTACTGCCACCTTCTCTTATAGGTCTCCTACCCTCCTAACTCTCTTTTTCTTCCCATTTAGGCTGGATAGTTCTTCATTGAGGGTGTTTTCCTGTACACTGTGTCCAGCAACATGTCTAGTCTCTGGACCTGGAGATGCCAGAAATACCTTCCATTCCAAACATACACATTGCCAAATGTTCCTGTAGAAGTGTCAGTGGCAAAATTGTCCTGTGTTTAACAACCTCTGCTCTAAGAGTCCAGAGAGGCATATCTAATTAAAGTTCCCAGTGGAAAAAGTTAACCATTTGTGACCATAATTAGCAGTATCATTAAGGCCATTATGAGATGAGATCTCAGCTACTGGTCAAAACCTAAATGAACCCTGGTACTCTAACCTCTTGCCAGATCTTTGAATTGCCTGGAAAGTAAGAATAAAAGTTACCTCTGGCCATATCTACTTTTCTCTTAATCAATCTCAGTACTCTGTTTCCAGTACCAGTTCATTTTAGTAATGTAACTTAAGCCATTTAGATTAAGGCAGATAGTGGATAGACAGATTTACTAAATAGAGTTCATATCTTCTTAGTGAATAAAAATACAGAAGAAAAAAAATCACTTTAGATCCTCAAGCATTGCTGAATTTGAGTTGACAAGCTGATCGTGAAATCAGCAGGATGTCTTTGGGAGGCAGAAGTTGGGGAGCTGTAGGGAGTATTGGTAGCAGCAGCAGCAGCATCTGGAGAAGGCGATTGCTAAGGAAAGCTCCAGGCATGTGCCCTCATGCTGTAGCTATTTCCATGACATGTTCAGTGCCCTGTACTTGTCATCCAGAATTTCAGGCTAACCCTCTAGCACCTGGGAGAAAGTGAGCATGGCGATTACTGGGGGTAGAAGGACTTCTCATTGGACTGTCAAGTTGTATAGAGAAGAACATGCAATTGCATTAGTGCTGTTACATTGGTACAGTTATTTACTTAGGAAAAAAGGAAAATGGGGGAGGGGAGTGATAGTCACAGGGTATGGGCCCCATGTAGGTAAACAACCATTCAAATTTATTGTTAGTTTTACTGCTGATTTGGAGACCGTTTCCAGGTTTAATTAATGAGAAAATGATGTCTCTTGGTCTGAAAGACAAAGACAATGACTGTGGTTGCTGTTAAGTATTTTATTTCTGAGCACCCAGAAAAAACTGTTTTCATGGCTCATTTTGAAATGGCACATAGATAGACACTGTTTTATGCTTTACATACTTGTTTTTATTTCCCCTTTTGATTATTGGTTTTGGTTGCAGTTGGCCTTGACCTAAGGGTCTTGCATGCGTTAAGCAGGTGCTCTTTCAGTGTATTACATCCTCAATCCATCACTGGACAGTTCTATGTGGATACAAAACTTAATATATACTCTCCCCTAGTTCCATGACCATATCCTGTGTATCTGTCTCAAGAATTGCATATTTCTTCCACTTAAGGAAGCCAATTCTGTCTGACCTGTGTTGGCATATAAACTCTAACACACTGGCTGGCTGTGATTTCCACCCTAGGCAAGAGTCCAAATGCAACTCTAGGCAAACACAAGCCATATAATAGATACTTACTTACACTGTCTGTTTAGTGGCCATTATGCCACATATAGATATTGGCTACTTAGAATGTGGTTAGTATGACAAAGAAATCCAAAGTTTATCTGTAAAAAGCCATTTGTAGCTGCCAGCAACCACATCAGACAGCGCAGGTCTAGACCATCTCATTTTCAGAAGCACATTTTAGGACTGAGGATCATTGATGGGAGCAGGTATGTCCAACTGTTTGACAAGGTTCACACTTGATAACTACATAATCAAATTACCAAAAACAATTAAAAATAAAAAAACAAAAAACAACAATAATCATGTTTTAAGTAAGGTTACAATTTTATATCAGGCTGTATTCATAGCCTGGGGGCTCCAACTGGACATGGCTGGCAGACCTTCTGAGCAGAATTACAGGGCAAGCAGACAAACGTCTATATACCAAGAGAAAAAAACAATGTTGACTGTGCCAACTGCTTATTGTACATAGCAGCAGGAAAGTTAAAACAGCCAATGTCTGGTTGATTTACTGGGGCCTAATCTCAAACATAGGCACATCTAATATTGACAGGAAGAATGCAAGTCAATGCAGACAAATAACTATTCTATCTGCTCTCTTCTGCTTTTGAAATTTCATCTAAGCAGTGAAGGAGCTCTATGTGTGTTTTATGTGCACTGATTTTTTTCCCCCTTATGTTTTCCTTGAAGCAGTTTAATATAACTCTGTCAAGTTCAGGAGGTATGTTTGGAGGGTTCACAGGAATACAACATTTGTGTGATATAGAATCATTTATATATGGTGTGCAACACCACAGTCTTGTTTGTGGACTGTTTATATTATTAATTGTGACATTTTGGAGGCTAGAAGGACCTTAGTGAAAACAGTAAATGTTCAGAATCTTTTTGCCTGATTGTCATCCTGACCATATGGAGAAGTAGGAAGTGATGCAAGAGGCTGTGCTTACTCTGGGGTTTATAAATACTCCATAAAGCTTCCCATCATGCTTGAACCAAGGCACCATCCATCACCTGGTCACCAATAGGATACCTAACAGTGAGTGAAATATTCTGTGAAGTATCCATCTATGCTTGCCTCATTGGGTAAAAAGGTGCAGGCTGTTTGGAAATTGGTAGCAATAATAGCTGATATTTGGTTTGTATCTATAATATATGTCTGAATATGGGTCTCCAAATACCCATGCAATGAGACAGTAACTAAGTTTGTCATGAATGGAACATGTAGATATTCAGAGAGAGCCTTAAGTGTGGCAATCATTGTATAGACCCTAGCATAGTGCCTGGGCCCAATAACTATTCCATTCATTTTTCTATTACTATTGCTGTTCAATATCTTAAAAGTTATATGTTAAAATATATTTTTATCTGTCCAAGGGGACAAAGCACTAGTGATTCTATAAGCCAAAGAATACCTGTATAGTGTGTTCTGTTATGTATTATTATTGTTGTTTTTCCTTGTAACATGGATCTTTGGGAATGCAAATCAATCCCAGTCAATTTCATTTATTTTATGAATTAAACGTTTATACACCAGGTGTTCTGAAAGCCATGTACATCCTTTCCCTACAACAATGTCTCTTTAAAACACACCAGATGGATTATTGTGGCAATAAATAGAAATGTCTTCTATGGTATTGTCTGATTATACAAGATTGTGCCCTAATGACTTAAAAATACTATGATAGTTTTCTTTCTGTTAATGACTGTTGTGTTAACTTTTCCTGGGGAAAAGCAAACAAGTATCTTTTCACTGCAGATAGTGACTCAGGACGGTTTCACCAAAGTCCATCTTAGTGAGACCAGATAGTTTATTATGCTCATAACAGAGCACAGGTAAGGGGTTACTTACAGGAATATGGGCCATGGGCCACTCCCACATAGCTCCAACACTATAAAATTCACTGTGTCACAGATGAGGACCCCCTAGAAACTGTATCATGGATTCAAGCCTTCATTAATCTTCCACTTCCTATATGCTCTATGACCCTTCTCTACTGCCTTCTACTAGTGTGTGCTATTGGCTTCCCTGCAGTTACGATGGACCTATCTGCCACTGTGTTGTTCTGTCCAGTTGCCATGCCTACGGGGCAAAGTTCAAGATGGCAGCACAATGGTGTCATGTTGGCATCATGTTAGGCCCAGAGGAAAACCAATGCAAAATAATGACCTCTGAATGCTAAGGAAGGAATGGCATACTAAATCAACTCTTGTCAAAGCAGAGATACTCACTTTGTGCTACAGGAAAAGTATCTCTAAATTCTTAAGTTGAACTGTTAGCAAAATTAAAGTGCAGCTCCCTAACACAGGCTTTCTAGTGCATTTCAATATGTAACTGATGCTGTCAATTGTCTTCTCTGAATATAGTGTCAGGATCAACAGATAGGCATCTCAACCATTTGCTGACGTAAAGCAGTATTTTGGGTCTATTTGGTTAATTTGACCTGTTTCACCTCAGAACTTGAATTCTGATTCATGGAATTCTCTAGAGGAAAAAATGCTTCTTTTTTTGGATGAGGAGATATGTTTAAATTTAGACTGGAATCTCTCTTTCATGGCCTAAGGGTGCCTATGCATTAATGCAGAAATTGATATTAGGATAAAATCTTGAACAATTAGGGATAAGTATCTAAAACTCAATTAACCTTTGCCAGCTCTCCCCACAGCAGTAATGTGCTTTCATTTTCACCACTGTTTGATTAAATGGATTTTTTTTTTTGTCATCATGGAACCAGAGATGAAGGTCAACCAGAGACAAAAGTCAGTCTCCTTGAGACCAGCTTTAGGCACAGGTATAAGCAGTTCCCTCAACACAGATGGTTGCCACTTGCATGATTAATGGGATATACTCTCCTTCTGGCTGTTTCCTGTATACTTGAACCTACGTTGGGTCTCTCTTCAAGTTATTTCATGATGATGAAACAAACTTTCAAGCCTTGGTCTCTCAGTCCAGGTTCATGACATAGCCAGCATGAACTCTACATTTCTGACATGGCGAGTGATTCTGAAGGCCGGGCATTGCTAATATAGTTCAAGATATAGTTTGTTTTTCTGGAGACAAAGAAGAAAATGTTGCAACCATCTTGAAATCACCTTCATAGTAAACTAAATTTATCACATTAGTTTGAGGTGTATGATCTGTGTAGGTTGTTTTGTAGTTTTAACAGATACTTCCTCCTTTAAATTATTGGGGTTTTTTGTTTTGTTTTTTTTTGAGATGGGGTTTCTCTGTGTAGCTTTGGAGCATATCCTGGAACTCACTCTGTGGACCAGGCTGACTTCAAAACACTCCTGGCCTTAAATTATTGTTTGATGATAACAGTCTGTGGTGGAGATGCCCTGCTTTCTCAACCTTGAAGTAATATATTTAAAGGACTCTAGACCTTACATGAGAAGAGTTTGAAGACCAATGTGCTCCCTGGCAGTGTTGGTTTGTAGTACTCAGGCACATGTGCAATGTTGTCTAAAAGAAAATGTAGGCAAGAGTTAGAATTTTTATGCTTTCTTATCACTTCATAGCTGGCTTGTTTGGGTTGAACTGCCTTTTGTGAACTTGTCTCTCACAGTGCCTCATTTGTTTCAGGATACTGATGCAATGAGCTCTTTTCTGATACATTTAAACCTTTCATCAATTAATTTAGTCATTAATCTATGAGTTGCTGGAAGATGTATGAATTACTCAATTTCCCTTCATTCTCCAACCCTTCAGAATTACAGGGAAAGGACCTTGCACTGGAAATTCTAATGAAAATGCCTTGGCCTTTTCTCACATAGGTGGCTCTCCCAGGAATGAGCTCTCTGACCCCTGGGGCTCTGCTCTTCTCAGAGACTGTTAGTCATTGTGTGATTACCTGACTATCCCATCAGATTGACAGGTCTACCATGGAAGATGCTCCAACTATAAAGGGTAGACATTGTACATGGAGACACAGATACCTTAATGGGTGACCAAAGAACAGGTTGACCATGTTTCCCTCTAGCATTAGCCAGCATTGATTTCTGGCACTCTCATCTTTGTGATACTCGTGTTTCTGTGCTGTATTATTTTCAATGAGTGGTATTAAAAATGTCTGTATTATATGTTGTCATATTATGTTAATATGTGCTTTCATTTTTCATATATCTGCTTTCATTTTCAAAGATGGTAAGAAATAACTTTATGAGTATTTGCCTTTGGCAAAATTAATGTATTTTTCAAGGATTTTACAAAATTAGTTCCTAAGATCCAAAGCTAAAATGTGTCATTTCACCTGGGAGGGGTCAGTAGTATGTCTGTGTCTTCTTTATGCAATCTGAACTACAGTCCAAACTTGTTTTGCATTGATATTTTTATTTTACAGAAAAATACCATCATTTTAATAATAAGAACAAGGTTTTGAGAAAAGTGAGATAGCTTTTTCTGAAGTTAGTAATGTTTTATGTGTATGTATATGAGTGTGTGTGTGTGTGTGTGTGTGTGTGTATGTGTGTGTGTTAAACATTAGTGAAGATCCATTTTACATGAATGTTAAAAAATGTTGGTGGCATTTCTCTGCACTTTCCTAGAAGTACCCACCTTTTAAACAGCTTGCATTTCCATTTTTTACATCAATCTTCATTATCAATGAAACCAACAGATTATCATCAATACCACATGATTAAAATACTGCTGTTTTATTGAAATGAGTTACTGGGGAGCATTTGATGGAGACAATATGCATCAGGTATGGACTGCCAGAGTGAAACAGGGACAGACCTGCCCACTAAGATCATCATAGGTTTTCTATTGAACTGATAAGTTTAGAAATGATGTTGGAATGGGAACAGACCTAATGAACACTTGGAACCCATAGTAGAACAGTCTGGGCAGGAGGTCTATAAAACATGGAAGTAACTTAAACACAAACTATTGTGTTCACAGAATGCTGTTTTGTTTTGTTTTTTTTTTTTTTTTTAGAGTTTGTATGTGTGTTTTGCCTGCATGCATGTGTACCCATGTGTAATGCCCTCGAAGGTAAAAGAAAGAAGGTGTCATATTCCCCAGAATTGGAGTTACAGATGACTGTAAGTCATCATGTGAGTGCTGGAAAATGAACACTCGTCCTGTGGCAGAGCAGCCAGAGCTCTTAACCACTGCGCATCTCACCCATATCATAGAACATCATTACCCAACACGTGTCTGTTTTCAGATAGGAAGACTGTATCAATGCTACCAGTAGTTCTCTACCAATACAGAGGGAAGTTGTATTGGGTGTTTGCTTAAGAATCATGAATACACAACAACAATAATTAGAGAGTATTTTATAATCTTCAGTGTGGATTTCTTTTTACAAAAAGTAAAATATTATATATCCTTTTATGTTAGAAAGTGGGGAACTTTCTGACTTTTCTCTCTTTTCCTCATATTACATCGCACAACTGTCCTTTGTGTTTGTTTCCTTCCAAATTCAAAGTTCAGCCCCTCTCTAACTCAGCTCTTCCTGCCCACTTCTGTTCCTCCCCTACTGCTGCCCTATTTACTGAATATAAGTATAGAAACAGGGAATTACTGCTCTCAATTGTACAGTTAACAAACTAAGATGGTGTATCATGGCATACATTTTCAATAAGCTTCATAAAAATGAGTAAGAGACATTTGAAATAAAACTCAGTTGTCCTTGTGTTAAGTTTCCAAAGGACTTTGGATTGATTGCAGCCCTTGGTGGTTTAGTTTTTCAGTTTCAACATCAAACATGCTGAAATTTGATTTTTATGTTAACTAAATTATTGTAAAAGCTGAGGGTATAGCTAAATGGTTAAGTGCTTATCTACCACACAGAAAAAGACTCTGGGTTCCATTCATATCAATACACACACACACACACACACACACACACACACACACACACACACACACACACACTCAAGCACACACCCATGCATGCACACATACCAATCGAGCAATTCTATTATTACATCATTCTCATTAGAAAAGTCACTGATTTTTCAAAAATGATCTATAGCAGCACCTGCTGAACAGATTTTCCGTCTACTACATCCATTCATATTTCTCTGCTTTGTGATCAGCTGTCTAAACTACCCCTCCAACAGCCTTCTTGCTTCATGTCTTACCATCATTAACCTCTTTGTGATTGGCTGTTTAAACTACCCCCCAACAGCCTTCCTGCCTTATATCTTACCATCATTAACATCTTAGTCCGTGGCAGCCAGAAATATTTAGGATATGAAATGGGAGGAATTTAGGAAAGAATGTTTAGTTGGACTTGGGTGTAAGTTGTTGCACTGTGTCCCTTAGTCTCCTGGTATTTGGGGTGCTTTTCCTAGTAATCAGTGAGCATTATGGAGATAAGCACCAAATTCCCACTTACCAAGACAAATGTGGTCCTTCCACATTTTCCATTTTAGGAAAGTCATATATTCAAGCTGATCACATCTATCTTCTGCTTTTCAAACTAGCCATAGAGTCCTGATGGTTTCTGCATGAAGTTCTAAATTCTTAAGAAGGGCTCTAACTTCCATGACAGCTAACCAGCTTGTTCTTTGGCTACTCTCACACCACTTTGCCTTGCTTTCTCTATTGCCTAATCTTCCTTAAATGTTTTGGGCTTCTTTATCTGACTCTGATAACCTGAGGTCTCATCAAGGCCTTCCTCTTCCTCTTCCTCTTCCTCTGGTCCTGGCTTCAGTGCTACATACTGAAGTCATCCTTCCACCACTGAATGTTCCCCCAGCTCCCCACACACAACTAGACCAGCTCAGCTCCATAGTCACCTGTGACTGTTACAAATGCAATCAGGTGATACCAGACCTAAACCTAGGATGAGTGTCTATTGGATTAGAAGCTACTGAATGAAGGCACAGGCTCTAAGCAGTTATGGCAGTGACCCTGCCACCTATTTCTTGTATGGCACATTAATGTATTTATTTAACATCTGCTCAGTAAATAAATAAGCTTGATGGGGTTATGGAGATATTTTGAAATTTGGGTTTGGTAGATTTTAGCATATAAACAAGTCCTTCACTATTTGATTATGGAACTTGACACCAGTGGATTAAATTCTTCTCTTTTGACTTAAATCTTTTTACCCTGCCTAATCCTTTGATTTTTTTTACTCCAAATGTACTGAACTCAATGTCAAAAGAAACTTTAATTTCAGAGGAAGTACACTGATCATATCAGATTCCAAACATAGTTTATAAAGAGTCTGTGTGAAAGTAGGACCTCTAGATAAGGAAAAATAAAAGACACCCTAAAGTAAATTTGGAATGGGAGATAAAAGACACAGCTTGTTACAAAGAAGTTAATGCATATTGAAATGGGTGTCACTTACTGCCTGTATTTTTGCCATCAGGAAGCCAAGAGCTTCAGGTTGCTTGTTTAGTGAATAGATCAATCTCAGTTTGCACTTGTGAAACATTTTTTGAACTAATGATGGAGAGTCCTCAAACATGAGCATGTCAGAGGTAGAAGAGGGAAAGGAGACCAGGAAAAGAGATGGAGAGAAGCAAATGAATGCATCCTGCTAACTTGACATCTAAGTAGGTAAGCCGAGGACACACCACAATGCTGGATTAACCTTTCACCAATGGATCCACTGGCAATAGATATTGATATAGAAATGAAAGGCAATGATGTTGAAGGTGTCTTCCATGTTGGGAACACTGGTTTAAATAAATATTAACATTATATTCATTTACCCAAGAGTGGTATGGCTGGGTCTTGAGGTAGATTGATTCCCAATTTTCTGAGAAACTGCCATACTGATTTCCACAGTGGTTGTAAAAGTTTATACTCCCACCAAAAGTGGAGGAGTGTTCCCTTTGCTCTGCATCCTCTCCAACATAGACTGTCATTAGTGTTTTGATCATAGCCATTCTGACAGGTGTAAGGTGGTATCTCAGAGTCGTTTTTGATTTGCATTTCTCTGATGACTAAGGATGTTGAGCATTTCTTTCAATGTCTTTCAGCCATTTGTGATTCTTGTTTTATGAATTCTCTGTTTAGCTCTTTAGCCCATTTTTAAATTAGATTGTTCAATATTTTGATGTCTAGTTTTTTGAGTTCTTTATATACTCTGGAGATCAGTCCTCTGTCAGATGTGGGGTTAGTAAAGGTCTTTTCCCATTCTGTATGTTGTCTTTTTGTCTTATTGACTGTGGTTTTTGCCCTACAAAAGCTTCTCAGTTTCAAGAGGTCCCATTTATTAATTGTTGTTCTCAGTTTCTGTGCTACTGGTGTTATATTTAGGAAGTGATCTCCTGTGCCAACGAGTTTGAGAGTACTTCCTACTTTCTCTTGGGCATATACCAAAGGAATGCTCAATCATACCACATAGATACTTGCTCAACTATGTTCATAGCACTATTTGTAATAGCCAGAACCTGGAAACAACCTAGATGCCCAACAGCTGAAGAATGGATTAAGAAAATGTGGTACATATACACAATGGAGTACTACTCAGCAGAGAAAAACAATGACAGCATGAAATTTGCAGGCGAATAGATGGAACTAGAAAATATCATCCTGAGTGAGGTAACCCAAACCCAGAAGGAAAAACATGGTACATATTCACTCATAAGTGGGTATTAGATATAAAGCAAAGAACAATCGAAGTGCAACCCACAGAACCAGGGAGGCCTCATAGCAGGGGGGATCCTAGGATGACTGTGGCTTATAATAAGTTTTGGTTTTACTCAATCTTTGGGAAAGCCTCAATGAAACATTTCACTATTAGGATAAGAATTTGTACTGTATCCAGTTGATAATAGAAAAAATAAATAAAAATGAAAACAAACAAACAAAAACATTATATTCATTTTATGACATTTCAGAGAAGGAGCTCAAATATTCAGCAATCTCAGAGCTTGTGGGCTTGAAAATGGCATTGTCATTGTCTTGGCATCTCTTCTAGCACATGCTTAGAGAACATCTAGGTAAGACTAGAAGAAGCATCCATGCCATTCCAGAGTTATCCTACAATGTAATGACTGATACAATAAATGCTAAACTCAAAGGACCTATGGTATTTAAATACTGGGTATATGACCAGCCATACCTTGACAGTTTTTCTATAATTGTAAGGATTCTTCTGTGAAAGGAAAGTTGTGATTGGGAGGTTCCTGTGCCTTACATGCTCAGTGAGCATGAACCTCCTAAGAAGGGAGAGATGAAAGTAAGCTGTCATTGCTCTCCATTCCCTTGTTCCACCAGCCTTGTCAATATCTTCATAAAAGATCATAAAATCAATTGTCAGTGTGTAGCTACTAGGAGCTTTCTAGAATGTAGTTTGGGAATAGTGCTGTAATTTTACTATATTCTATAAATGACGTTATAGAAAAGAACATTAGCTAGTATGGAATACAAATTTTGCTTTTCATCCCAGTCAGATTGGAACACAAAAGGAAGGAACTTACAGGAACCCAACTGATACACAGTGTACTTCTGGTTCTTTTAGATGGCTCAGAAATTGTCTTTATTTCCTTGGATAACTACTAGATTGGTACAAACCTTTTAATCTTTCTTCTCACGGAATCTCATCCTGTTACCCCTGCCAGGCTTGTGCTTGGGACTTTCCTGTCAAGGCCTCTTGAGAGTTGGGGGAGGCCAGATGCCTACTAACAGATATTTTATTATCAAGTAGAATATTTTTTTTGTTTCTTTCACAAGTGGATTCTAATATCATTTTGGTACAAATCCTGGTGTGTTAAACCTGGGAACAACATTAGAGAGAGTGCTTTCTGCACAGGAAGTTGATTCCAAGAAAGAAAGGAGTGTAATGTCAGAGGCAAGAGTAGACCCTGACTCTTTACCAGAGATGCTCTGTGATTATTTTCTCTCCTTGTTTCCAAGTTGCTTCATCTGTGTGAGAACTTAGTGACAACTATTCCAGAGTTGTCCTGCAGCTAAGTGACACCATGTCTGTGAATATTCTTCACATTGCTTCTCTTAGGAAATGCTGATTAAATAATGTCTAAAATTAGTATTATTAACATTATCAGCTGTTCACATGTTTATTAAACACCTGTTATGGGCTTCGAAGATGGGACCTGGTACAACAGTGTTGACCCCTTCCCACCACACTCTTTGTGGACTTAAATACTAGTTATGTTACTAACACAAAGGCAGAATGTCTGACTTCTTCCTCCTCTGCATATTGAATGAGTATAAGACTGAAAGAAAAGTTCAAGGGGGGAATAAAAGATGAGTTATAACTCTGGGTTTATCAAAAGTGCTCACCTTGGTAGATCTAAGCTCTTAGGTTTCCACTGAAACTGTTGTAAAATAATGGTCAAAAGAAGTTGTACTATGTCATGGGAGGATAACAAATTAGTTATAACTTAATACATTTGAAGACACTGAGTACAAGATGGATACCAGGGTTGGTATTTAAACTCACAGGAAGGCTCAACCATGGGATGCTGATTGGGCATCTATGGTGAAGATACTATTAATGAAAGCTCTGATAGGAGGAAGATGTCTAAAATAGAAGGAGAAAAACATCCAATACAATTAAATAATACTTGAAGTATTACAGAGAGGAAATGTGTTTTTATGTCAGCTCCTGTACCTGGTTGTGTTGTTAATTCAAGCTGACATCCATAAAGTTAACAGATGACATAAGGGTTTCTAATTATGCTTCCTTTTACACATTATATAAGAAAGGGGAAGCACTGTGTGTAGAGAATGAAGGCCCAAGCCCAGAGACATAAGTGATGAATCATTTGTTGTTACAGCAGACCTGTGTTAGGATAATTCAGGTACGATACAAACATTTTTCTATGTATAGAGAAGAGATCATTGCTAGCATGAGTAACCATGACTTTTTCACTGTGACTTAAGAGTTATTTTATAAAGGATTTGAATTTGTTTTCATGTTGGTCATTTTGATTAGCCTTTCTTGTGAACAGTGTTCTCACTAAGATTGTCAATCAAAATAAACACATGTAATTGGTCTGCTAAATTTTAATCAACTTACTTGAAGACTGAGTGTCAATTTTTACCTTTGGTGTGGTAAAATAAGAATTACTGAGTAGCCACACTACAGTGACACTGTAAAGCTGAACAAAATATGTAAAACTTTGGAAGATAAACAACATAGGTATGAACTTTGAATGGGAATATGCAGGAGATCCTATAATATACAGGAGGGGAGGTCACAGAGACAGCAGAAAGCCCATTGAATTGAGACATTCAGTCAAGTTTGGGATCAGAGCTGTTGAAGAAGCTTCAGTTTGAGATCAGGGTTCTGTGGAGCAGGTAACTACAAGCAGTTCCAGCAGTGACCCTCTTGAGGGATCCTTGTAGGCCATTGGCCATTTTTGCTAATGTGAATATGTGCAGATAATGAACTCTACAAGGTCCGCTAGACGGTGGCTTCTGTAGATCTGAGGAACACATAAGGTCACCCAGAAAGATGCTAAGAAATGTGGAGTTCTGGCCTTGCCAGAATGGAATGATCTTCATGAATGTCTTAGAAACTTGGTTGAGATCATAGACAAGATACAGCAAGGTACAAAGTAGGAAAATTACAAATTGATAAATTGAAATGAGGTATTTCAATAAAACAAACAGGCAAAAATTCCAGGAGGTAAGAACAAATCTGAAAGAATCAAGACAGTATACTAGTAAACTGATTGACTACTGAAACAGTGCCCCTTATACATAAGTGAACACTTGGCATCAGCAGATTCCAGTGAACTTAGTGCTGTAGCTGTTGGAATTTTCCAATTTTAAAAAGAGAGCAAGAAACAAGGATGAAAAACTGGGTTATTTCTGAGTCAAGGGGTGATAGATTAGTTACCAATACAACTAACTGTAAAGTTTCTAGCAAACTATAGGATCATGTTTTAGAGAATACTGCTTCCTTGAATATACAAAAATGGTTGACTCTACTATGAAATAATTGATAAACTGGACTTGGTTAAACGTAAAATCTTTAGCTCACTGAAAATTTCAGAGAGTGGAAAGGTAAAGGCAAGTTACAAACTCAAAGAAAGCACTAAAATATGTGTTGGACAGAGGACATGTGTCCAGATGTATATAAATAACCCTTACACTCTAAGAGTTTAATGATAGATATCAACCAGCCAGTTTTATGAAAAAGGAAAAGGCTTTGACTATAGATAGTGGCCCACATTAAAAATTAAAATGTATGTATATGTATTCAAATTAACAATAAGCTCATTAAAATCCTGGATATAATTATCATGAAAGAACAAAATAATGAGAAATAAATTAGAAATGTGATACAGCTCTATATCATCCTAAGAGATAAATTTATAGATTTGGTGGTGAGTGAGGACATTCTGATTAGCAGTTTCTGAGTTTTTTTTGTTTTGTTTTGTTTTGTTTTGTTTTAATTAAAGATACCCTTATGACCTAGTAGGTCTCCTCTTTGATATTTACCAAGGAAAAGGGGAAGCATTTACTCAACACAAAAGATCTCTACACACATACTCAGAGTCACTCTTCTAATAAAGATCCCAATCAACACACAAATCAATCAACATGAGAATAGCTGGGTGTGAATATTCATTTGGACAATAAAATAGTATTCCCCAATTAAAAAAATAATGATGCATGAATGAAAAACATGGATGCATATAGTAAGTAGTGGAAAAAATGTCAACACATAAGCCTGTGTTCTCTGCCATTATGTTTATATTAATTTCAAAAGCAGCTTTAACCTGTGGTTACCAAAACCAGCTTCAGCTATAGAAGTGGTAGACAGGACAGAACATGTGCTCCACAGGGCTTCATAGAGCTATGTAAATGTTCCTACAAGTCTTGATTTCATGTGTATACATATCTGTCAAAAGTTTTCATTGTGGATTTTATAAATTTATCTATCTGTAAAAATCTACTTAAGGTTACTTAAAACATGATTTTAATTTTTTTTTGGGGGGGGCGTTGAGACAGGGTTTCTCTGTAGCTTTGGAGCCCATCCTAGACTAGCTCTGTAGACCAGGCTGGCCTCGAACTCACAAAGATCCACCTTCCTCTGCCTCCCGAGTGCTGGGATTACAGGCATGCCCCATCCCTGCCTGGCGATTTTAATTTTTTTTAATTACATTTATTTGGAGGTAGAGAGATGGCCTAGAAGTTGAGAGTATTAATTGTTCTTGCAGAAGACCCTGGTTCAGTTCCTAGCTCTCATGTGCCTCACAAGCAACCATGACTCTGGTTCCAGGGGATTTGGTGTTATCTTCTGGCCTCCACTGGTACTAGGCATGCATGTGCTACCCAGACATACATACAGGCCAAGTACTCAAACACATAAATTAATAAAAAACAAAACACTAGAAAGAAATTTAAATCTAGATTCATTTATTATTTGTACATGGGTGGCACGTACACAGAGAACAACTTGCATGGATTGGCTTACTCTACCATATGGATCCTTGTGTCAAACTTGATATCTTTACCCACTAAGCCATCTAAGTAGGTTGTGATCGGCTGTTTGTTTGGTTTTTTTAAATAATAAACACTGAAATAATAAATGCAAATTTATCATTGTGAGTTTTGTACAATAAAGTGAGGTCAGTGTGTTCATGAAGTTACCAAGTGTTTAAAACATGGAGTTCGTTTTAGATATGAACATAGTCTAGGGAAGGGGCTAGCAATTTGGCTCAGTGGCTAAAGGCACTTGCTGCCTGAGTCCGATGACCTAAATTTGATCCCTAGAAATCATACAAAGGTAGAAGGCGAGAATTGACCTCCATATATGTGCCCTGGCATGTGCATACTCACACATACATTAAACATAATAATAATAAGTTTAAGAATAAGAATATAAGATGAAAGGCTTATCATTATCTGATTTGGTTTGGGTTTTTCTTCTTATGTTTTTTGTTTGTTTGTTTGTTTGTTTTGTTTTGTTTTTTAGAGACAGGGTTTCTCTATGTAGCTTTGTGGCTTTCCTGGAACTCACTTGGTAGCCCAGGCTGGCCTTGAACTCACAGAGATCCACCTGGCTCTGCCTCCCGAGTGCTGGGACTAAAGACATGTGCCACCACTGCCCGACATCTTATACTATTTTTTAAGGGTAAAAGTTTACTTAGTATTTCCAGGGATTATTTAAATAAGAACAAATTGCTTCCTATAAAACTAATATATTTCTCAAATAGTGCACTGAAATGGAATATTCCTTGAATTCTTTTCATAAAATAATCTGAAAGGACACTGGGGAATATTAGCTACTTGGTCCCAGGAAATGGGCTCCTGATTGAGAAACAACCCTAGAAAATTGAAGTCATTAGTCTGGGTGATGAGTGTCCAGGAAGGACTATGACCTGACCTACTTGAAAAGAACTGATAATAAAACATTAATAAGCCTGATTCTCTGAGAATGAAGTTGAAATGGCTAGCCCAGCATCTGTTAGCATTCCGTACTGTTAGGTGAAGTGTGAGTTCATTTTACAGATTAGCACTTTGCTGATGAGGATCGGTGATAATGGACTAACACAAAAATCTCTCTCTCCTTTTCCCATCTCCTCAGCACTTAGCATGTCATGTGCACATCCGTACTTTGTGGAAGTATAGCATCAGCCTGCACACAAAGGTAGCACCTCATAAGGGGGAAGTGTGTGTAAGGAGTCTGTTCAGTCTATTGATGATGGTGTGGCATTCAGCTAGTCACTTAATCTTCCTGAGCTTTTCAGAGAGGGCTGCTATAGAATCTGATTAGGTATATAATCTGGAAAAGGCTGAGCATACAAAGTGCTAAAGAAAGTGTCCTTTCATGATGATTCACCTCTGTAGGGAAAGTGACGTGTGGGGTTTGTAGGGCACTCATTTTCTAAAGTAAAAATAGACACTAGAAAGGGATAGCTGCTCCTGGCAAATGTACACTGGCTGCCTCACTGTAGTCAGGCATCTGTTTTGTTTCAAACCAGTGATTTGGGATGTTCAATGGATGCCAAATGATTCATAAATGCCATATATACTTTAAGGAGACATGAGCATCTACAAACATTGCGTACTGTGTGGAATAAGCAGATAAACAACTATATTTTATTGTTACATATTTTCATGAAAGGACAAAAAAATGTCCCATATCTAAATGGAATGAGACTCAAATGAAGTTATTGAACATACAGAGCCAAATCATTTTAAGATACTAAAGTGGACTTCTACTTTCTTAGCAACCACATTTTTAAAATGAATTTTAAGAATCAAATAGTGTTAAATCTTTGGAAATTTACAAGTAAGCATTAGATATTTTGCCTGACAAATATGGTCTTCTAAATTCTAAGGCCAGAACTTGTATATGACAGTAGTGTACCACTGATTGGAAATAAACAATAGATATGAATTATGGGTGGGAGAAGGAATATGTTAGGATACAACAGTAACAGAGAGTTTCTCTAGTGAATATTAAGCTGTTTGAGTCAACTACTATTTTATTGTGTGTGTGCATATATGTGAATGGGGGTGTGGGAGTGATTTTCATATCTGTTTTAAAAGTCAATTGTGATACACTTTAAAACTTTTGTGAATATATAATGAACTACCTAAAAAGTGACTTTCATTTTCTAAGACAGCATCCTACATAATCACTCAATTACATACTGCTGCAATGAATCCATTTAACTTTGTGCATAAAAGGGTGAATGCTTTTATGTATAAGATATAGGACTTTCTCAGGGCCAGTAAGATGACTCACAAGGCAAAGGCTCTTGCTTCTAGGACTGACCCTGGGACCCATGTGATGGAAAGAGGCAACTGACTCCTGCAGGCTGCCCTCTGACTCCTGTATGTGTGCACATGCACACAAAGTAAGTAAATAAGTGCACAAAAAGATCTTTTCTATTTTGTTTCATATCTTGGAAGAGTGAAAGAGTTGATCATCCTTCCACGTTGTTGACATTCATTGCTTGAGCTGCCACTACAGGAGAGCACTGTCTTGACAAGATTTCCTCCTATACACCCCTCCAAGTTAACTCACATGCTTTTTATCTCTGTCTTGGATCACTGTGTTACAATCTATCTGTCTTCTCCACTTTGTACTCTTAAGGATGATTTATTCATTTTGAATCTCTAATACATAGTATGTGGGTCTCTAGAAACTGTTTATGACATGAATGCATGCATGACTAACTGAATAGTGGGAAATTGGGTACCATTGTTGGGGTGCGTTTCAGACGCATTCCAACAGGATGAAGCAGACAGCAGGGTCTAAGGGTGAGCTGATAAGAAAAGTAGGAATGAAAAGGTCAGGGGAGCTTTTGTAATAACCAGACTCACGTTTGGGTTGAGACGGAAGACAAAGATAGTGAGATGGGCAGTTAAGTCCTGTTGCAGGGAGGAGATGGTTTACACATTGGTTTTGATAATGAAATCGAGGCAGTACTCAATCAGATGTTGCATGCCTGTGGCAATGGAGAGCAAGTGGCTCCATGATAGAGCACATTGACTAAGAAGAGAGCCTGTGTAGAACAGCAGTGCTGTTTTGCATGTGATGAATTTGAAGTTAAGAATTTCTGAAGTTAAGATAATGTGACGAGGCAAAGACTACTGAACATATTGCACACCTAGTACATGATGTGGATATTTATCTGCTAGTTCATGTGGCAGCTCTTGTTGCCCTCATGTGGGTGCTCAAAGTGAAACTTAGTGAGATTCTGTATATGTATATATGTGTGTGTGTGTGTGTGTGTGTGTGTGTGTGTGTGTGTGTCAGAAAAAGAATTAAAATCCAGGCATACCAGGGTCAACTAATCAGATCCTTCTCTTGTAGTGCAACTTTGTTCTTAAATGAGATAACTTCCTCATCTGTATCTAGATTCTCTTGCTTATTGTTTCCACTGCCTCTTGAACACATTTTCTCCTCCTCAGCATCTTTCTTCTGATTCCTTTAACCTTTTCAGGTGGTATTTGTCTGGTACAGGCCCAGAAAATTTACACCTTACAAAGATAGCCTTTCAGGATTATTTCTTACAGCACTCTAGTGAAACCTCAGGCACTTCTACTACTTAGTATTTTGCTTACATTGTTAGAGTATAGTCATGAATATGAAGACCACAAAGTCCATTATAAACTCAAAAAAGCTCAACATCTAAGTAAAGTGCAAGGGATAGAAGATGCTGATTGCAGAACACATTCAAATCCTTGCATATGTGTTCTGTGTGTGTGTGTGTGTGTGTGTGTGTGTATGTGTGTGTTTTCTTAATCCAAGCAAGCTGCTGTTATTCCTTTGGAGTAAAAAGGCTTTGGAAGCCTCAGTGTTCGCACAGTAGTTTTCATCCCTGCTTCTGCTAATCACTTCATTTCGTATTTCCCATTTACATTGAGGTTTACTGGCCTCTAACAGAGCCTCATCCTTGTAGGTAAAATTTTTCTACTTTGGATTCTTTGACTATGATATCAACATACTTTTGAGGAAGGCAAATAACTGACTCTATGAAAATAGACTTAGAATTTCATATATCACTAAGAAAATACCTTGTGATCAGCATCAGAAGATTTTGCTTCTGCTTCTATGGCTAAAGACAAGTGGTATGCATGGGTTGCTATGGTGAAGGAGAAAGGGTACCAGAGAATTATGAAAAGGCATTTCAGTATTCAAAGCAACAATACTTTTGGGAAATTTACTTTTTGTAGTTTTGTTATTCAGTGATCATGAAGTTATCTAGCCTACTTGGGTCTGTATAATGAGTCCCTGACATTCTCCACCATGGTTTTGAGGAGAAGCCTCTGAGAACTGTGAGAAAATCCATTCAACCTGCCTGCACTTCTGAGAACCTGCTTTGTCCCTTAGGTTGAATAAGCCCCAATGGGATGCTGTCCCTGACTTATAGATTTGTTTATCATTTGTTTCATGTCCCATTGCTTGGATAGATAGACTGCAAACATATAAATGAAGTGGCAAATGCACCTTTGTCTTTTGAGACACCTCTAGAGAGAACAAAAGAAACTAACATTTATTGGGTACATTTATTTAACTTAAACCTTTCATCAATTCTGAGTTAGCTAACATGAGTTTTCTATTTTACAGAAGAGTCAGACACAAAGCAGGTAAGTAATTTCCCCAGGGTCTTGAAGTTGGCAAAGGCTAGGGGCAGATCAGAGCCGAGAGCACAGGCTCCTGGTTAATGTGCCACAAAGGCAAGGGCTGGCAAAGAACAGCATAAGTTCCAGGCAGTCTGAAACTCTTGATTTATGCTGTGTTCTCATTCTCTTCCCTTTCTTTACTTAGCAATGGATCTGTTCCTTTTTCTATGCATTGTACCTGAAGTTAAGCTGTTTATTACATTAGAATATTGTGATCTTATATGGTCCTGAATCTTCCACAAGCATTTGCTCAGTTGTTCTATTTTGTTGTGATTTGACTTTTAAGGATACACTAAACATCTCAATTATTTATACCAAGTAGAAAGGAATAGAGTAGCTTTCTTTCCCTGTGTTATGTATACCTCCTTACTGAGACAGAAACTCTTTCTTTGTTTTGGTTCATGACAGGATGATAAAACCAAGTAATGCCTAGTTAAGAATGTGTTCTTTGGCACATAACTCTCTAGAAGTCAAAACCCCAGGTCAAAAGAAGGCATCAGATCCCCTGCATCAGATCTCCTGCATCAGATCCCCTGTAACAGTCACTGGCTATTGTGAGCTATCTGGTTTGAGTGCTGGAAACCAAACCTAGGTCCTCCACATGAGAAGTAACCACTGTGCCATCCCTCCAGCCTCCTCTCCATTTTCTAAAGTCCCTGCTATTTAATCATAGGAATCCACTTTAATAGCCTTATCAAATTCTGAAGACTTTTTCAAAGTCTCTGACATCACAATTTGGTTTAACTTCCACCCTCTTAAAACCTCAAAATATATATATTCCACTTTCACATGAATTCTCAGAGGGTGCAAACTGTATTCCAATCACCACAGTGGGTATGCACATATAAGAAGTAAGTGAATATGAGCCTCTTTGTTGATGGGTTAAGGCATCCACTGGACTCTCAGAACCCCCTTGTACATGGAAGAGTGTGAGACTATTTTATGGAAAGTAAGGTATGTGCCCTATATTCAGAATATTTGAACTCAGAGGCATTTAAGACGTGTCTTGAATGCCAAGGGTACTGATCAGTATAGTGAAGGATAGAAAGCTGAGTGAACAGTCTTCATCCTAAGGAATTCTACAGTTCAATGCCCTGTCTCTCAAACACCCAGATGGCTTATTGAAACTCACATTAATGAACTTTGTCTTCAGAGTTTGAGGTTCAGGAGATGTAGATTGGGGTTGTATAGTTTTAATTTCTAACATGCTTTGAGGTACAGTACTTCTTGCACCTCCTGTACCAGATTTTGAGAGCCACTCATCAACTGGAAGACGGTCATATATCACATCTATATCATTGAGACTGAAAGGCACAGAATATAAAGTTATCTTCAAAAGATGCTCTTACCCAGAGACTGATGGCTATGGGGTTCACTTGTGGGCCATAGCTCACAGCTTTACAAAATCTATTCTGAAATATATTAAATGATTCTGAGTATGAAAATGTATAGTGCAGAGAGTGATGTGATTATTGAAGCATCCAATATGTCACTCCATATTGTGATAATCTTCCTGGTCAATCTTCATAGTCAGATAAAACATCATTTATTGTACTGGACTTCATGAAAAGTCATCGTGGATAGTGTTTGTTTGCGAGATACGAGGTCATTTGAAGTAGCTTCAATTGTTTAATCGTTTAAGAATGGCTTCTGAGTATTTTGGACGGATCAGCACTTACTATGGATCACCAGATCATGAAGGAAGAAAAGCAGCTTGAACCCGAGCCAGACTGAGCGATGGGTCTGACCGACTAACATGCGTCACTGCTAGAATTTGGACTGATTTCTCCAGTTGTGTGTTACCAGTCTGTTACATGCTCTTACCCAGAGTCTGTGGGGAAACACTTTGTCCAGTTTTTAAAAGGCACACACTTCACATCGGACACACATTCTTTGTGTAAGACATTTGTGCTAAAGACCTGAAAAAAATTATTAAGGCTCAAATTCTCATCCAGGTCTCATTAAAAGCCATTAGATCTATACATGTGTCAGGAACTCAGCTTACTTTTGAGAGTTTGCCTCCTGCTTCTATCAAAGCTTTTGTAGGCCTTCTATTGAGACAGAAACTGGATGTTTCATGATGTCATTATCTTAATGGAATGCATCTGCTGATGGCTGTGGTGGAGTGGCTGACACTTCCCTACACTAGTCTTATAATTTACCACTGTGGTCAAATAAGAAAAGAGTGCAAAGGATGTGTCTTTTTTGATAAACTTATTTCTACATCAGGTTCTTTTACTTTGAAGAAAAAATGGGAGCAGACCTTTGTATCTTTTTGTCATTGTCAGTTTTGTTAAGGTGAAGGGAATGGACTTGAGTTAGTAAAAGAAGTAATTTTAGTTATATGTATTCAGCAATGGAAGAAGTACTTGGCATGAACAACTAACTGTTCCTAGAACATTGACGTTTCCTAGGATGCTCTACCTCACCACCTTTCAGCAGTGTTGGGGACTCAAAGAGCAAATCTTAATTGTTGATAAATAAAACCACATCACATTCTTAAAGAAACTATGCCTAATGCAATATTAGGTAGTTTCTTCATACTATCTTTAATTCTTGTAACTTCCAGTTGTTTTCTCTGATAGAGTGTGAACCACAATACTTTTATGTGTCAGAATGGCATGTTTTGCTTTCTGAACTTTAACCTCATTGGTGTTAACTATTTCAATTTGCCTTTAAACATTGTATATTTAGATGTTTATTTGCAAACATGACTCATGAATGAAAAATGCCATCAAAAGTATGAGAAAATGGAAGATAAAGTTTCAACATGTGGAAATATCTGTACATTACCTAGTTTCTAAAAAGGATTATAAACAACAGACAAAGGAACTACACCTATGGCTTATATCATAAATACAACCTAGGTGGGCAATGTATATCAGTTGGCATTCGTCATCTCTATTTGTCAAGATAGATTTCTAAAAAAAGAAAAAAAAATGGTTGTGACGAGTGGAAGGAAATGTAGTGTTCTTATATTTGAATCAATTTGTCCATTTGTAGGCAGCTGTACTGATTGTGTCCTTGCATGTCCATTGAGTTGGAAATCTATTTCACTTTGGATTCTAATTTAGTCTTTCCATTTTTCATTTTATGTAGGTATATTTAAATGTATGCAGACTTAGGTTTTTAATCATTCAATGTCATTTTCTTGATTTGTTTTTGTTTTTTTTTAACTAAAGCCATCTGTTTAGTCATCATGGAAAATTGATTAATATGAAACCCAAAAAGTTCATTATGACAACTAAATAACAGATGACAAATTAGATAAGAACAAGTCATTAAGTTGGCCTATAAAAGGACAGCCATCTGCACCACTAAACCATCTTCCTATTGATGACAGTAATCATTTCCCTAGTTCATGACAACAAAGAATTTATAGAATAAAATGGAAAGCTTGTAAATTGAGAAGGGGAACTGGATGTTGGGTAATCAGTGTGACTGTTGTATCCCAGTGCTGGAAGACAAGAGATTCTAAGACAATCCGTTGAAGACAGCTATCTCTTCTGGCCCTGTGTATGTGTTTCATCTGACACAGAAAAGTGATACATTTGCCATTATTTTGTTAGGCTGTGTTATTGGTTTAAAATATTTTAAAATTTCCTTCAAGTTTCCTATCATGGCTATAGAAAACTTATTATAATAAAGTACATGTCTAGTGGAGTGGTTTAAAGAAAATGATCACAGAACCACAGTAGTGAAAGTATCACAGGGCCACCTGGACCAGTTGTACCCATTCCATCATTAAAGTTGATTCATTTTATATTCACTAAGTATCCAATGATGACAAGAGCAAACAGCATGACAGATTCTCTGTAGAAAATGGTATGTATTTAGTATAGGTCAACAAATCTGGCATTGTGCATACACAGGTGCAGCTGGCTAACTTGAGGAAGTGCATGTCTACTAACAGAAACCATACTCTTTCAGTTGGATTTCATATGAAATTCTATGTTTTCTGAGGTCTTAGCAGTAGACTAACATTAGTCATGCTACATGGATTTAACCTCTGGTCTTTAACAAGATCGTTTTATTATAATTAGATTTGGTGAATGACTTTACTGGTCTTGAGAAGCTGTTTCATCATGCCTTTAGAGTAACCATATCTTATCTGATGTTCACAGAGTGAGATGTTGTTGAGATTGGACTGGGTGTGAGATTTCAGGATAATTGTGGCAGGAGATTTTTTTAAACCAACCCTGTATGTAGAGGTATGAGAAGAAGAATTTTATGTCTTCCAATCCTGTGTCTTATATTTCCAGCATTTTTTTTTACCTGGTTGACCACACATATGTGGGCATGAAACATGTAGAATAAAGGAAATAAGGCAGTAATGTGTCTACCTTTTATGAATAGTGATATATCACTTTAATGTACAGAATATTCTTTGATATACACGTATGCATTTTTAAAGTAAAATAGCATTCATATTTAAACATACTGGTTGTCTGCTTCTTTTCCACTTTGTTGTATGGCTCATGCCATTAAAAATGTTATTATTCATGAAACACTTCATTGTATCACATGCCTTTTCAGTATCATCAGTTCTTTATCATGGTATCTTTGCATTCTATCATGACAGAACAAACTCAGTATGTAAAGCTTTGGCCATAATTGAATGTTTCCATGGAGATGTAGTAGGTAAACTAGGCAAGATACATGTAACAAATGTATCAAAGCTTTTGTTGCACAATGCCACCCTTGTGCACACTGCACAGCCTCATCATGCTATGTCTTCTTTGCATATTTCTTAGTGTAATTATTTAAAAAATGACTTTAACCACGAACATGATGTCTCAGTTTAATTTCAATTATTCCTCTACTAAGATTGTCCCTTTTTTCCATTTCTTTTCAACCACTTGAATATTTTTCTTTTGTGAATTGCCTATTTTTTTATTTTTTGCTCATCTCAAATATAGAGTTGATTTTATTATTAATTTGTAACTCCTATTTCCACCAAAGCTCTTAGGCTTGCAAAATGTTATATGTTTGCAAACAAAAAGAACTTGCTCCATTATTCGATTAACACTATTATGCCACACAGTATTCATGCCAAATTTGTTGTCTAAATAGGTTGAACAAAAGAAAGTAATTCAAAGTTCTCCTGGCCAACAGGAGGAAATGCAATACACTCGCCATGAGCTGCGGGACCTCTGTACTCTGGAGGAAGGGACACTCCTTTGGCCAGTTTTAATCTTCAGACTTTGCAGCATGTGGTAGAGTGTGGATGGTCTATTCCACCAAGCATGTAGCTCACAGTATTCTTTAGGTGGTTCACAATTGTGCAAATAGTGAAGTCTTTACTTATAGACCTTCCCTTGTGAACAGAAGAGCACCAGCTCCTAAAGTTGGGGAGCAATTGGACATTGTCTGGAGAAGGAAGAAAGTTTTTAATTTCCTAGTAAATAGTTTTGTATTTTCCGCATCATTGAAATGGTATGTAAGATTTCGGTATAACAGGGTCATAATAGAAATTCAAGAATAAAATTAGGCCAGGGAGGTGGTTCTAGGGGTGTTGAGTGGTTGCTGCACAAGTGTGAAAGACAGTTCAGATCCAAGAAACTGAGTAAACAATGGGTGGGCGTGGCAGCTGGGCATTTGGCATTCCTGTGACAAGCTAGCCAACTAGATCAGCCTTGCTGGGGAACTCTGGATTCAACTGAGAAACCCTCAATGTAAGATGGAGAGAAATTCAGAAAGATTCCTGGTTCAGCCTGAGGCCTCCATGTGCGTGCACACAGGTACACATGAACCTGTACACACATGTATCCATGCAGCTCAAATATAATTCACACGAATGTACATAAATAAACTCAGTTTCCTTGAAGTTTCCTCAGGAAGAATGTTTTCAAGTTTATCTTATTAAACTTTTGAAATGTTATGAACAAACCGAAGAGGTTCATTGAAAATTTAGGCTGTCTGGTGGGCCACCTGCTGTGTTCTATTGACCTGATTGACAAGTGAGGTGTGAGTGCAGGACTGAATGTCTCCTGCTGAGTTACAGGACCACTCTGACTGGAAGGAGCTAATCACAGGACACCTTTATTTTTTGGCACCTAAAGAAGCTGGGTAAGTATGTTTCTCCAAATAAATGTTTTAGAAAAAACACTGTTCTTTATGTTAAAGTAACAACATTCACACACTGCTTGAAGCAATATATGAAAAAATTTAACAGCTGGGTAGATTGCAGACCTA
Organism: Onychomys torridus; assembly: GCF_903995425.1. Lineage (NCBI taxonomy): Eukaryota > Metazoa > Chordata > Mammalia > Rodentia > Cricetidae > Onychomys > Onychomys torridus. Next base: position 25,340,640 of record NC_050451.1, read on the forward strand.
TATTTCTTACAATTTTTAACATGTGTTAGGTTGTAAAATTTTAGTTTCCAATTGTTCTGTATAAGTCTTTTATCTTTGAAGACCCCTGCCTCAGGCTTAGAGCTAAAGGATTTAGTATTTGAAATCTTTTAACATATTTTTGCCTACATTATCCAAGTTTATTGTTGAAGGTTCCCATCCCAGCTCTTATATACCATCAGGTAACGGATTTCTTTTATTTTCTTTTTAGATAGCATTTATAAAGCACCTTTTATAGGCAGAACACTCTCAAGTGCTAGAAATACAGAAATGAGTGTCATAATTGCATATCTCAGATAGCAATTATGACAGTAGACAAAAGAGTCCCCTAAAGAGGCACTCATAGCACAGGACAGGAAGGAGATCGGTTGTTCTGCAGGTTGTCATCAAACAGTGAAGGTTGGCAAATTTACCAGGTATCCTTATGTTCAGGGCTTAGGGCAAAACCTTAACAGGGCATACACATTGGTCATGCTTAGGCTTCGAGAGTAAAGAGAGCACGGTAGTCATGTGTGTGTTTTAGCAAGTTAGATATGAGCAGGGAATGATAAGGTCGTGGGTCTTCTCTATGGCAAGTGTTAGTATTAGACTACATTTTCTTTTTATTCTTCATCTTTCAACAATTGTTTCTTATGTACTCTCCAAGAGGGCAGATGAACTGTGTGATTCTGGACTGCCATCTGCCACTCAGGGCAATGGACTGATGGGCACTGAGGGACTACATTTTCAACTGTCTCAGGAAGAAGAGTATTACAAAAATTATATAGGAGTTTTCTTCAAACTCTCCTCACATCGTGTTGTTCATAGCTTATTATAGCTGATGTCATTTAGCTCATCCATGGCTTTATTTATAAGAATATCACATTTGATTATATCTTTGATAATGGCAGGTGATTCTGCTCCTTCCTCATCACTATGTGCCCAACCCTGACATTCTCATCTTTTTCTGTGGAAATCATTATACAAGTGCTAAATCCAAACAAGAAAATACAGGTTTCCCCTTTACTGCAAGCTGGCTAAGGCATTTCCTCCCATTGTGAAAGATGACTGCATAACCCCAAATATTGATCTTCTGTTATGTAAGGACCTTGTGTCAGTCAGGATGTCATTCCATGAATTGCTTCCTTCATTAACCAACTCTTACTAAGAAAAATAACAGTCCAGTGAACTAAGCAACTAAGTTGCAACTAAGTGTGTGCAACTTGCAATTGATTGACATTTGGGGAAATTCCCTAGTGTTAGTTTCCTGTTGCTATGTAACACATTAACCCACACTTAGTGGTGGAAAGCAAGACACATTTTTACCTCATAGTTTGTGAGTCAAGTTCACATGTTTAATCCAAGCATTTAGGAGCTGAAGTAGGAAGATTGCTCTGAGTTTGAGGCTCGCTAGCCTAACCCTTTATGAACACCCTCCTGCTAAAAAATAAAAAATAAGAAAACAGACCCACACTAAAATATGTTTTAAAAGTAAGATGTACACCAAGGTTCAGACCTGCACTGGATGGATTTTCTGCTCTGCTCTTGTCAGGCTTTAATCTGAGTATCCAGGGAGCAGGGTAGAGGAGGTGACACTAGCAGTGTGGCTGGGAAAAGCTCTACTTCCAGGCTCTCATTGTTAGGGGGAGGTTCATTCCCTTATGAGTGTGGGAACTCATGAGCACTTGCTTCTGCGGGTCCAACAAGGGAGAAAGACTCTAGAGTGAGTTTTCCATCAGACTACAGCCCTACATAAAGTTATAGCAACACTCTACGACCTTTGTATGTCCTGCTTTTCCAACCAAAAGAAAGGATCGTGTACAAGGCATTGAACACTGCAAGGAAGAATGCCAGGGTTACCTGTCCCTCACACTGACCTTTGCAAGCCTAGGCAGGGGTGTTGGTTGCAGGATGCCTTGGCTTTTAGCCATATTTTAGGTAGCCAGCACACTACAAGGATGAACTAGGATGATAGCCAGTCTGAGGACAACCTGAGCCATATAGGAAGACCATGTTGAAGGAAAGAAGGTGGGGGAGGGAAGGAATGAGGGAGGGTAGCTGTATTTGTTGCAGTTTTTGGTTTATTATAGTTTATTTTCTTGTCAGCTTTATCCTGTGTTTTATTTATTCCACACTGTAATTTACAGATTCTGGCATCATATAAAATTAGGGAGACTTCAATTTCTGGTTCTCTTTGAATTAATTATAAAACTCCAGCTTGGCATAGAGTGTGGGCATCTAACCCTCTCACTCAGGAAGCTCAGACAGGAGGATTCCAAGTTCTAGACCAGCCTGGACTACCTATGGAGTTCCAGGCTATTTTCAGCTTCATAGTGAGAAATCAAAACCAGACCTCAGTTACTGAGGCTTGCTTGTCCTGTCTGGAGAGGGCTTAGTATCAGAAACAAGTTTTTCTTGCTAGACATGTGCTGCCCACTTATTGCCCACAGCTCAAAAGTCATGTGCATACATGTATGGGCATCAGCCTGCTCTGCCCTCCAGTGTCTCCAGAACCCCAATTACCCAGTCTCAGCTGGCATTGTAAATGTGACTGGAGTCTTTGATCCTTTCTGCTCCAATGACAGTGCAAGAGCATGCACTGAAATCACTTATTTGTATGGTACAAATTTGCTGAGCAGCATTCTTGCTGAGTGGATTGCACACCAATTCCAGTTCTCTCCTGCCAGAAAGATAACCACTATTCCCTTTCCCTCTTCTAGTCAGAAAAGAGAATCAACTCAGAAAACAGATGCAGCATTGCCAGGGCCTTACCCTCAGCAAGTGGATGACCTAGAAAGGAGTGGCTGCCATTAAATATTAGCATAACAAGTATATAGTTTACCGTTTGTTGGATTTAACAGCCCAGTTGGCCTTCCAACATTTTTTTTTTTTGTACTGTTACTTCTTTGGAAGACATTATCCAACATGTGATCAAACTTTAAAGGAAATGTTGGTTTTCAAAATATGTTTTGTTTTGTCACAAGAAGCCATATTTAGTCAATGTGGTAGTAGTACGTGCCTGTAATCCCAGCACACTGGAGGCTGAGGAAGGAAGAAAGGAAGAAAGAGAAGGGGGAATGAAGAAGCAGAGGGAGGGAGGAAGCTGTGTTTGTTGAAGGCTTTGGTGTATTATAGTTTATTCTGGGATGCATTTATATTTAAGAGTTTGGTACCACAGGAAAAGTTACACTTGTGATAATTGTCTTCAAATTACTATTGCATATAGCTTATACATTCTCAAAATAGTTATTAACCTCTTTAGTTATGGAATTGGTCAGAGTTTTATCTATGGGGAACACAGATATATATTCTAAAACTCATTTAGAGACTCAACTTTCTCTGTTCACATGGAAAATACTAAGATATGGCATCATCATTTCTAGTATGTGGTGCACTATTTATTTCGTTATCTACTCATCCCACATAAGCCTGTAGCTTTTTAAATATTTAGGAAAGGTGTAAGCAATTAGCAGAATAGAAATTGAATTCAACAGTCTGGTAGTTGTTTCCATGTTATTGTCTTACATTTCAATCTTGAGACTATGTATATAAATCTGTTTCTGCACTTGTTTTCTGAGATGAAACAGTTCTTCCTATACCCATTAAACTTCCTATGTCACTGAGAATGTCTGATCCTCCTGCCTACATTGCATGTATGCCAGGATAAAGGTATGCACCACCTTGCCTGTTTATGTGGTGCTAGCCATAGAACCTATGGCCTTGTGTATAATAGACAAGTGCTCTATTATCTGAGTTATAGCACCTCTCCTACAAGTCTTGTTTATATTTTCTCATTAAAAAGTAGGACATAAATAATGCTTTATTAATGGGTTTGGGAAAACACAGTGCTATTGATTTTTATACAACTTGCTCCTCTATTTGGAGAGCCTAAGTCTCTCTTCAGAGCACAATGGCACTACATGAATCTGTTGGATGTTGGATAATGCCACACTACAAACATGCTTATCCCTCATGCATCTGGGGTCACTTGAGGTCATGTAGGCAACTCTTAAAGTTAGCTAAATTCATTCACATGTCTGTGGCTTGACTGGCTGGTGATTGTCATGGAATATTACTTTATGTAAAGATGTGTTGTTTGTTTATGCTGAATTTGTTTAATTATATAAAGATGTGGTGCTGTTTTACCTTGCCTGCCTAAGGCACCTGATTGGTCTAATAAAAAGCTGAATGGCCAATAACTAGGCGGTAGAAGGATAAGCAGGGCTGTTAGGCTGAGAGAATAAGTAGAAGGAGGAATCTATGTTTGGGAGAGATAAAAGAGAGAATGGGGGAGAAAGATAAGGAGATACCCAAGACCAGCCAGCCAGGTAGCTGACAGCCAGCCAGACATGAGAAGCAGTGAAAGTAGAACATACAGAATGAAGGAAAGGTAGAAAGCTCCAAGGCAAAACACTATGAAGAGAAACAGGTTAAATTAAGTTATAAGAGCTAGTGGGACAAACATAAGATAAGGCCGAGCATTCATAACTAATAAGTCTCTGTGTCATGATTTGGGAGCTGGCTGGTTACCCCCCCCCCCAAAAAAAAAAAAAGCCTGGTACATATGATGATCTAACTTAACTAAATTCATTGACATGTCTGTGGTGATAGTCTAGGCTGATCTGGTCCACTGTTCTTGGCTGGACTGACTTAGTTATAATCCAAATATGTCTGACCGTTCAACAGTCTGGCCCAAGTATGCCAGAGAAGTCAAGCAGCTACTCCAGTGCTTTTTAGGCCTCTTCAGGACTGTGTTGGCTAGCATCCCACTGGCCAAATCTAAGAGCTCAGGTTGTGGCAGGCAGAAAGCACAGTGCAAGGACACTCACTGTAAGATGATCTGGGGTCAGGTCCTTCACCCATGTCATTTGTCCAAGCCTGATGCCTGGTGCATGTCTACTTCTTGAGTGTGCAGACAAGAAGCTGAGTGGATTTCCCAGAACTAGACAGCTAAGCCCTTCCAATAGATAGTTAGCATTCTCTTTGTCATTGGTATTTTTTAGTTTATTTTACTTCTTAATTGTCTTTGTGGGAGAAAACTATAACTCCTTGGTTCTAGTATAGTCTCTGTGACTTTGGTTAGAAAATATTCTCATATTAACATGTGAAAGACTTCCAGCATTGTTAGAAAGGTGATGCATATCACTGTTTGTTGTTTTGCTCAAAGCTGGATATAGTAGATTTTTAAAAACTGAAGGAATAGTTACAGTCCATGCTAAAAGCTCATCTTGTTTAATAAGAGCCTTTGTCCATTTAATTGTTCATCTGTCACTTTCTGGACACATGTTGCCCAACCTTCAGATGTGTAAAGAGAGTAAGGACTTTGTATCTCTAATGCAAAAGATAGACAGACACTGTTGGAGGCTGTGTGGTTGGTTGGTCCTGTATGTTCTCATCCTTCAGGATGACTTGTTTTGGTTCTTTAATGTAACTTTCTTCTCCAACTGGAAAGAGGAGCAGGTCCAATAAATAACATAAACATATATAGGGGGAAAAATCAGTGATTTGAACACAGAATTCAGTGTTTGAAATTTGACTTCAAATGGAAGAATCCTCTTAGGGCTATAGGAAAAAAATGTTTCCTTCTTAAGATCTGTTTCCAGGTTCCTACAGCCATTTGCATCTACAGTAACCATTGGTGTGAAAGTATTGCAGTTTTGTTGTGGTAAATTGCATGAGTAATCATCCCCCCAGCACTTGCTAAGTTGTTGCTTCCTATTTTAATGGCTGTAATATATTTGTAAACATGTTTCTAACTTACTAGAAAACATGTTGGTTCCATCTCATTTATTCGCAGACAACTTACTGTCTGTTGAATCTTCTGTTTCCCTTTTTTTCTAATGACTCCTTTGAAATATTATTTTAATGAACCCGTGAAACACATCATTGTATTCTTTATATTGTGGTTGGACTGCTAATGAGACTCATCCATTAAGTAAATGGCTTTGTAGGCAATGCAAATGTAATAAATAAAGTTAGTCTACACGGCTTGCTACTTTCTTGCTGATGGGCATACCACATGCTGAGAAGGCAATGTTTCATGACCAGGACAGTTCAATTGGTAGGCAGATTGGGAATCTTTGCAAGAAAAAAAAATGAAGAATTTCATAAAAGCAAAGTTGCAACTCTATTTTTTTATTAATCAGAAGATAATGTATTTTTACTTCAAATTTTCTAGTTCAAGATGATTTGTCAATAGAAGAGATTAAGTATGCATGTATCCATAAGAAATGTTCTTCTTTGTAAGTACAAAGGAAAAGAAAATATATTGAAAAAAATCTCAATCTCTCTCTCTCTCTCTCTCTCTCTCTCTCTCTCTCTCTCTCGTGTGTCTGTGTCTGTGTGAGCATGTGTGTGTATGTGAGTGTGTCTATGTGTGTGAGTGTGTCTATGTGTGTGTAATGTGAGTATGTGTGTATGTGTGTGAGTGTGTGTATGTGTGTTTAATGTGAGTATGTGTGTATGTGTGTGAGTGTGTGTGTATGTGTGTGTGAGTGTGTGTGTATATGTGTATGTGTGTGTATATGTGTGAGTATGTGTGTGTGTCTGTGTGTATGTGAGCATCTGTGTGTATGTGAGCATCTGTGTGTATGTGTGTGTTGAGGAGAAACTTGGGTGTCAATGCTTACCTTCTACCTTAACTGAGCCAGGATCATTCTTCTGCTGTTTGCCGCTGTGTGTGCCAGGCCCTGACCTTCTAGTGATTTCTTTCGCAAATCACATCTCACCACAGGAGCATGGGGGTTACAGATGCCTGCAACTGCTGCTGCATCTGGACATACATGGATTCTGGGAATTTGAGCTAGATCCTTTGCCCTGACCATGAAAAATAAAAATTTCTACAAAATACATTACATCAAAACAGTAGACTTAGCTCCAATGTGAGTTTTGAATTTCTGACTCACCAAAGGGCAGGACTGATGTTAGAGTTCGCATGACTTGCTTTGTGGGATGCGGCTGTGACTCTGTCCCCTGCTTTGATCTCCTCTTTCTGCCTTGTCTGTAGACATATTTGGAACCTTTGGTGTCCTGATAACAGAAGCCACTGTGCTTAGGAGCCTCTTCATTATTCTCACATTTATAATGGAACAATACTTTTGGCTCTAGACCAGTGAAAACAATCTAGAGATTACCATGTGATCTGGCTAAGCTCCCTTGCTAGGTTCCCACAGTAATTAAAGGCCACCCCATTAAGAACAAGAATACTGATTTATGGACATTTTCTGAGGCCTTCTCTAAAGAGTGTCTGTTGGTCTGAACACAGACATGAGCTGAAGAAGGAACAGCCTCAGCTTCCCTAGCCAGGGTGCTCTCCTTTGCTTCAAACCCACCGTGTTCCAAATTGCCTTGAAAAAGAAAACAGCTAGAGGAAGAGGACGGGAGATAAAGCTTTGCAGACAACAAAACTTCCAGACAACCTTTAATTCTATAAGTAATATGCCTGTTTGGGAATGACTATCACACCTTCAGGTGAGAAAATTTATCATTAAAACAAAATTTAGTAATCACTGGAGAAAAGCCATGTAAAGGAAGAGGCAGAAGCCAGACTTGAAAGTATGTGCTTATAATCTCAGCATTCAGACAGGAGAATCTTTAGTTTGAGATGAGTCTTGATACAGAATGACAGTTTCAAAACAACAAATAGACACCTACATTGATGTTGCTGTTATCTGTGAAGCCAAGTAGCTGCTGTTTGTTGGTTTGTTTGTTTTCTGATTGGGACGCATATAGTCCAGGCTGACCTTTAACCCTCAATGTAGCCCAGGCTAACCTTTGTCAGTGTAGCCAAGGCTGACTTTGAACTCATGAACCTCTGCCTATTGCATTCCCAAGTGTTACAGTTTCAGGGATGCAATAAGGAGCCTTGTCTCAGGCTTTATGCAGTACTGAGAATTGAACCTATGGCCTCAGTTTATGTCAGACAATCATTCTATCAAAAAACCACATCCTGGCTATGTCCCCACCCCACGATATTACAGATATTTGCTAGTGCATCATAGTTTTTAGAAATATATTGTTTTTCATTTATTAAAGCACTAGAAAGAGTTGATGATCTTACTTTTGATCTCTTCCAAGTAAGACTCCACAGATAACTGTTTGAGAATCTTGCCATGTTTTCCTAGAAAAGTGGGTCTGTTAGCACGGAAAAGATGTTTGTCTGTCTTCCAACAGTCGTCTGCTTCTCTAAACTGACAAGAGGAACAATAACCCTATTGTGCTCAAGATTTATTGGGTGCATCATTCCAAGCCTTTGTTCAAGTGTGAAACCCACTGGCCCCATTGCTTGCCTGCCTAACATCATGTGCTTTATTTCCCTCTGTGAGACAGAATAAAAACATGAGTAAACATACTTGCCCATGACACCACACACACTTAGTTCTCTTTTTCAATTAAGAACAGGGTTACTATAGATATTTTACAATAGCTAGAGCTAGTAAAGAAGCCTTCCATTGGCCATGAGGTGCTAAGCAGTGGGTAAGGAAGGACCAGTGGTTCCCATAGCTCTCCGTTGTGATGACAGCTACAATGAGTTGGCACTCAGTTCCCTTCTTTAACAGGAAGGAGTACAGGTCCAGAGGGATACCTGTCAAGAACATAGTAGTACTTCTGCTGGTCAATTTAAGGAGCTTTGGTGACGACCCTTCTGATGAGTCAAATTATTTAAAACATTTATTGGATAAGGATGGGGTAAAGAATGTTCTTGAACTTGAGTTAGGCATAATGTCTTGATGTAACTTACTCTAGAGAAGTTTGTGGTATTTAAGCCAAGGAAAATTAGCTAATGATGTAGTCTTAAGTAATGTCTGGGACTTGTCCAGAAATAATTTACAGATGTTGATTGAGATATGATACCATTCTCTGTGCAGTTCACATTTTATAGTTAAAAATTAAAATGCAAATTTCAACTAGGTGGTGGTATGATTTGATATCTATTTCACAGCAGGGTTAAAATGTAACTTTAAATGGGTTATTTTTTCATTTAGAAAAATCATCTTGCAAATACTTATGAATATAGAATTTTTTCTGACTTCCCTGACAAGCCACAGAGCCACCACGTTTTCCTCTCACATGTTTGGAGAACTCTAACAAATCAGACCCTCTGCTATTTCTATACTTTTTCCTCATTCTTCCTAACTCTGACAGTGCCTTTTACACTCTCAAGAAATAGTTTGACCTGAAGAAAATTTTAGGGTGCACACACATTGCCAAAGATATGGACTTGTGGAATTTATTTCCTGCAGTGCTGCCATGGGTGTGCTTCTCAATCTGTTCCAACACAAGGGAATAACTTTCAGATGACATAGGGAGAAAATAGATGTGAAGGAGAGATATTTCAAGACATTAGATGCCTAAAATTCACATTTAAGAATAGTTAGTAGTGTTATCTTTTTTGAGCACATCTCATTTTTGTACTTGCTAAGCTTTTGTCAGAACACACACACACACACACACACACACACACACACACACACACACACACCCCATACACCACACACACACACACACACACACACACACACACACCCCATACACAGACACAGACACACACACACATACCACAACACACACACACACATACCACACACTTTAAAGCAGTGAAATGTTAATATAGGATAAAGAATGGAAGTGTGTTTGCAGTTCCTGGTAAAATTGCCTTCTGTAAGTACAGAATATGCACTTCACCAGGTTGTTTTTTGAAATGATTAATTCCTTGTTAAAGGAATTATCCTGGAGATCTGCTAAGCCACTCACCAGTAATTTAAAGTTGGAACCTGCTAACAGTTCCCCGTCTGCTCCATTGAAGTTGGCCAGCTCCTGTTGGAAAACTGTAGTTGTGGAGTTTGAAAGCAAAGTGCAAAATGCCAACCTTAAAAACTGGAGCTGTCTCATTAAATTATGTTACATTTGATGACAGGTTACAAGAGAAAGTGATACAGGATTCTATAAACAGAAGCCTTTGAAAACTGACTCAATTTTAGGTGCCCACTGTTGTTGGAAGTCCTTTTCTGTCAAAAGATTAGCAAAGTTCGGTGCTTTCACAGAGAAAACCAAAGCAGAGAAGGAATGCTTACTGCGATGGACAATTCTATCCCCAGACTTAGAATGTAGATGGAGAAGTGATTTGTTATACCATAGGCATCAATTTCACATTGCAGCTTATATTAGCATAAAGAAAAGAGACATTATGAATTTGGTTATAGAAATTATGACAAGGAGAATTGGGGGATGTTGAGTAGGATTAGTAAGTTATTAGGGACAGCATGTGAAAGGCTTGTCTTCTCTAGTGCTACAGATGACTCCTAATCACATGGTAGGATGGGTAAGTGTGAGCTGTGTAGACACAGTTTTCCTCTGCCTGCCTGCCACCCACCCTTCATTGTAGGTAGGGCTGCAGGAGAGCTTGATTGCTGTAAGAAGCTTCTGTTTAGATGCATACATTGCCCACGCTTGCTTTCCCCCACCCAATCTCCATTCCTCTTCTTACAGACTTGCCACTAATTTTCAGAATTCAAATGAGGATAGAAAGTAAAAAGATACAAATTTTAGTATCTATTTACTGGGTATCCTCAGCAGTAAAAGATTTAGATTGGGCCATTCTGTGGCTGTTCAGGTACACTGAGATGCATTATGACAGACTATATAGAGGTATAATTAATTACACCAAGTCAGATAAATGAATAAAATTATATTCATTTTCTGGAATTTAATTTCTTATTTTAGAAACTGTCAGGTTAATGGAAGGATTTTTTTTAAGTATTTTATGAATTCTACTTCCATTTTCCCCTGTGACAATATGTGTTCTAAGAATGGAACAGCATCAAATCTTGTCCCTAATATCACTGTCCATTGTGGTATCCCAGAGACAGGTGCTAGTTTTCTCACATCTCTCTGTGTACTCAATGGCAGCTGTTGTGGGTCCGAATATTGCTGCTGCCACGTAACCTCTGGGGCAGGGGTTTCTGCACTGTCAAACACCACAGACACTTAGTTCTCTTTTTCAATTAAGAACAGGGTTACTATAGATATTTTATAACAGCTAGAGCTAGTAAAGAAGCCTTCCATTGGCCATGAGGTGCTAAGCAGTGGGTAAGGAAGGACCAGTGGTTCCCATAGCTCTCCGTTGTGATGATGGCTACAATGAGTTGGCACTCAGTTCCCTTCTTTAACAGGAAGGAGTACAGGTCCAGAGGGATACCTGTCAAGAACATAGTAGTACTTCTGCTGGTCAATTTAAGAAGCTTTGGTGACGACCCTTCTGAGTGAGTCAAATTATTTAAAACCTTTATTGGATAGGGATGGGGTAAAGAATGTCCGTGACCCTTGGGGGGTTTTTACACTGTCTGTGACCGCTGGGGAGTTTTTATACTGTCTGTGACCCCTGGGGAGTTTCTACACTGTCCATAACCCCTGGGGGGGGCATGGCTCTCTTGCTTTTGTTTTCATCCCATCTTATGATGACTTAGGGTGCAAATATGATGGTCACACATATTTAATTTCACACATGGTGAAATTAAAACACCAGAAGAAGGTTTGTCACCTGGGGAAATATCAGAGCTAGTACACAAAGATCTATGTGCCTTTGAAGACTGTAACCAATGTGAAAAAGCTGGGTCCTGTGGCACTCACCTGTAATCCTGATACAGGTGGAGAAGGAACTCCCTGGACTCATGGGCCAAACAGTCTAACCTAATTGGTGACCACAAGACTAATGAGACATACTGTCTCAAAAAAACAAGCCAGTGTCCAGATGATGACACCAGAGGTCATTTTTTATGTACATACACACACACACACACACACACACACATCTCACACACACCCCACACACACACCTCACATACACACACATACACACACTCAAGTGCACTCAAATGAATACACAGGCACTTGCATACATGCATAAAGAGTCTATCATTTTGTTGTTGTTTGTTGTTTTTTCTCCTACGGTTGGTGATCTAGGAAGGGACCAGGACCATTTTCTATGTACTCTTATTCTGATGTTTATCATGCCACCTCTGTCCTTCCCTCTACTTCCATCCAGTCTCCAATCTGTAGCTAGAGAGGATTGTTGGGGTATGAACAAGCCACGATCTCAGTCACAATGTTTAGTTGTCTTTTGTTTGGGGAAGGTGGGCAACTCAGTTCATTTTCTGAAATCTTAGGTGTTAAGCTACAAATGCTAGTGGGACCAACTGGTTTTCTTTCTTGCTGTATTTCTCAGTGGCCTCAGTGTGGAATAGGTTTTGGAATAACAGATAAGGACAAGAGGACAGAGCAAATCTGTGGTGGTGCCTCTTGGTTGTCATGGTAAACATATCTTCACTGGTTCACATTCCCTTGTAGAGGGAATCATTCTTGTTTTCACATGAGAAGGCAGAAGAGCATAGTTCACTATATGTTACTGTCAGCTTATAGGAAAGTAAAGCAACTCTTCTCTGCTGAAATTTGCTGCCCAAAATAAAAAATAAATAAATAAAATAAAAGGGATGATGCTGAATTTCTTGGGTTGTTCAAGGGATCTTGTAAATCTCACTTATTTAAGAAGCTAATACAAGTGATCACATTCCCATTTTTCTCCCTACTTCTTGTAACTTCTTCAGTTAAAGTGGAATTTATGTAATTATCAATTTCCAGTGCCACCAGATGGTATTCTTATTTCCTCTAAGTCTTAGTTAAATTGTTGACTTGTCCTTCAAAGCCACACTTTGTCAATCTCAAGGTCCTTCTGTTGCTGTTATCCACATTGGCTTTAAGTCTTTATGTTTCACTTGAGGAAAATTGACAAGGTATCCTTTAATGAACCCATGTAACTCATCTTGCTATAGCTCTGATGAAGATGCCCCATCTGTTAGGAATCACAGTGCAAGACTGCACACTCCATTTCCCCACTAACTTGCAGTGGCTTAGTCTTAGGACACTAAAAAATCTGTATGGACTTAGTAGAAACTGTCCTTGGAACTTTGGATTCTGATCTTTTCTAGGCTGTGGATATGCTGTATAAGTGGACTGTCTTGTGATGCCAGGCACAGGTAGTAAGCTTAGCTTAGCTCCTGGAACAACTGGAACTGTATAGTCAACTCTGTTGTTAATGACCTGTAATGCTTAGAAGGTTACATGTCCTCAATGCACTGCCATCTACAATACTTTCAACTTATAATGGATTTATGTGGTATACACCTTTATCATAAATCAAGGAGCATCTGCACTTAGATATAGTTACAATCCCATGCCGTGTCTACATTTTATGTTAATATTGTGAGGCCCTGGGTTTGATTCTGAATACTGAAAAGAAATATTAGCATTCATTGTCCAAACATCAAGTACTCACAAGCCAAAGGGATGACTCAGATGGTGTTCTCACAGCCAGACAAGGGGTCTAGCTCATCTTTTCAGTGCTTTCCTGTCCTATTGAGAGATCAGCTGTCTGATGTGCTGTACAAAGAAGTATTCCTGTTCTTTAAATTTTGCTGATACAATTCCTCATTTAGTAACTAGTGAGAGCCCTGCTGCATGTGGGAGACTGGCTCAGCAGCTATTAAGCACCTTCTCACCAGCCGTTCCATATGATATCTGCCTGTTGCTCTAAGATACAAAGATGCAGGGAAAATATCTTTGTAATCCATTGTGATGCCAATGTAAGTTTAACTCTAGAATTAGAGAAAGATTGATACTCCTTATAAAAACAAACTGAACAGAGGCATCTTTCTTCATCTAGGAAGAAGACAGTAGAAAGTGGGATGAACAATACATGGCATGTGTATAAATACTCACTAATTCTAGACTGTACTGAAGTTTTTTAGATAATTATAATTTATGAAAGAAGGTGTTTTTTTCCATTTGATTAATTATCCCTAGATCACATCTTTTGTCTCTATGTGGACAGGTTTCAACAGAGTTCATGTATCTCAGGGCTTAAAACACAGTGTTGAAGTTGAACAGATTTTAAATTACTCAATTCTAAAACAACATAATACTTTAAATATTAAAAAATTAATCTACTGTTACAAGAGAAAAACAAACCTTAATATATTACTTATATATTATAACATGGTGTGTGGACATAACCAGTTCAAAATATCACAAGTCCATTGTGGAATAAAAGCAAATATTCTCTCTTGATAATTGAGTAATTATCTGCAGTCCATTGTTGTGAGTATCTTGACATTTTGCTTAAAATACTCTCTAGTGATTTATTTTGTATACACTTCATCTTTCTAGCTAGATAACTATTGTTTGAAGTTCATATTTCTCCTTTGCCTTAGTCTCTTAAGAGCAAGGAATAGCCATTTACTGGTGAAGGGAAAGGATGACAGAAATTGGGCATTGGCTTGAGGATATAGAGTGGTGTCACTTCTGGTTGTAGACATAAGACAATTGCTTAGTCAGTTTGCAGAGAGTCCTGAAATAAGCTCACATATGTCCTTCTACCTTTATATTCATATAAATACATAGATTCACCTGCAACTTAAATTGCAGGTGTCTCTTCACATGTGGGTATTTTGCTGAGTCTTTGGTAATGATTATTTACCTAAATTTACTTAGGATTATCAGGTTTTTGCTGGGGCATTGGAGGAATACACCTTTAATCCCAGCACTAGGGAGGCAGATCATTGTGCACTGAGGCCCTGCTGGTCTACAGAGTTTCAGGAAGGACAGCCTGGCTGTTACACAGAGAAACCCTTTCTCAGGAAAAAAAGAAAAGAATATGTCAGGCTTTGTCAGATTGCTTAGGTCATTGTCTTGCTGCATCACAAGAAATGAACATCCAAGTTCTTGGTTAGCATTTGGAGCTCATGGCTGTGACCCTAGTTTTTACCCTTTTATTTTAAGTCCAAACATTAACAATATGGAGCATTTTATAAGCTGAAAATGTCCCATAACCTTATAAACTTAAATATTTTAAAAACTGTTCTTAAAAAGATTAAGATTTCTCAAATGTCTTCTGTAATATCAACAATAAAGTACCTTTTTTTACTTTAAGGGGGAGAAAACATGGCATCATCACAATTTGTATAAAGTAAAACCAAGCTCCAAAGTGCAAACAATCTCAAAGTTCAATATCTGGGATTCATTTGTAATCCTTTTGGTTCTTTTACTTAGAGGCTTGGATGATTTCTTTGACCCTACCCTTGGCAGCATATTCATAGCCTGCCTGCTCTGTTTTGTTATGGCTTGTGCTTCTGGTGATCATCACCTGGCACTAGCATTTTTCAAAACTGCTAAAGTTCACCACTGCAACTAGACTCTTTTTGGAACTCTAGTGCTACCATACATTTGCAAACCTCAGTTGTTCCCTATGATCCTTTTATGTCTTTAAAATCATTATCATTTTATTACATGGGTAAATCTTAAATTACAAATTTAGCTGCCAGAGCAAGGTATATTCCTGTGTATAAAAGCATTGGTGTGCAGCTTTAATATTTATTAAGTATCTTATTTATTGAACATATGTTACCATCTATTTAAATTCTCTAGAAACTTGCTGTTGAACACTTGGTAAAGACATAAGTACTTAGGTGTTAACACAAGTAGATCTTTATAACCTTAGCAAAAGATGGCTGCCAGCCACATGGCTGTCCATGAGGTCACCAGCCACGATGGAGGAAGCAATGTGGTTGCTATTTAAAGCACGTTTTTTTAAACCATAATTACTTGTACACATACACACAGTTGGATCCAAGTTACACACATACGTATGTACAGTTAAAGCTTGCTTACATTTACACATGTAGTTAAATCCAAGTCACATACCTGTCCACATACACAAATATATAAGCAGTTTGCAGAATCATTAGCCATTTTTAAAATGAAAACCAACCAGAATTAACTTTTAAAGTCAGTATTTGCAGGTATAAGAAACCATAACAAACAGTTTACATCGCGTCCCCTCTGACTTTCTACAACTTTCCATGAACCCTCAGTCCGTTCCTTTGATCCCTCAGACATTTATTCCAGACAAATTCCACTTTTTCTTTTCTTTTAAAACAGAAACTCTTACCAAAGTCTTTCTTGTGATTTCCCTCAATAATCTAGAATATATTGTAAAGTTACAATATTTTAAACAAGAACAGAAATACATGCATATACCATAACAAGAATAACTCTAAATTTGCTTCAGCACTGTACCACAGACAAGAAACTGTTGGCTAGCCTTTATTACATAGCCGCAGAAGCTTAGCAAGGATAGGCAATGACATTCCATTCATGGAGCCAGACCTTGATCAGGTTTTAGCCCCAGGGCGGGTCTTGGGAGCCCCACCCAACAGCATGGAAGAGGAAGAGGATGGGGAAGGCCTGCACCATGGGGACAAAAGATTGCTGTTAACCTCAGATTTTTAAGTACATGAGAACAGCAGACTGAAAGTGATTCCATACCCTGGCTGGGCCCACAGACTTGTAGGCTACTCCTCATCTGGGACCCTGGAGGGGCAGTTAGTTCTCCACCAGCCCAGACCCGGTTCAGTCCCACTCTGAGCTCCTCCAGACCCTGCTGGCTCCTGCCACCTCTGCCCTGCAGCTCTCTGCACCATGGGGGCCCATCCAGAACCTGCTGGCCATATCTGGGCCCCACAGTGATCACAGCCCGCTCTAGCACACAGCCATGCCTAGTTCCCATGCAGCCTCTGGGCCAACCTGGCCGCCACCATATTGTGCTCTAAAGCTTCCACTCCACAGCTCTCTGAGCAAGTTCCCCCTCCCCCTCAACCCACTGTGTCTGGGCCCTGTGATGCTCACAGGCCGCCTAGCCCTCTCAGTGGCACCCTGGATCCCGAAAGTAGCAGCTGTGCAGCTACTGCCTGCCGGAATCATTGCAGAGCTTTCTGCCGCCTACTGCCTGTGCTCTGGTCAGAGAGAGAGCAAGGAAGCAATGGGGGAGTTCAGTTAGTCTTTGCCAGTTCAACCACCAAAGGGGCCTCCATCCCTTCTGCTGGCCATCCGTCCCACAAGTCCCAATGCATACACAAGCTCAGGCATAAAACACGCACACATGTAGCCACAGTTCTCACACACTTATACATATATTTATATAGGTAGGGAATTCTAACAAAAGGCAAAACTTTTTAGCAGAAATATAACAAATCAAACTGATGAGCAAGATAGGCAGACAAAAAGGAAGAACAAGGGCCCTACAGATGGTCCAGGCAGACAGGAGTCCAGAGAGGGAGCCTCGATTATGCCAAAGACCAAAGACCATACGGATGGGACAGGGACAATTCAACAGAGTCTCCCGATCCCCAGAGTTCACAAAACAGATGGACCCCTTACAGGTGTCCAAACAAACAGATCTCTCACAGGCATCCTCTGATGGGGGAGGGACTTGCGGGACCCTGCGTACTGATGAGGGGTTGATGAAGGGTTGTGACGTCTCCCAACTCCTCCAGGGTCACCTTACAGGCATGTTCGCCAACGTGAGAGCCTGTCAAATTCAACTGCCGACTCCAGATAAGAAAATGAAAATAAAAGGAAAGTAAAGACAAGAAAATGGAACGCTCTTGGGGGGGGGGGGGTGGGGGGGTGGGGGGGGGGGGGAGTGGGAGGTGTCTCTGGGGATCCCAGACAGGCCCCCCAAATGTTATGCCCAGATCGAAACCCCTAGAGAGACCACCAAAGACAAGCATGTCAGAATGCAAAAGCAAGGTTTAATTCTGGTTATCTAAAAGCAATAGAAGCCTAGTCAGGGACTTCGTCCAAAACATCCAATGGCAGTAGAGGCTGGAGGAAGTACCTGCCTCTCTGCAAGCTCAGTTTTTAAAGGCAAAATCCACAAGGTTACATCATTTAGGGGTGCTAGTACTGGTACAATTCTGATTGGTTCACTTCTAGAGACTTTCTAGAAATCATGGCTTAATCTTATTTCTAAGGGGGTGGTTCCCTGCCACCATTTCTTGTTGCCTGCCCTCAGGCAAGGACATTTTATGGTCAGTTACCCTGGAAACCAGGGTTGGAACATTCTTTGATCGAACAGTTACCTAGGGAACCAGGGAGAGGACATTCCATAGTCTGGCAGTCATTACCTGATGACTACCTTGTGACTCTGTACTTTTACACTTTCTGGTTTCTGGAATCTGGACTGATTGGTTTTAGTAACTCATGGCCTATTCCAGTAACTCATGGCCTGTACCTAAAAGGAGAAATCTTAGGCCTTAGTTTTAGGGTGAAAGCATTTTGGTCTTATTTCTAAGATGGCTCATTTGGTCTCCCAATAGCAATCATGTAAGTGTCTGTGTAGTAAGCTTTATTCTGCCTTAATTGATATGCAGGAGCAACTGAACTCAGAGAACAAAACTTTTAAATAAAAACCCCAAACACCCCCCAAAAATATTTGCAGAGTAAAGAACCTGTGCCAGAGCATAAATTGACATGTTTGCATTTGAAATCCAACCAGAGGTGTCAAAACCCATCTGTTTAGTCACAGTTTCCAGTGAGTGATTGGCAACATTCAGAGTCTCCTCTTTTGGGAACAGGGAGGATTCTGAACCTTTATTGTATTTTTTATATTTGAAAGTCTACAATGCTCCTGGGGAACATTATAACTGAACTTGAGTAGCAGCACAGCAAGGGATAGCCTTCTCTGAGTCCTGTGTGCCTGGTTTGCATAAGGTTCTGGAAACAAAAGGCCTGAGTGAGATTCTGCACACACATCTGTTTGGAAGCAGTCTAGTTATTTTCCGTTGTAGGAGTTTTGATTCACAGCTGTGAGAAGCAGGGATTCCACTTGTCATGTTGGCTGCAAATATTTCCTCCTGGCAGATGGGGTTCTTCTTTCTGAGCAACAGAATCAGACACAAGAGGATAAATGAGAGTAAGGAGTGGGTTTTGGTACAGATAGTCTTGAGTCTCTCTGCCACAGTTCTGAGGTGTTGAGAGATGATGTCAACAAAAGGCTTGTGAGTAGGGAATGTATGTGAGGGTAGACTGGTGTGTGGGAAGGGGGTGTCTTCCATGGGTTATGTTAGGTGAAGACTGGAAATGAAGGCAGTTCCCTATGTTTGATAAGGATCAGACATACATTAGTGAAAGCCAATGAGGTCAAATGAGATTTGTGGAGCCAGGCTGCATTTGAATGCTGAGATCCAAATTTGAAAAGAAAGAAGAGGGGGAGGAGGGGAGAGAAGGAGGAAGGACAAAAAGAAAGAAGGAAGGAAGGACAGATGGAAAGAAGGAAGGATAGATGGAAGGAAGGAAGGAAGGCAGGCAGGCTAAAATCAAAGCAAAAATGTGAAGATGCAGGAGCAAAGCACTTCTCTTTTTATATGTAAATGTATACACTTATATATGTTTTATGCATATGCTTTTGATCATGGAACCATGAATATATCATAACAAGCCAAGTGAATGCTTTTGATCATGGAACCATGGATGTATCATAACAAGCCAAGTGAACACATTCATAAATTTATGTTTAACAAAATAGCAAATATAAATATGGGTCTGTGGGTCTGCCATGAGCATGGAGTACAGGAGTTCTTTCTTTCCTAAATGAGCCAGATAATGGCTTGTGCCCTTCCTTGGTCACCTCCTTTACACCCCTTTGGAAAAGGATGTATTGTTGTCTCTACCTCAGAGATACAGAGATTGGGTCATGTAGCCCTTGGTGTGTTCCACTGCTTGGGGCCCAGTTCTGGTGGCTAGTCCCCAGCTCTCAGCCCTCTCTCAGGCTGAGGTGAAGGCTGGCTGTGTGCAGCTGACATTTATATAATAGGTGGTCCCACAAATGCCCTCATCAATTATCCACTTGGCATCATAAGCCTATGTTATGTGTTGTGGATTCCCATGTTTACTGGAACTGTTCAGACACATTCAGAAAATAGCATGTGTTGTGCCTGTCTTTAGTACCATTGAAAGATCTAGAAACTGGGAGCCTGTATGTGATTGCCATATTTTCTGAACTCATTTTCAAAAACCAGCATGTGATGAAGATGTTTTCTGTTATTTCCAGGCATGAGAAACAATCTGTGTATATTTGGATTTTTAAGATATTTGAGTTTCTAAATGTTTTGATAATTTATGGAGACTGAGTTTTGGTTACACAGTTTCTTGGGTAAAATCATACACTGATGGCTTCCCAAGTGTAACATTAGGCAAGAATTTAGATAATATTGGTTGATTGAACAACTATACTATTAGAGTAGAATATGGTGGAATTCTGAAAGTCTCCTGTGGTTAATCTTATTAATGCATCATATACCTATGTTTGATGGGAGCCATAAGCCTATGTGACCCTTGACACACATGCTACCATATTTGGGCTTCTCTCCTCTTTTCTTAGATCTAGGCCTTGCTTAAGTATCCATAGCACCAGGACCTCTTCTCAGATATCAGGTGAATGAGCTGCAGTTAAGCAATTAGGTAGTTAGACAAGGGTAGACACATAACCCCCAGAGCAACATTTCCTGCTGGCCGAACAGCCCATAATTAAGTACCTTCCTGCTGCAACCCCCATAATTAAGTCCCTTCCTGTTTGCAAACCCCTTTGCCTACCTATATATGCCTTGAGAGGAAAATAAAATTTTTGAGCTTGATCAGACGTCCTGTCTTGCTCCTGTCTTGCTCTCATTCTTTGTGTCTCTTGTCCCTCTCATTCATCAGCCCTCCCTTTAGGTCCCCATTGAGGACCCACTGGCCAGGGCACATGTTTTTCTTTTTTAAAACTTCGCCAGAAAATAAATTTCATCCTGCATCCCAGTCCATCTTGGGGATGACACTTCTCTATGCAAATTGAAAAAAAATAACTATTTTGAAAACTTCTCTTACAAATGAAAAATTGGATGTTTGATTTTTTTTTTTCTTAACAGACTGGTGGAACCCCGGGCTTGACCATAATATGTGATTGCATACTGTGGGCTAGACTGCAGTGCCTTTACAATATTCCCAAGTTTTGTTGTACGGTGTCCAGGAACACAAGCTGTTTTGTCTATGAGGTCTCTCAACATTGTAGACCCTTATGGCCTGCTATTTTCCACCTCCGAGACCTTTGGAAGTCGATTTCATGCTGTCTCCAAGACAGCCTTTAATGTATCTCTTTCATTTCAATATTCTCCCTTAGTATCATAGCATGGATTTGTCAGAGACCCTTGTGGTTGGAGAATATATACAGTGAATAGTAACAACTTGTCCTCAATGGCAGCAGCTTGTGTGAGATAAGGGAAGTTGGTGGTATTTTTCTATAGTTTTGAGATGTTTTGTTTGAGTTATACTTGCTTGTAGGCCAAAATATACATAGCAATCTTAAATAGCAAGGAGTAGCAGAGAATGCTTGAGCTGGTGGTGCAGGCAAATGTTTGTCATTTCAGCTCTCTGAAGGCTGAGGCAGGACAAGTGCCACAAGTTGTAGTCCAAACTGGGCTATAGTGTGACACCTATTCTCAAACAAAACCATCAGTAACTAAATAGCATTTTAGGCACTGGAGACAAAAGGATCATGATTGCACCATTAAGTATTTATTCAGTCAGAAATTATATGCATCAAAATTATTCAACATTATCTCATTTAAGTTTTGAAAATGAGGAGACATTGACACAGCATATGCTTATGTAGCCAGGAAGTAGAAAGCTACAAAGCCCAGCCTTTCACATTCTAGAGAAAGGCTTTTAATTACTATTAGTCTATTTAGGTCCCAAGCATAGCTTCATCTCTTTAGTGAGAGAAAAATCAGTAGATAATGCATAGATTGTGATCACCCATTCTTTCATTAACCACTGTTTGCCAATACAAAGCATCATTATTTAGCACATTAAGGAAAGACTCATTGTATCATTTGTGAACTTAGGCCAAAGATAAATGTTATGGCGCATAGCACCCTGTTGTAAAAAGAAAGATGATGCTCCACAGGGTATTATTTTTCGTGAATTTTGTGTTGACTATGACAAATATCAAATGTGCTCTTGTGAATATACACACACACACACACACACAATGTACACACAAGATAGAGACAGAGATAGATAGATAGACAGGTAGATAGAAGAGATCTGTTCATTATTTTATTTCGAGTTATATCTCTGAGCCTAACACATGAATTCACCAAACCACCAATGGAGACACCCCTATATTTGGTTTGTCACAATGGATATGCAAGACATGATTTCCTCTGAATTGATCTCTTTATCTTCACGTTAGTCACATGCCTTTCTCAGTCCTGTTGGCTTTTCTCCACATTATCTGCATTGCTAATTAACTGTCATTTTATAATTCAGTGTTCTCCATCAGAATTTCTACAAGGATCTTGGTGACCAAACTGCTGTGTATGTGTATGATGACCATTGAGAATGAGGGAGTAAGTTTCTAATTTTTGCTAACTTCATGTAATTTTACTAGGCATGTGTAACTTGGGGAAAACACTGGGTAGCAGGCATCTAGTTTGTCTTCACAGTTAAGTTGATCCTTGAGCACAAAATGTAATACATGGAATTTTGCAATCACTGAGAAATCTCTAAACTCTGCTGAAGATGGGGTTTCTTCTTCTTCACCATCATCATCATCATCATCATTGGTGTGTGTGTGTGTGTGTGTGTGTGTGTGTGTGTATGTGTGTGTGTGTGTGTGTGTGTGTGTGTGATGTTTTCTGGGCATATTCATGCATACATACATATATATATAAAGTTTGAGGATAATTTTGTGAGGATTGTTTACACCTTCTGACTTCATGTGTGTTTTAGGGATTGAATTCTCAGGGATTTGTGCAGTAAGCACCTGCAAGCCATCTCATCATCCCCAAGACCTTCTTTAACAGTTGACTTTTTAACCCATTTTTTAGCCTAACCACATAATTACTTTTAACTGCCAAGGAGAAAAAATACTTGTCTGAAAGTTCCTTTGGGTCAGGGTTTTATCCTGGCCTGGTCTGTTTCATTTACTTCTGAATTCTCCAAACACATGCTCTCTGTGTTTGCCATATTTCAGGACCATTGACAGACAGTCAGCCAGAAAGCAAGTGGACTTGGTGATAATTCTCAGAGTACACAGTGAAGCACAGCTTGCCTCCGATGTCGGGCATGTGGGGAAAGCCCAGGGAGAGTTTCTTTCTTTCATGATTGAATACGAGAACTTGGTGATTTATGTAAAATAGACTCCTGTTTGTACAGGCCAACAGCTACTGTTATCTGAAAAATAATCAGTGTGACAAGAAGCATGTTTTTTTTTTTTTAATCTTCTGTGTGATCTGTCAGATTATATTCTAGGTTTAAGTGAGTTTCTTTCACTGAGAAAATACAATTAGCAATTTAACATTTTATCTATAACAGCAAGAACACTGTCCTTAAAAAATTCTATACCAGAACTATTAAATAGGATTAGAATGCAAGTCACATAGAATTTAATTTTCCCAGAGGCCACATTAAAAAAGTAAAAGAAAGTGGAATTAAATTTAATGTATTCAATCTATTACATCTAACATATTTAATATGTAGTTAATATAAAAATTAATGAGATAGCCTGTGTTCTTTTTGAATGTGATGAATCTTTGAAATAGGAGGTGCACTTAATGCTTTGGGGATCTGATTTGGAATAGGTATCAAGGGCAGAATAATGGCATGTAGTTAGTGATGATGCTATTGGACAGTGTATATTGTAGATACTTCTCAGGCACAGTTAATTGTGTTTCTTTACCCAAAAAAGTGAGAAATTGTCACTCTGAGCCTAGAGTTTATCTGTCCATTGTACTTGTCTTTCATTTGAAAATTTGTCCAGACTTTTGGTACAATTCAAGGTTTTATAAGTTGTGACAACTCCTGAAGACATTTTGAATGTTATTATGCCATTATGTATTTTCAAATATTTAAACCATAAAATTGCTGTTTTCTGGTGACCTGCACTCTTTTCCTTTACTAACCATAGATTATCTTATGTGAATAACTTTATTTTGTCATTTTCTTCTTAAAGCCATTTTTTAAAAATATCTAAGCTCAAATTTTTATACATTATTTTCTTAGAAATAGATTATTTATCAGTGTGTGTGTGTGTGTGTGTGTGTGTGTGTGTGTGTGTGTGTGTGTGGTTTGGGGGATGAAGGTTTCATTAATTGTCAAAGTCATCTTAAACTCCTGGCTTACTTGAGTCTCCTTCCTTAGCTTCTTAAGCATCGAGGACTATAGATGCATGCCACCATGCCTGGCCACACTGTATAGAATTAAAATCCAAACAATTATAGTACAGTTAACTTTGATTAGTAGTTTTGATCATCACTAAATGTGGTTTTACTCTATCTAATAATTCTGCCAGTCAATTCCATATTTTTGTAAACATGAGTTTTTGTGTGTCCAGATTGCTCAGGATTAGTTTCAGTTATTGTTAGTAAAAGGTATTAAAACTCTTTTATTCTCAACATAATATTTCTATTGATTATTTGGGAGTGTCACATAATGCACCCTGATCACATTTACTTCCTTCATCTTCCTATGAACCCCTCTCTCTCCTTTGTGACCTCCCCCAAAGAAGAAAAGAAAAAAATACCAAGCACAATTTGTGTCGCCCACATACTCACTAGAGTTTACAAAAACAAAACAAAACAAAAACAAAAAAAAAAAAACAAAAACAAAAAGCAAACAAACAAACAAACAAAATTTATAGTGTAATCACACAATCACTTGCATGTTGGAAAGTACCTCAATAGTCAGCTGGTTTAATTAATTTAAAATTATATTTATTTACTTTCATGTGTGTGTGCATGTGCATGTGTATGTGCATGCTTGTGTGTATGTGAGAGTATATATACAACTTGTGGGATTTGGTTTTCTTCTTTCACTTTGGGAATCCCAGGTATCAAATTCAGGTCATCAGGTTTGAGACTTGGCAGCAAGTTCCTTTACCTACTGAGCTATCTTGGTGGCCCAACTTAAAGTTTTCTAAGTAAGACCTAAAGTGTGGGCTGAAATTCAGACACGGTTCCCTTAAAACATGTCTATTCCTTCCAACAGTGTGTGATTTCTGGAGACTTTATTACTAGGTATTTGAATCCTGATTTTGTTCCTTTTAAAATCTTTCAACCTCATTTGTCTTTGAAAATAAATGATACAGCCTTGAAGAGAGTCTGCACTCAGTAATTAGTGTTTGGGTTGATGGATGTTAAGGGAACTTCTGAGTCTAAATCACTGTATTCTGTACAGTCAAGTCTGGCTCAGACAAATTGCATAGAATCATGATGACAGGAAATATATGTTTAGAGCTATAGGATATTGGATGAAATAGAGTAAGTATATGTAATATACATCTGTTACATTTTTTCTTTTTAAGTTTTCTATATTTGGAGAAATTTTATAACAAGTAAAGAAATTTTAGCAGTTAAATTGGTTGGAAATAAAGGAGCTGTTCTTTTATTAGAAG
Organism: Onychomys torridus; assembly: GCF_903995425.1. Taxonomy (NCBI): domain Eukaryota; kingdom Metazoa; phylum Chordata; class Mammalia; order Rodentia; family Cricetidae; genus Onychomys; species Onychomys torridus. The sequence continues at coordinate 25,365,961 of NC_050451.1, forward strand.
AGATTATATGAGCTGTTTCAGCAATATTCCTTTCTAAAAGTTTCTAGTATAAACTATATGTATCTCCTTCTTGGACTCCATTAGGGACAAGGAATGTATGGTTTCTTTGGGAAATAGCTGAGTGGTTTGTATCTCAAATGATACCTTTGTTTCCCCCTCTTGACTCATGGGAGAGTAAGAGTACAATTAAATTGATTTTAAATCATATTTAGCATTACGTATTGATTAGATACAAGTGCTCTGAAGCAAATGTCACATTGTTCAGCTCCAAAAAGCATCTATATCAGATAACAGAAGCAATATGAGCTTTCATTTCTGTTAAGTAATTCAGCTGATGTTATAAGTCATGAAAGTGAGATCCGTGTGGCTAGTAAATGGCTCCCAAATCTTGTTATTGAAATGCAGCCTTCAGTTCAGTTTATTAGCTTGTTCTTTATTCTCATTTATATTTTATTACCTTGGAACACAGTCATAGGATCCTGGAAATGGAGTTTTCTTTAAATAAATTGTTCCTAAAGTTTCTGAAGTCTTTTGTTAAATGATGTCTAGGAGCAGACATACTGTCGGCCAAACCAAGTTCTGAGATAAGGAAGGGTAAAAATACTCTCGTGAGTTGGCTATGATAGGAACTCAACTTCCCTAACTTTATTTCTGTCATCATAATTTGTGTGGAGCAAATTCTTGGTTGTGCTGTAGAGCCAAAGAATGGCTTAGAGGAATGGAGTTTGGATCTGTAAAGTAGTATGTTGTTAAAAATGAAATGTCTCCTCCATAGAGTTTCCTGGTGTTTGCCTGTCTGTTTGTTTAGACTGTAAATTGTCCAAAAGGCTAGCTGGAATCAATGGGCAGATCATATGGGAAGTATATATGGACATCCATCTTGGCGTTTTGTGTTTGTGAGGCTGGGTAGTGTGACTGTTCAAACCAGTTCACAAGGTAGTGTAGGCATTCAGCTTGGCTTCATCAGTTTCTGTCTCAGCTTGCTTCCTGTCCCTGGGCTATTTCTTCCCTCAGTTCCTTCTTCATTGCAAATACTCTAGTCTAACATGTCACATAGCTAGGCCTGGGGTTTCAGGCTTCTGGCAAATGTTGAAAAGGCAGCATCACTTTTTTAAAGTACACAGATGTGACAGCTAGGCTGTCTGAGTTCAAATTCTGACTACAATTATTAGCCTAGAGACCATAGATAATTCTATGAAGCTCTCTGAGACTGTCTACTCACCTCTAAAATGGGGTGACAGTGTGACGTATTTCCCAAGCCAAGTGTGGATACAAGTGAATAAACACATATAATATACACAGAAGACAACTAGCATAGAGCAGCTAATAAGCAGTAAGAACAATCCAGTGGCAGCTACTCTGCTTTAGATCCCTTTGTTAGGGTCGGCGTCCAAAACAGAGAGCTTCACTCCGATATCGGGTCACAAAAGAAGCTTTATTAGCACGAGCTTGTGGGCCACCAGCATGAGAAGTAGCCGGTGACCCCGAGTCTAAGGCTCGCAGGCCTTTTAAGAGGCGGTTCTATCAGGGCGGGGGAGCAGGGTCATCCAGAGTGCAGACATCTGGAGACCAGATGTCTCCGCAGTCTTTCTCAGAGTCTGGGTGGGTAAACGAATTCCAAGCTTATCTAGCAAGGGGTTATTTTGCAAGCATTCTTCTCAAGCAATTTATCTTGCAAGCACAACCACAGGTGGTCATCCTGCAAGAATCCTGTTAGCACAGCATGATGGGCTAACTTTTCTGGTATGGGGCGTGGGGGCAGAGTGCAGTATTTTCCACTGAATCTACAATTAGCAGAGCTAGTGGGGGGGCCTTGTTTCCCTTACAATGGCCTTTCATTCCCCCAACCCCTTTTTTTTGTGCTGACCTTTAATCCTAAAGGTCATTCCCTGGTATAGGCTGATATTTTTGTCTTAGGACCATCATTTTAACCCCGTCTACTTGGGAATGGACAAAGCCTGAAATCCGATTTAGGACATATGGTCCAATCATTAGTACTAGGAGCAGAACAATTAGAGACCCAGTGAGGGCTGAAAGCAGGGTGGTCATCCAGGGTGACTTTTCATACCACCCCTCTAACCAGGTTTGGGAGCCTCGTAGGGATTTTTCCCTTGCATCCAGTCTCTCCCTGAGTTTTGTCATTGATTCCCTTACTACACCTGTATGATCCATGTAGAAGCAACAGTTTTCCTTCAGGGCAGCGCACAGACCACCTTCCTTTAAGAACAGTAAGTCCAGTCCTCATCTATTTTGCAGGACCACTTCCGATAGTGAAGTTAAAGACTTTTCTAGGGCAGTAACGGAGGTCTCGATTGCTCTCAGGTCTTGTTGGACTGCCGCTTCTAGAATCCCCAACTGCCTAGGGCCTTCAATTAATGCTGCTGCTCTGGTTCCTACCCCGGCTAGCACTCCTGCTCCTAGCAACATGGCTAGGGTGGCACTGACAGGTTCTCTGGGGAACCTAGTCCTGCCCGCAAAATGCTCCTCGAACTCTTTAGCTGGGTAATAGACTAGCCTCGGGTAGATTCGGACAAGGACACAGAAGTCTCTAGACTGGTTGAAACTGGCAACCGAGACACATGGGGTGAGTCCTGTGCTGCATGCTCAATATAGGCCGAGGGCTGGGACAAGGAAGAGGGACCCATTTGTGGCTGTTATGTTCTCTGTGCAGGCGCAGAGGGGTCTCCCCGAGGTAGGGGTATGTCCTAGACAGGTTCCCAGGCCAGTCACTTCGAGCAAAGTTAACATATGCTTGGTCCCCCAATCACAGCTAGCCGAGGTGTTGTAAGTGAAACTTTCATTCATAGCCATCCCCTCATAATAAGGAGGGCTGAGCTGAAGGCAGATCCAGCAGGACTCAGTGAGATTGGGATAGGTTGAATTCAAAGCCTGATATCCTCCTTTGATTAAGTTTATAAGTCTTTCTCCTGTCCCTAGGCCTAGGGGAGTTGTTGGAGGGTCTGAAATGTTTTTTGGGGGTGAGGGGCGAATCTCAGGCTGATAGATTTTAGGCATGGGCCCCTTTTGTTCCAGAAGGACCGAGTTTGGGCCAATAGCCGGGCATACTAGTATATTATCCTTGCTTAGCCTTATCTTAAAGAGAAGCCCAAAATCATGTCCGGGAGCATAGAATCTAACCCCAGGTCCGACCTTTGTACCATTCAGCTAGAGATGTGGATTTTTTTCCTTCAGTAGTGAAGGTTATGTTTAGTACATTACACAGGGAGGTGTTCTGGCATCCTGTGACGTGCTTACCCTTAGGTGCAAGGTCATCTGGATGGCAAGGATGATGAACCGGGTAAGGGCCCCTGGTCGGTTCAGGATAAGTGATGTTTTGCCCTACTCGGATCCAATCCCATGTAGAGCTAGGTTTCCAATATGTGGTTCCAGTGGTTTCGTATCCCCAAGCCTTACAGTATCGGGATTCTGGTCCCCCATACCTATGAATCTCCCCTCTTTTTCTACCATCTCGGGGGCATACATAGAATGACAAATAATTGAGGAGGCATCTCCTCTGGGGGGTGGCGCATCCCTGAGGCCTTCCATCATTCATTTTCCCTTCACTTGTTATGGGGAGTTCGCTACCGGGTTCCTTCCCCTGCAAGCCCCAGGTGTCTAGTCTGGCTGCTAACTGAAAGATATCTGGCTGGAGTGTAGGCCACCAGGTTCCCAGCGGGTAGTCTGTGCTAGACACTGTCCACACCATATCTCCCATCCCAGATATCACTTGCCAAGTTTGTGGTTGTGGCCAGTGGGAGTTTGTCTGGCCGGCTTCTGCACCTAATGCAGTGTTTGAGGGGATGCTCAGTCCGCTCCACAGTCCAGTCCAAATCAGCATCCAGGTCAGGGGCAGGGGCAGGTTTGAGATGGGAGCCATGAATCCAGGCAGCAATCCCGTCCACCTTGACTACCATCGGGGTGGTCATCAGGACTTGGTATGGTCCCTTCCACCAGGGTTCCAAAGTCTGATGCTAGTGTCTGCGGACGTATACGAAGTCCCCCACATGGAACTGATGGGCAGCGCTGTCCCCGCCGGGTTGGTACACAGTGGACAGTTGCTTCCACAGTGTATGCTGGACAGATGCTAAGGCTTGCAGCCTGTCAGACAGAGGGGAAGGCATGATTTCTCCTTGCTGGATGGTTAGTCTCTTAACTGGGGGTGCACATCCAAAGAGCAGTTCAAAGGGGGTAAGACCCATGAAGGAAGGGGTATTTCTAGCTCTAAAGAGGGCATACGGTAGGAGCATCATCCAATCTCTAGAGCCAGTCTCCATGGTCAATTTGATTAAGGTCTCCTTAATGGTCCTGTTGGTTCTTTCTACCTGTCCTGAGCTCTGTGGTCTGTATGCACAATGCAACTTCCAATCAATCCCCAATACTTTTGCCAGTCCCTGACTTACCTGGGCCATGAATGCTGGGCCATTATCTGACCCAATTACCTGAGGCAGTCCAAATCTTGGGAAGATGTCTTCCAGGATTTTCTTAGCGACTATTGCGGCAGTCTCCTTTTTGGTGGGGTAGGCTTCTACCCATCCTGTAAAGGTATCTACAAACACTAGCAGGTACTTTAGGCCATACTTAACTGGCTTTACTTCGGTGAAGTCTACTTCCCAATGCTGGCCAGGGCGGGTTCCTCGTAGTCTTTTTCCAGGGGCCAGTTTCCCAGGATATGTATTTACCTGCTGGCAGGCCCGGCAAGCAGCTACCACCTTCTCTGCCATTTGCTTCTTCTCAGATGGGGAGAGGGTCTTATCTTCTGTAGTCAGCTGGATCAATTTTCTGCTGCCCAAATGGGTTAATTTGTGGATCCTTTCCAGAGTGTCTTTCAGAAGTTCTGGGGGTGGAGCCTCTTCAGGAGCTGGATCCTCCAGAGTCGAGGCATGAATGGCCAGGCTCCTTGGATTCTGGAGGGCAGCCTCCTTTGCCTCTTGATCGGCCTTACTGTTTCCCACTGCAACTGGGGAGTCCCCTTTTTGGTGCCCAGGGCAATGTACGATGGCCAGCTCTTGGGGCAACATTACAGCCTCCAATAGGGCCTCAATTTCTTTTTTATTTTTGATTTCTTTTCCAGCCGATGTCAGTAGCCCTCTCTCTCGATATATTGCCCCATGCACATGTGCTGTTGCGAACGCATACCGTCAGTATAGATTGTGGCCCGTTTCCCTGCAGCCCTGGTGAGAGCTTGCATGAGCGCAATCAGTTCTGCTTTCTGGGCTGAAGTTCCTTCCGGGAGGCTACTAGACCAAATTACCTGATTTTTGTCCACTACGGCTGTTCCCGCTTTCCTCTGCCCCCACTCAGGAAGCTGCTGCCATCTGTATACCATATCAGATCAGAGTGGGCTAGAGGCTGGTCTGTTAGGTCCTTTCGGACCCTGGTCTCTTCGGCTAGGATGGCCTCGCAGTTATGGACTAGTCACTCTCACCCTCCTCTGGGGAGATTGGGAGGAGGGTGGCCAGATTCAAAAGGGACGGGGGCCCAAATGTGATGCGGTCTCGGTCTAGTAGCATTGTCTGGTAATAGGTGGCCCGGGCATTGCTCAGCCATCGTACGGGCGGCTGGCGAACAATGCTCTCTAGCACATGGGGAGCAATGATGGTCAGGTGCTGCTCCAGAGTCAATTTGTCCATGTCTCTCACCAGAGTAGCCACTGTTGCCACTGCCCGTAGGCAAGTGGGCCACCCTCTAGCCACTGGGTCGAGTCGTTTGGATAAGTAGGCAACAGGCCTTTTCCAGGGTCCGAGAGCTTGCACTAGTACATCAACTGCCACCCCCTTTTTCTCGTGGAGGTACAGGGTGAAGGGCTTACTCACATCAGGAAGGGCGAGGGCAGGTGCCGACAGGAGTGCCTTCTTCAGCGTCTCGAATGCTGTCTGGTGTTCCTCTTGCCAGACAAAGGGGTTCTTTTCCTTGAGTAAGGGGGAAAACGGCTCAGTTATGGCGGCGAATCCTGGGATCCATAGGCGACAGAACCCTGCCACACCTAGGAACTCCTGCAGTTGACAGCGATCCGATGGGGCCAGGATGTTGTCCACCATTTTCTTTCAGGCGTCCTTCAGCCATCTTTTTCCTCCTTCAAGAGAGTAGCCGAGAAAGGTGACTCGGTTCTGGCAAATTTGTGCCTTCTTGGCAGATGCTCTATATCCCAATTTTGCCAAGGTACCCAGCAGTTTCTCTGTCCCCCGCCTACAGGCATCTCGATTGTCAGTTGCCAGTAGGAGGTCATCAACCTATTGAAGGAGAGTGACCTCGGGGGTTGTCTCTCGGAACTCTCGGAGGTCCTGATACAAGGCCTCATCGAAAATGGTTGGAGAGTTCTTGAATCCCTGTGGGAGCCTGGTCCAAGTTAACTGCCCTGTTCTCCCTTTCTCGGTGTCTGACCATTCAAAGGCAAAAAGTTTCTGAGTGTCTGGGTGAAGGGGCAGGCAGAAGAAAGCATCCTTCAGGTCTAAAACTGTGTACCAATTTCGTTCTGGGGGCAGCGTACTTAGAAGGTTGTAGGGGTTGGGCACTGTGGGGTGTATGTCTATTACCCGAGTGTTTACTTCCCGTAGGTCTTGGACGGGTCTATAATCATTAGCTCCCAGCTTCCTTACCAGCAGGAGCGGAGTATTCCAATCTGATTGGCATGGTCTTAGTATGCCAAGTTCTAGGAATCGTTCTATGTGGGGTTTGATGCCCTCTCTGGCCTCTCGGCTGAGGGGGTATTGTCTTACCCGAGCCGGAACTGCTGTGGGTTTTAAGGTGACCACAACGTGTGGCTGTTCTACTGCCGGTCCAGGTCCCCCCGTCTCTGCCCAAGCCTCCGGGAACCTGCGGGTCCATTCTTCATTTCCCAGTCCTGTGGGGACCATGGTCAGTTGGGCCGCGGGGGTGGTGGTCCTATACAGTCGATATTCCTCTGCTGCTGGGAGTTCTAGAGTGAGGAGGCGGAGGTCCCCGACAATGGGATGGGCAAACTTTAATTCAGGTCCTTGGGCGGTGAAAGTTATTTGGGCTCCTAATTTTGTCAGGAGATCCCTCCCCAGGAGAGGCGCGGGACAGTCAGGGAGGACCAGAAAAGAATGTTGCACAGTACCTTTCCCCAAGTTGACTGTTCTCTGAGTGGTCCAGGGTCTCTCTCTACTACCGTTGGCCCCTTGGACCAGAGACTTGTGGGAAGATAGTGGCCCGAGTGGTTGTTGTATTGCTGAAAAGACTGCCCCTGTATCTACTTCAAAGTCGACTGGGGTCCCCTCCACTTCAAAGATTACCCGGAGCTCAGGGAGGGGTTCCGAACCCTGACTTCCTCAGTCCTCAAGGGCCAAGACTGACCGGCCTCGTCCTCTTTGTTTTTTGGGGCACTCTCGGGCCCAATGACCCTCTTCCTTGCAGTATGCACATTGGTTAGGCTTTAAAGGTGGGCGACCACCTTTGCCTCGAGGCCCTGAGTTGTCTTTTACTGCCACTGCCAGGATCCGTGATAAATTTCGATTTTACTGCTTCTCTCTTTGTCTTTCCTTTTCTTCTCTCTCTTTTTCTAACCTAGCTTCTTTTTCCTCTGCAGTTTCTCTTTTATAATAAACCTTTTCTGCTTCCTTGACTAAATCTCTCAAACTCAGTCCCTGCAAACCATCTAATCTCTGTAACTTGCGTCTTATGTCTGCAGCTGACTGTCCTATAAAGGCCATCGCTACCACCCCCTTCTGTTCTTCAGACTGTGGATCGAAAGGCGTATACCTCCTGTATGCTTCCATGAGCCTTTCAAGGAAGGCAGAGGGGGTTTCGTCAGGCCCTTGAAGAACCTCACCTACCTTAGCCAAATTAGTGGGCCTTCTGGCCACTGCACAGAGACCCGCCAGTAGAGTCTGGTGATAGAGGGACAGATGCTCCCTACCTTCCGGGGTATTTGGGTCCCAGGTTGGTCGTCTTAATGGGAAGCGCTCATCAATCAGGGTGGGGAGTTGAGTCAGTCACCCATCTGGCCTGGGGACTAGTTTCCTGGCTTCCAGGAGAATGCGCTCTCTCTCTTCCGTAGTGAAGAGGATCCCCAGGAGCTGCTGGCAATCGTCCCAAGTAGGTTGGTGGGAATACATGATGCTATCCAAGAGACCTGTTAATCTGGAGGGGTCCTCAGAAAATGGAGGGTTATTATTTTTCCAGTTATACAAATCAGAGGAGGTAAAGGGCCAGTATTGGAGAGCGGGCATGTCACCCCTGGCCCCATCATCAACCGTTCCCCCAATGGGGCACAAAGGCAGTGTGATAGCCGGGGGTGCTTCATCTGGGGGCTTTGCTCTCCTCTGGTGGGTTCCCTGTGCTGGACCTGACTGGGAGACCAAGACAGACTCGGGCCCAGTCTCTGCTGGAGGTTGTGGTTCGGGCCAATAGAGAGGTGGCCGTGGCAGTGGCGGGAATTCTAAGGCAAATGAAATGAGGTCATTCTGAGATTCAGGTAAGGGGGTTTGAGGAGGGGATGGAGTCGGTAATAGAGTCGATTGGGAAGGTTTTGTTGCGAGAATCAGAGCAGAAGTGAGTGAAGGTGCTATAGGAGCAGTCAGGAAGGGTCGGACCCACTTAGAAGGGTCAGTCACCAGATCCTCCCATACCCAAATGTAGGCCTGCTGGTCCAGGTGTCCCTGCGAACCTGGAATGAAAATCTTTTGTTTGACTGCCTTAATTATATTAAGATCAAAAGTACCATCTACTGGCCACCCGACTCCGAAGGTGGGCCATTCAGATGAACAGAAAGTCTGCCACTTTCCCTTCCTCACCCGAACAGCAAGGTTCGATGCGTGGTCCGTCACTACCGACCAATGAGAGAGGGTTAGGGACAAAGGGGTGGAGGCAGACTGTCCCATTCCAAACAAGTAGAAACAGACACAGAAGGACACAAAAATCGAGACACAACACACAAACAAGACCAGCCGGCAAAATGGTAGGGAAAATGAAACCAAAAGATTGTCTATTGGCCCCGGGGCCATCTGAAAAATCTCCTAGACAAAAGGGAATCAGACGGGGCCCCTGTCCCAGGGTCCCCACACTCCAGAGCGTCCTCCAGAGCTGCAGCCTGTGGGTTCAGGACATGTCTGTCCCCCACCGTCCAAGGGTCCTCACGGGCCGCTTGAACAGCTGCTTCCCTGCCGACCTTACCAATCTTGGTGGGACCTCCAAATGTTAGGGTTGGCGTCCAAAACAGAGAGCTTCACTCCGATATCGGGTCACAAAAGAAGCTTTATTAGCAGGAGCTCGTGGGCCACCAGCACGAGAAGTAGCCAGTGACCCCAAGTCTAAGGCTCGCAGGCCTTTTATGAGGCAGTTCTACCAGGGCAGGGTAGTGGGGTCATCCAGAGTGCAGACATCTGGAGACCAGATGTCTCCAAGGTCTTTCTCAGAGTCTGGGTGGGTAAACGAATTCCAAGCTTATCTAGCAAGGGGTTATTTTGCAAGCATTCTTCTCAAGCAATTTATCTTGCAAGCACAACCGCAGGTGGTCATCCTGCAAGCATCCTGTTAGCACAGCATGATGGGCTAACTTTTCTGGTATGGGGCGTGGGGGCAGAGTGCAGTATTTTCCACTGAATCTACAATTAGCAGAGCTAGTGGGGGGGCCTTGTTTCCCTTACAATGGCCTTTCACCTTCATGGAACTATTACTCATGTTTCTGTTCTTAGTATAAAGAACTGTTGCTGGGCGGTGATGGTGCACTCCTTTAATCCCAGCACTCGGGAGGCAGAGGCAGGCAGATCTCTGTGAGTTCAAGGCCAGCCCCCAAAGCGAGTTCCAGGAAAGGTGCAAAACTACACAGAGAAACCCTGTCTTGAAAAACAAAACAAAACAAAGCAAAACAAAACAAAGAACTGTTGAGAAGGAGCAAGAGTATTCAAAAACACTTTCAACTAAATGTGAGAATCATAAGCTAAAATATCTCTTAGAGATATTTCCATATTAACAAATTAGGAGTGAGGAAGAAGGCACAAAGGCTTGCCACCCTTTTGTATAATATTAGGGACCAGCCTTAATATTATACTATCCCAGAGGGCCCAGAAGGGACACTACAGGTGGCACGGGAATGAATCCTGATACACGGAGCTCTTTCATCCAACTCATTTATTCCTCTGCCACCATCATTCTGTCCTAATTCTGCTGGTTTCTCTCAGGACTCACCTATATCTTTCCCAAGTCAGCAACACCTTCATGTTTACAAAACAAGGTAAGAATTTGCAAGATCTCCACCAGAGGCTTCCTGGCAACTTCATTTGCAACCCCAAAAGGAGGAAGAGAATAAAGGCAGAGTTAGATAGGAGCTGGAATAAATCAGAGAAGGAATTTATGTGCTAGGAATCTATCCTTACTGTGGTTAGATGAAAACATTATGAGTCTATCATAAATGTGCTCAAACTACAAACTAACAGGTGATAGGGTAAAGAAATTGTAAGGAACATGTAAGGCCTAGGGTGAACAACCCTGGTCAGGAGTAATAAGCAATAGAATGACTTGAGAAAACCACAAATGGGGTAATGATAAGCTATAAGCTATGTGTGGAAGTAGCGTTAAGACTAGACACCTAGCCAGGAAAGAATATAAAAGATTAAGCCCCAGACCCAACCAACAGAGCTCGTCAGGCCCTCTCATGAGAGGACTCTCTTCCTCAGCCAGACATGAGATCCTGTCTCCAGTGCAGATGTGGCTTACCAGAGGAAGGCTGACCCAAGATCCAGAGGAACAGATGTGGCGAGACCGGACCTGTACCTGGAGAGGTACTCCTGCTTCCATTTAGAAGACAGGATAAATATTGCTTGTAATCTTACTGTGTGAATAAATGAGTGTTACACCAAGTCTGAATCAAGAGTGATTATTCCTCCTCCGTAACCGGGGTATGTGCTTGCTACAGTAATCTATAAATCCCTAAAAATAAAACTGCCACTGTTTTTCTCTGCTACCAGTTTTCTGACAGGGCAGGGGAGGGGTACTGATAGCTAGTCAATCTGCATCCCAGCTGGAAGCACCTGTTAAGAGGAAACCCCTTTGATCTAAGAAGTTGCTCTGGGGCAGTGGAAGATCAGAACTTGATTTGCACAATAAACAAACCTGTGCACTTAGGAGGCCAGGCACTTGGCCTGGGAGCCAGGTTGTCTCCAAAGGGTCATTTTTCCTAGTTCAGGGACTTCAGGTGCCTAGCAGGTGGTCTGATAGCCATTCTGTTCCTATCTTGTCTTTTAATGTTTTGTTTGGATTTGGCCCTATTTTTGGGATGTGGCTAAAAGGAAATATTTGCAAAAGGCAGGTACCCAATTCAAATGCTAAGAGGGGGCTGGGAGCTCAGAGCTGCCTACTGACTTGATCCAAGTCCTTTAAGATGGAGGTTCACACACATACACACATTCTGGGAGAATTATGAGCACAAGGAATTCATAGCAAGACACAGCTGAATATTAAAGCTGTGATAACACCGATTATTCGGTGATAAATGGCTTCCCATTTGACAGGTCCCTGGCCAATCAAAGTATAGTTTATTATATACAGATGGACTTTCTATTTCATATCTTTGTGGCTCATGACTCCACCCAAAGATAGTCATCAGGGGAAGGGCATGGAAATTGCTTGTGATTTGATTCCTTACAACCTGAAACACGCATGAGCCTGTGTCCCACATCACAAGTGATTGACATGGTGGTGGAAAGGATGTATATGAATACAGGTGATTGGAGTAGAATGAATAAAATGCAAAGAAACGTGGAACTTGCTACTTTAGATCACATGGGTGGGCTTTGCCTTTGGAAGGAAAGCGAAATTGGGGAAGTAAACACACCTAGCAGCCAGCCACTCTGGCCAGTCAATAAAAGAGGAAATTCTAGGCAAAATGAATGAGCTGTGCATGGAAAGGCCTAGAGCAGTATAATTAGTCACCTGTGGCTTCCTGGGTGACTTGAGCACCTCATAGGCAAGGGGAGTCATAGCTGTGGATGAGTTGAATTTAGGATCTTCCAGCTCCTTCAGATACATGCTAAGAAATCCAGAGGATCCTGGTGTGAATAGGAAGCGTGGGGCATTTTAAAGCAGAACAAGTTGTGGTCACATCCCTACAAAGGAAGCTGAAATCTGGCTGTCTGATGGCCAAGCAATGCGAACAAGAGTGGGTTTGGGATCTTGAGCTTAAAAGACCTACATCCTTCTCTGTTTTCCAAGGCAGTCTGGCCAATGGTGTTTCTTTAGCCTAAAGACATATATAATTGGTTCTTGGTAGTAGGTGGCAAGACTTTATTGATAGAAAATTACATGTCCACACGGTTGGGCTTGCCCAGCGGACCACCTAACTATTTCCGGTTCAAAATAGCCATTTCCGGGTCAGACATCACGAGGGACTGGGACTCTGTGGCTTTACGTGGTTGCGTAAAGCGCGCGCACAGCCATGTAATCTACATGCATGCGTGGAGTACCCACATTAGTTCCTGGCATGGCCCAACCTTTATAAAGCCGGTGCCCTCTTGCCTGAGGCCCCCTTGTCTCCTCACCCACGTGTGTTTCACACAGGCCTGTCACATTTCTGTCCTCTTTAATAAAAACTCTTCTGTGGTCTTGTTGTGTTCGGGATGTGTTCCTCACAGGGTAAGAGCGCCAATAAATAACTAACAATTATTATAACAGGTATAAGTAAGATTGTGCATTCCAGCTCTGTGGACTACTAAACCATGATTGATATTGATGTGTTTCCAATCCTTTGCTTCTGTAAAGAACACAGCAGCACACAAACCTTATACATATATCTTTTAGGCACTTGTCCAATTATTTCCTTAGGATAAATTCCCAGCAATGGGTTTGGTGTTTTAGAGCTATTGAAATATATATACAGTCCCAGGAGGATTTGGAAGCCTGCAATCACGGTAGATAAACAGTTACTGAGTTTTGTGGTGGAGCTGAAAGTATAGATGTAGAAACACATCATGCAGTGAGCACTCATGCCCGGGCAGGCACACATGTCTAATTTTTCTCTTTGGGCTTCTTTATACCACTGCCTCTCTCTATGTACTAGTTGCAGAAAGAGTCAACTGGATGAGTCTCTAAGACTGACAGAGTGTTTTTCTATAATGACAAGTACTTGACTGTCGCAGCAAATGATGAGAGGCCCTAGGGAGCCATCACCACCCACTTGAGAGAGATCCATGAAGGGTTTATGACCCGTTTGAATCCTGATAGAGCATCTCTGTCTTGACCCCAAGGGAACCAATTGTGTGGAATACTTGCTCTGTCAGTCTGAATGATGTACTTAGAATCTCTGAGAAAACTAGGAGCCTAGTTGTTTGTAAAACACAGAGAGAATTATCAAGAAGACCTGGAAATGGGAATTTTTTTCTCTATTTAAAAGCCATGCTGGATAAATGCCTCAATTATATCAACAGAACTAGTATCCAGTTTGTTAGCTTATAGCATTCAGCTATAAGTAATTATTTGGACAGTAAATTTTAAGACTTTTATCTTTAGTAAAATGATTTTAGGTCTTTTCTTTTTGTGCCTTGTCCATATATAGCTACACTTGTTTATCACATAGAATACAAATATTTTTAAAGACAAGCATTGTTCACTAGCAATTCTAAAGTGTGAGTCTCTCTAGTACTCTGAGTTATTTAAATTGTGTGTGTGGAGGAACAAACAATGTTTCAGGGATGAGCTAGGCTGTAAAGAAGAGCATGTAAGCAAATCTTTTAAACAATTGTTGGTCTTTGCTCCGAGACTTTATTGAGCAAAGGCAGAAATGCAGATGACTACCAAGGTTCTATGCCTGCTGTATCTGGCTACCCACATAACTCCTTCTGCATCCAAATCCACTTCCCAGTCTGTGGTACCAAGAGCTAGGCTGGGGTCAGGACTCTAGGTTGCAGCCCTGTTAGGCTGAGCAGAAATCAATATCCACTATTTGCTTTTTTCTTTGTCCATAAAGATGGCCATGTTAGAATTCCTCAGTCATGATAGAGGTAGTGTGGGGATGCTCTGGCTATTTTCACAAGTGAGTGGCTAGAATACCTAGCCACGGAACAAGGCCCCCACAACATGTCACTAAATATGAAAATGGTTAGCAAAACTAAAAGAAACAATGGTAGAAAACCTGTGTGTAAGTAGGTGCACAAAATGCCAATACTGCACATTGAACAGTGTATTCTCCTTATTTGAAAGGAACAACTATTTGTCATCATTCTTGTCTTTGGGCTGACACTCACCTAATGAAATACATGTGAAATTCAAAAGGCTTTATACTAAGGGATAGTAGTTTTCCCGGGTTGTTTTTAAAGTTGTTGGGATGAAAGAATTATGCTGAGCAGATAATGAATGGATTCTTTTATTGTGTACTCAGGTCCTGAATTGACTCATCACATGATGGTCTGTAAGGTCCTGCCCCCCCTCCCCAATTTGGGTAGCTGTTGCCTTGCTTGCTGACCTTGACCTTGATGTCCTCCCTATGCTGATTCCCTGCCAGTTTCCACCCTCCTGAATGCTTAAGGGAAGTTCCTTGTTTGTGTATCCTGCATATTGGGCATTAACAGCTTAGATGCAAGATTATAAAACATCAGTAGTGAATTTCTACCCTCCCGGGTTCTCCCATTGTATTTAAGGTTTCCTCCCTTTTTCAATAAATGGCATTCGGCATTCTGCTCAGGTGAATGACTTGCTGTCTCTTGTCTCTGTTTTTTGATCCACAGCCACTCTCTCAGACATGGTGAATGGGTGGTGGTAGCGTGGGCATTACTGATACAATGATTATTTCTCAAAATGCTACCTTATCATTTGAAAACCAAAGGCCCTGTTTTCCATTTATTTCTGATTCTATGAGTAATACTAGCACTAATAAAAAAAATTAGAAAACCTTACCTGACTGTGGAAAACTATCCTTGTAAAGAGCCTTATCATAAATTACAACACTGCTTTGGTTTGGTGTGGGTCCTGGTGTGTGGGTGCAACGTAAGGTAATATGACCCAGTGATTGGTGGGAATTTTGTGATCTGCTCTGAAACTTCTACCTGAACTTTTTTTTTTTTTTTTGTATTTACATAGCCAGACTGGTTTTCTCCTGATCTTAATTGACCAATTTTCAAAGTTTTACAGCATATAATGTGTGTGTGTGTGTGTGTGTGTGTGTGTGTGTGTGTGTGTGTACATGTGCTATGCCATGTGTATGGAAACTGGTTGGTCTCCATTGGCTCCTCTACCATGTGTCCTGAGGACTGTGCTCAGGTCATCAGGCTTGACAGCAAATGTCCTTAGCTGCCTACTGCACCACAGTCAACAGCCTTCCTGACTCCACCCCTTCCTGCCTTGTCTGTCCTATGGACTGGGCTACTCAGACCTTCATGGATGCTGGGTTGGTCAATGTGGGCTCCAGAAAGGAAATTAGAGAGTTAAAACAGGACAACAGGAGACTCTGTCCTCTCCCTCCCTCCCTCTGCACTGGCAGTGATGTCTCTCTTAGTAGCCACTGCTCTCTGCACCAGTTCTTTCTGGTCTCAGCATCGTAGAGCACTACCACCACCCTGCTCCAATTTTGAGGGAGGCCTAGGGATGCCATGCCTTCCTGATGTTGCTCCCTGTAAATAATCCCTTTTTTACATTCTTTGGAACCATCTGAATTGGGTTGAATTTCCTCTAAGACCTTAATACAATATGATTGGCTATCCAGCCAGCACACATCAGTTGGTCTTAAACTTGGTTATGCTTTACAATCACAAGTTGTTTAACTGTAACCTCCCTGGGCTCAAAAGTAAGGCCCATTTTTGCAGAAAGTAAGGCTGCATTTTGCAAAAACCAATAGGTGAAGGGCCCTAGCTTTTGCAGAAGTGGGTGTATTGAGTGCTATGGGAATGCTCTCCCCACTGAAGCAGAATCAGATTGCTTTTCTGTGATATTAGGGCTTCTCCACATGTTAAATGCACATTGAGTATACTTAAATGAAATTTAGTCCAACTGGGTTGTTGGTTCACCTTTACCAGAGATTCTCCCTACTCTTTCCAGAAAACTGTGCTTCTTCAACCACTCTGCTTTAGAATTACTACATAGCTGTTACAAGAAGGCAACTGGAAATTGGTCCAGAGGGGTAAATATGAGAGCTGGTTGGTTTGAGATATCATAACCATTCCTAATATTACACATTATTCAGTACCTGCCATAAGCAGGGCATTGCTTAGATCAAGTTTAACAATTCTATCCCTGGACCAGACAGGGTCCTCTTCTAGGTCTGAAAATTAAGTTTAGCTGAAATATCTATTCATTTACATATTGTCCATGGTTGTTCTAATCCCTCTTGTGTCAGAGTTAAGTAACTGAAATAGAGATTGAATGGCTTACCAAACCTGGAATATCTATTGTGGGATACCTTGGTGGCAGACCCTTGGACTAGATCTTGGGAGAATATTGGCAAATAAGGTGGAGACATTCATCATCCATGGCTGGGAACCAGCAGTGAACAGATATCCTAACCACCTTTGTGGAATACTTTACCTGCAATGAGAGAGAATGCTGTAAAGAAGATCAAATAGAAAACACATATTTTTTTGTGTGTGGTAAAAAGTAGAGTGGTAAAGTCTAGGGAGAAACATTGGACATACCACAGGTGGGATTTTCTGGAAAGACCTACATAAGCCTTCTGTTAAATCCTCCTCCTGTGGTAACTTTCATGGCTCACCTCTGGTCTCCTGTAATTCATGTAATTGACATTGCCAGAGTTTACTGAATTAAAATTTGAAAAATCTAAAAAGTAGGCCTTCATTTTCTTTTTTCTTTCTATTATTTGAGTACACCTGTAATAGAAAGCTAGGAAAATATAACCTTGACAAATTATTCTTTCAGGAACATGTCTTACGTTATTGTTGGTTTGATTTTCATCTCTGTTGCTTGGATAAATGCCATAACTAAAAGAGTTGGAGAGGAAAGGGTTTATGTGGCGTATACTTTCTGGTAACAATCCCTTATTGAGGGAGTCAGGGCAGGATGTTGGAGGCAAGAAGCATGCAAAAATACTGTTTACTGGCTGCCTCTCTGGCCCACTCTGATAGCATTTTTTCAACCTAGGCCTACAGTGGGTTGAGCCCTCATACATTAATTACCAATGAAAACCTTGCCTCATAGAAATTGTCAAAGGCCCCACATAGACCATCACCATAGGTTAATTTATTGAAGGCATTCATCAATTGAGGGTCATTCTTCCTAGGTGACTCTAGGTTGTGTGAAGTTGAAAAAAAAAAAACAAAAAACAAAACAAAAACGTGTTTTCCACAAAGGCAGGTGTGGGTCACAATACACAAGTACACTTTGTCCTTATGTCAGTGGTCACTGACACAGCTAATTCTGGCAGGGCAGACAGTTCTATCACAAAAAGTTGTGTATTGTGTAAACATTTATTGTGAGCTATGGCTATATAAATGGTTTGTACTTGACTGAATTTATTGGTAGCTCAGGGTCAGGTTCTTATCTGTATTTTACTAGTGATAGGAAGTGCCCTTAGATCATATTTGCATGTGCTTCCCATTGACTGCAAAGTATACTCTCATGTGGATGATAATGATATACATTTGGAAACATTTCAAGAGCTATTACATTGTCCAAAATGTAAGTACATTCAATGAAAGTATAACATGGTTATCAGGGGAGAGCAAATCTGCCCCATGTCTTCCACTGCAGGAGATACCCTGCTCAGAGAGCACAGGGCACTGGTACAATTTGCTTCAGAAGACTCCAGTACAGTTTGATTTTATAGTGTTAATCTCCTTGTTGCTGAGGTATTTTGCATTTAAAATTTCTTTTACTACTGGAGATTTAGCCTCATATCCACATTATTATTTTATTCACCAAAACCTCTATTAGGTTCAAAATAAAAATACATTTTTAGCAACAGAATTACTTTAGAGAAGAAATTTGAGAAAAAAAAAACATCTCAAGGCATTTCTATATGCTAGATTATTGCTCTGCAGATCTCATTAATGAGATTTCTACAAGAATGAATTTAAATAAAATATTCTCATTGTAGGAAAAATGTATCTAAGAAATTTCAAGTGTTATATTGTGGTTATAGATGTGTAAGAGCCATTTTAAATATATCAGATTTTATCTAATACTTATATATTGTATGTTATTTAATTTATCAAAAGTTTCCAGTAACATAAACTCACTATGAGGCTTAAGGGGTTTAATAATAGTAATTTAATTTGAGATCTTCCTTGCTGTGTGAACACCCTCTGGCCACTTAATAGAATGCAATAAAATGTAATTGTGAAATATATTGCATGCCTTCCCATTTCTACATTCTTAGAGTGAGTGGGGTTTTCTCCCTTTACTCCTCTGTGATAGTTTATATGAGAAACTATGGTTTGGTTCTTTTTTTTTCTTACCACGAACTGTCAGCTTGACCTTCTGTTAGCATTGAAAATGAAAATTAGAGAGACATAATAACACAGTAGAAATAGTCCAGTCACCTCTATATGACCTTTCATGGAGCTAGTCCATAAATATTTAACATGTTCATGGGCATGGAATGACTTCAGGAGTGATTTGCATTCCAGGAGAAAGGGGAAAGACTTAAGTCAGTTGACGGGCACAGTGACGATGCTTATTAAATAAGAGCATCACCAGCTATTGAAAAGAGCTTAAGTGTTTTCTCTGTTTTAATACTTTTGAAAAATGGAGTGTGTGTGTGTGTGTGTGTGTGTGTGTGTGTGTGTGTGTGTGTGTGCGCGCGCGCGCGCACACATGTGTGAGATGTTCAGAGTATAGTGTTTGGGACTTGGATTTTTCCTTTCACCCTGTGGATCCCACAGATGGAACTCTAGTTTTTTATTATGGAATCCCAAAGCATCAGGTTTGCCAGGACCTTTACCTGCTGAGCCATCTTTGTTCCCAAAGTGACTATCATAAAAGAAGCAAAAAACTAAGGTATGAAGTAATGAATACTCATGGATGCAATTACTGTTTCCTTGCCATTTATTTCTAATTGTGCCTTGTTGGTTAAATTGGTGCTGCTTGAGGAGTGTGCTGGTTGGCGGAAGAATCATGAGCTATGGTTACCTTTCTAGAGCTTTATTGGGAAAGAAGAGACAGAGAGAGAGAGAGAGAGAGAGAGAGAGAGAACACAAACCAGAGAGACAGAGAGTGTACAGAGGGAAGGGAGTAGAAAGAGAAAAAGGAACGCACAGAGGGCCCATCCGCTATCCACTATTTAGGCTGGGCCACAGTTACAGGCTGATGATGTAATTAAGTGCCCCGGCCAGCGCGGTTTCAATGGGGGCGACCCACCTGTGGGAGCGAATGAAAAAACAGGGGACACAAGAGACTGACAGCAAGACAGTATTCTGATCAAGCAGCCAATCTTTATTTTTCCTCCGCATGGCTTATATAACATAAGAGGGGAAGGGGCAGGAAGGAGGGAAGGAGAAGGGACGCGGAAGGCGTGCAGAACGTGGGAGTCGTGCAACTGCAAGAAGTCGGCTGAGGTCACTGGTCAGGGGCCATTTGTTCTGTTGCTAGGCTACCTGACCATGGAATGCTCTTTACATTCAGTTGCCATGGCACCTGACTGTGGAATGTTCTTATCTTTGGGAGCCTCCGGTTAGCAAACAGGTGTTACTGCTCTAAGGAAGGGCAGTAGGCTTATGACCTGTTCTCTGGCTTAGCTACTGCTTTCCATGGTTCATGTTTGGTTCCTGAAATCTTGGTCCCTAACAATTAAGGACAGAATACTTACATCCCAGACTTTCACTTATTATAAAAAAAAGCAGGTAGATGGGAATAGGGGTGTTCTTTCCTCTCAAAA
This sequence comes from Onychomys torridus, assembly GCF_903995425.1. Taxonomy (NCBI): domain Eukaryota; kingdom Metazoa; phylum Chordata; class Mammalia; order Rodentia; family Cricetidae; genus Onychomys; species Onychomys torridus. The sequence goes on from NC_050451.1 coordinate 25,385,732, forward strand.
ACTGCTTCCAGCTGATTTTTTGGACATTGGTTGGCTCTTAGGGGAATGGAGAAAGGGAGTCTTCCAAGGTAGACAGGCATGGGATACTGTCTGTCATTCATTTGTTCTGGAGACATGAATCCCTCTTGGCTGTGGCTGGGAACCTTCTGTCTGACAAGATGCTGGTGACATAGAAAAAAGCTTAGAGAGAAAACAATAATTATTATTATATGTTGGTAGATCTAGCCTGTCCAGAAGGGTTTTGAAACATGTTAAGCTTTATCAGAGACAGATTATTTTAAAGTATCTCATAGTAATAGATGTTTACATTAAAGTCTTTTTGTTGTGCCCAGATACTTTTGGGTCTGGGAGTGTAAATACCTTTTAGTTGTTACAGTTTCTTACTTGATGATCTTTGGACTCCGGTTCTGTGGTGGTCCTGTATCATTGGCTGAACCGTGAGTTAGAACAGGGAACTGGAAAGAGAAAAGCTTATGGTACATGAGAATTTATTTCTTCGGAATTAGGGACAAGACAAAGATCATGGCCCTGTCTGTATGCACATGAGAAACACAGGCAGTAACTTTGAAGTGAGACAATGAGCTCTTATCTTAGTTGGAAATCTTTTTTATTAAGTAACTCTGAAAGTGCAATTAAATCTGGTGAGGTAAGTAAGGCTGTCCTCTGTACCCAACAATAGAAAGGAGAAGTGACATCCTAAAACTCTGAGGACTGAGTCAGTGGCTCTGGTGTCCAGAAGGAAAGAAACGGATTGCTTCCCTACTGCGTTCTGGGTTTCCTACTATATCTGTAGCCAAACATTGGTCTGTTGGAGGTCTTTGCTTGGTATACCCATGCGTCTTGGGTACCTGGGGGCAGTTAGCTGACTGGTTGTCTTTCTAGAAGGCACTTTTAACAAGGCTGTTGATGTCCTGGCAGGGCATTCATTAGCCCATGGCCTTTTTCTGACTTAAAACAGGGACCCATCAATTTTTGGGAATCATCAAGCGCCAGCACTTGGCAATTTTGTTTTAGGGCTTTTCTCTCTCCCCTGGCATACCTTAAATGCCACAGATGACTTTTTTGCCTATGGGGTCAGGAGCCTAGCTCTCCAGATGCTTAAGTTTTAGTCAGGGAGGTATGGGGAACAAGAGACAGATTCTGTCCTTAATTACATCATCAGCCTGCAACAGCAGCCCAGCCTAAAAAGCAGGTGGGCCCTCTGTGTGTTCCTTTTCTCTTTCCGCTCTCTTCCCTCCACGCGGTCTCTCTGTTTCTCTGGTCCTTTCTCTCTCTCTCTCTCTCTCTCTCTCTCTCTCTCTCTCTCTCTCTCTCTCCCTCTCTCTCCCCCTCTCTCCCAATAAAGCTCTAGAAATGTAACCATGGCTTGTGACTCTTCTGCCTACCAGCACACTCCTCTGTGGGCATGGCTGCTGCGGGTGGTGGCCAGCTACAAGCAGTGCCGATTTAACCCTTTGTACAGGGGATGGAGGCACATCCCAGCACTGTGGACCCTTCTACTTGAGCAGATCTGTCTGTTGACATGGACATATCAACTACCTCAGAGCAACTAGTAGAGCCAATGGAAACCTGGAGAGACTTGGTGTTTTTGTAGAACACTGACTCTGGGGTCACACATCTCGGGATCAAATCCTGTTGTCCCATCTGTGGAGGAGAATGGGCAAATTTCGGTCCTCCCTATGCCTCACAAACTCATTGAGGGCTAAATGAGTGTGTAGTTTATAAATATGTATACTTGGATCCTGGCCTGGCCTGATACAAATAGCTTTTACTTACTAGTATCATCCTTGCTGTTCTTGATGATTCCATGTGAACAAAATTTCTATGTCTCAAAGCACATTGGAAGCTGTAGATACAGGCCTCTCTGGCTTTCTTTGGGTTCTTTCCACATACTTCCTTGAGTCTTTCTCATTAGTGCCAGGTGAGGGGTGGGTAGTGGGTGGGTGGGTGGGGTGGGGTGGGGTGGTTGTTTTTTTAATCTCCTCTGTTCCTAACATCCCTCCTAACAACTAGCATGCTGGCCCCAGGCTCAGAGCCTCAGGCAGAGACCTTGCAGAAGGCCTTTAGTGTCAGTTCCGTTTTAAGGTTGACAAGGTTAACCATCTGTAGAAGGTAATGAAGGTTTTCCAGTATGGTGGAAGTAAACTGTTTCCTTTTCAATCAAAATAGGGTATATAAGCTGAATGCAATAAGCAGGCAGCTGTGGCATAAGAGCTTTGTGTGGAGGAGATGCTGCAGCATGTGAGCCCAGTCCCGTCTGTGACATCTGGAGACCTCAGTGTGTCCTAGACTTGTTTCCACTCTGCAGTGTGACATAGGACAGGTCAGATGATCCAAGTGAACTTCTTTTCCTTGCTCTGTTGGAAATTGATTTGTAGAAGTCTCTCTAACAAGTTAGCATGTAAGCATGGCAGAAGCACGCAGAGCAGACCAGTAATGCTCTACTCCTGCTGAAATTCTCATCCTCCAGTTATCTGTGCTATGGGCAGAATAAAACAAAGGACAGCTGTGAAGAGGCAGGCACATGTCATGAACGATTGAGTGCACACTCCCTAAACCTAGAGCAACTGTTGACATTTTTGGCTTTAAAGCGGTAGTTGTGAGAGGACAGGGAGACTTACCTGCTGGCTTTGAAGGTATTTTGTATGCTTTACATATTTAGGATTTTCCTGGATTTGGAGGTGTGAAAAAGGATGGGGACATGTTTTTTTCCATCAAAAAATTTCAATTCAATCATACATATTGAATCTTGAATTTTTTACATATCTTTGTTCCAGGCTCTTTGCCCCTTAGTTCCATGTTTGATACAGATAGAGACTGTTCCAGTAATACATTTTATTCCTTCATAACCTGGGAGGTGGAGATGTGGGCCATCTTTTCCCAATCATATTCAGTAATTGCTGCTGTCTTGTATTATGTCAATCAATGGGACAAAAATAGTACTTCCTCTTCTACTTCCCTATAAACTGCAATTAAAATTGCTGAGGTTGTGACATTCTGACCGTGTGATTTTATTTTAGTCTCCCCACCAACAACAACCCGAGCTTAGCAGTAAACCTGCTGGCTTCCAAGTGAGAAGCAGGCTGAGTGGACAGTAGCAAGGCATCATGTCAGAAGTCCAGGAGCCAAAGACTCACCCTTCGCCCTTATTTACTAATTATGCAATCTTGGAAAAGCTACTGTATCTGTCCTTAGACTTATGAATAAAACAAAAGGGTTAGGTAATGTAATGTTGGAATTGGCCTGCAAGGTCAGGAGTTAATTGTTCCTTTGTGTCTGTTGACTTCAACCTTAATTTGAGATAATTACCAGCCTTTCTTCTTGATCATTGTTAATAAGATGCCACACAATGGTGACACGTGAAAGTACCTTAGCCTTGTAGGGGTCCATGCATCCCAGGTATCTGCAATGGATTGTGGTTAATGAATGTATTTCCATAAGAATGCTCTCAAGGGTCTTTTGAAACACAAACACCAAGATCTCTTCACCATGGGTGGGCAACATAATCATAATTGTCCTGGAACCAATAAAATCTTAAAAAAAAAAAAAGGCAGTGAAAACAGCTTATGGGGAGCTGCATGTAGCTGAGCACCTGGAGTTCCAGCACTTGGGAGGTTAAAGAAGGAAGACTGGGCAGCTTGGAGACCAACTTAGGTTACATAGCAAGACCTCACTTCAAAAAGTTGAAAAAGGAAGGAAGGAAGGAAGAAAGGGAGGGAGGGAGGAAGGAAGGAAAAGAGAGACAGACGGACAAGGAAACAACAGAGATTTTTCAGGCTGGAGAGCTGAGTAAGTTGGTAAAGAACACACTGTGCGAACTTGAGGTCAGACTGTGGATTCTGGAACCCGTGTAGAAGCCAGATGCCTTTGCACATGCCTATAATCTCAGAACTGAGGAAGCAGAGGGAGAAGATTCCAGAGAGTTAGTAGCTGGCCAGTCCAACTGAGTTGGTCAGGACTAGGTTCAGTGGAGGGGGGCTGGAGGATTGCTCAGTGGAAAGATGCTCAAGAGCAGTGGCTGCTCCTCCAGAAGACCTGGGTTCTGTTCCCAGCATCTACATGGCAGCTCACAACTGTCTCCAACTCCAGTTCCAGGGGTTCTGATGCCCTCTTTTGGTCTCCAAGATACCAGATATGTGCATGGTATACACACATACATGCAGGCAAAACACTCAGACAAATAAAAATGGAAAAATTAATTAGCTGAGTGGTATAAACATAAAAAAACAAGCTAGTAAATAATTGAGGAAGACAGCTGATACCAGTCCCTTCCTCTTCAGTACATGTGCATACCCTGCATGAGTGAGTACACACACACACACACACACACACACACACACACACACACAAACACAAACACAATTCTGATCTGAATCTAAGTTGAGAAATAGTGATTTATATTGGACAGTGTTATTTGTATGTCCTTAGAAAATTCACAACCTTATCATCCAACATGAAAGAAGTAAGTGGCAGGGCCTTTTCAGAGAGGGTTAAGTGATCTGCTATCATGGGTAGGATCATTTACCTTACAAAGATCTTCAAAGGGGCTGTTTTGCTTCCTATATAGAAAAGAAGGCACACCTAGGAGGCAAAGAAGAAGGTTTTCCCAGACACCAAATCTCCTTGAATCTTATACTTTCCAACCTCCAGAATTGATTTATACATTCCTGTTGTTTATACCAAGAGGAGAGTCAAAGATATTTTGCTACAGCATCTTGAACCAGCCAAAACAGAAGTCCCTTTTAGTCTTTTAGGAATTCCTTACATTTGCCTGGGGATATGGATCATTGGGAAAGTACTTGCCTACTTTGTGCAAAGCCTTGGGTTCAACTACCCAACACCTTAAAAAAAAAAAAAAACAACAATAAATAAATAGTCCATAGCTGGAAATGTTGCTCAGTATCAGGCTTGCCTGGTCCTTCACAGGTTGGAGGACTTCCTTTACCTCTTCTGTGATCTTGTGCAAGGATTTTAATCTCTCAACACCTGACTCCTCACCTCTGAAGCAGGATAATCCTCTGGGTTTCTGTCAGAATAACTCAGGTCCAGGCTGTCCTGTCCTCTCATGGAGGGTTCACAGTGATGCCAAGAGAGCTCCAGGCTTACTGAAGGACAGAAGCAAACATGCTTTCATGTCCTTGATCACACAGACAAGTTCAGAAACCATTTATCATTTGCCTCATTCTCACTGAAATTTGTAGCTCTGCTTTTATTCTGGCCCTCTCATTAGATTTACTATGTAATTGAAAATGTTTTATTTAATAAATTTATCAAATGGTGATCAACATGATGGAGTTTCAATTGAGTCTTTGAGGCAATATTTGCTAGTATAAAAATATTGGGTAATTTAAAAGAATTATCAGGAAGATTAAAATATTAATATATTCCCCCATTCAAATTTATGTTTTCCTAATTACAATTATCCATCTTTCTTTTTAAGTTAGCTTTATTTAAAAAATATACCTTTTAAAAATGTGATTGGGTGTTTTTAAGTCAGTAACTTACTATCTTATTTTTATGAATGGCTGAAATTGACACCAGGAAGATAATTGCCAACCAATTCAAATGTACTGAGCAGGTCATGTTGTTTCTCATGGATCTAGTGCCTCGACAAGGATTAATTTTTGAATTAAAATTTCTGGGGGTGGTGGGAATCCTATCATGATGTACTTGGATAAAGAACTGATACAAGTCCCAGGCCAGCCTGGGCTACATAGTGAGATCAAGGCCAGCCTGAGCTACATAGTGAGATCAAGGCCAGCCTGGGCTACATAGTGAGATCAAGGCCAGCCTGGGCTTGTTATAAAGTCAGACTTTGTCCAAAAAAGCTGAAATTAAGCTAGTATAAATGGCATTATAGTGCAGGGAGTGGTTAATCTGTTATACAACTTCTTAATTATCACTAATTATTTAATTAAAAACTTAATTTTTCCTCTTCTCCACTGAACTTCTTTTTTTTCTTTTGATAACATCTTGATTCTTTGGGTTACTTGTAGCACTTAAATATTATTTTGAGGTTTTGCCTTGAAAATATTTTAACTGAAACCTTGTCATATCAGCACTGCTGTGAACCTGCACAGCCACACACTTACCTGTTCTGTTCTTTCACTGAGCATGCCTTCTAGAGTTTTGCACAAAATTAAACAGAATTAAAATAAAAGGGAATCCTAACATTGTAATTTTATCTGTTTGTGAAAAACATAAAAAGATGGAAAAACTCTCACAACCTAAAAATGTGAAAACATTTGGATAAATTCCTCCAGATTTTGAAAGTTTAGATTGTTTAACTTAATGCCTGGTTGGGTTGTGTATTCAAACATTTCCTTGGGGAAGACCACAGGTGGGGGACTTTGAAGTGTAATTGTCACACTATTGTCACTGAGGTTTTGCTAATGAGCTTCAGTGACTTTCCTCTATTAAATTACTCAAGTCATTGTCTTAGTTGTTTCCTCAGGAAACAACTAAATATGGGTATCTACCCATCTCCTACATAACTAATGAAATGTGAATTCTTCCCTTGAATCAGGAGCCTTTTGTGGCCAAGATCAGCCACTCAACTTCAGACAATACCATCACCATCTCTAGTAGACAGGAGCATCCTCTTCCATCAGTTTCTCCGGAAGATTCCATGATAATCCTTTAGTCCTTCAGCCTGTCCACAGCCTTGCAGCTGTAGGGGCTAAGCCACTTGCTGTCCTTGCCATGTGTGTGTGTTTTTAAGAGCTTACAGTGCAGATTCCTGTATCTTCCAGCAAATCTAGGTCTACCCACTCTAGTAACTGATAGAATCCTCTGTTTCTTCCTTAATGTTAAGGCCTGACTGGTGTCTCACTGGCAGTCAGTTTTCCTGAGCATCTCTGGCCTACCCAGCTACACTACCCCAACCCCGAGAAACACTGCCTTGTCAAAATGTGTTCTCAGTTTCATCAAAAGCTGGTTTACATAATGAGCTTAACTTGGCACTATACCCTTCAAATATGTTTGGTTTACTGTTTTGTTCTGTTTTTCCTGTCACACTAGAGGGTAACCAGTGGTGAACTGGTTCCAGTATAGGGTAGAGTGAATGGATTAGGCTTAGCAGAAAACCCAAAGAGTTTGTGAGAGGCTGAGTAGTGGCTGCCAAAGATACTCATGCCCAAATTCCTGGAAGCTCTGGTTGTTACCTTATATGGCAGAGGGCATATGTCTGCTGTGAGTGAGCCAAGTATTTTGAGGCTCAGAGATGATTCACCAGTGCTTTGATAGGTTTGGTATAATGACAGGGATCTTGGCAAGAGGGCAGCAGGAGTCAAATGGAAAAGAGCCAGTGAAAACAGAAGAAAGGGATGAAAGTCTTTGAAGCTGGGGACCAATGCTTCAAGTCAAGGAATGTAGACAGTCACTAGATGCTGAAGAAGACATGGGAGTGGAGTGGATCCTCTCTTCCAAGCCTGACACTATTCCTGGTAAGACCTGAAGAAACATCTACTTACCTAAGATAGGGAATCAACAATGCACCAAAGTAAGAATGCCCCCAAAGTCCAGCTTAGTGAAACAATGAGCTGAATTGGGGTTACTTACAGGATTATGGACAGAGTGACTGATAGGAGCAGAAATGACTCAAATTCAGCTGCATCACCAGAGCCCACAAAGCATAGGGTGACAAGTCACAGCAAATGGGAGTGTACTGCACAATCTGCAGACAGCTCAACATATTGGAGAAAGTTCTTTGATAGTAGCTCAGTTGGCCTGAGCCTCTTCCAGGCAGCTCAGCTGGTCTCTGTCTTATCTAGGCAAGGAAAATCTTCTTTGCTGATTTTCTTTCCATGGTGATGTGAGCCTATTCTAGGAATCTCGGCTTGTCATGCAGTGTCTCTCAGTGGTCCTAACTGCTTATATTGACTGGGAGAGGGACAAACCCTAGTGAGTCTGCTCAGTTTTTAGATACTTGCAGAAAGCTGTGAGTTTACTTCCTGAGTTTAAAGAGCTGTCCTGCTGGATGGAATTCTTCACTTCCCTTTAGAACATTCTGTCTTAAAGAGCTTCACCATTAGAACACCCTGTTGTTTCACCACTGTCCCTTTAGCATCCTGTGTCCAGAGCTTTCTCTAAGAGGGAAGGTTTTCATCCCAGAAACTGCAACATAAAGCTTCAGCACTAGTCAGAGGGAAGAACAGATTTAGACTGGTGAAACTGAATGTAGATTTGTGATCTACAGAACAGAGTCTAGTGACTGTACAGTTCTAAGTCATTAAATTCAGGATAACTCATTTCAGCAGCAATCAGAAGATCTTCTGAAATGTAGATTAGTGAGTACTGGAGTCAGACTCACACAATCCTGATGACTGTATTCTAATGCTCTCCACTTCCATCAAATTGCCAGGAAGCCAGTAATAGAGGTCATGACCCTTCTGATGAGGTTCATGTTTTGTGACAAGGCTCAAAGGGCCAGGGACTTTGAAAGATCTGGTGTGGCCTGCTTCTCTATTTGCTTTAATTTTTTGTTTTGTTGTTCGCTGAATTAACTTTTGTCCCTCACCCCTGCCTTTTCCTGCAACTTTTCCAGTAATTTCCAACTTATTTTAATTGTACACTTGATTCAGTGCTGGTTCTTTGGGGTAAGATAAAATGATCTGAACTTGAGTTTGACTTTGTTCTTTCCACTCCTTCTATATGACTTCCAAAGGAAGAGGCAAGCACACTATCCCATACTGTCTTGATCTTTTCTTAGATGTTATGGTGGATCTTGGGCCAGTAAATCCCAGCCCTACTATTCAGTGCCTATGAAAACCTGGCAGTCTGTAAGCTGTTACTCTGGCAGCACTGATTGGTAAATAGGGAAGTCAACACATTACTACTTTTCTAAGCAGCAGTTTTGTGAGATTCTCCTTAATACAATCTCCATGTTGCTAGCTTCAGAATAGATAACCATTATAGAAGTCCATGGAGTCTAAGCGTAATCGGTGAGGAACAAGAACTCTGATGAGTGGAGGAATCCCTTGGTTAGGGCTGCTTCATTGTGTTATTTGCTTCTTTGATCACTTATCAATTACAGAAATTACAAATGACATTTCAGGGGACATGGAATGCTTAGGAGAGATTATTTATGGATTCATTTGTTACAGGGATTGATTTTCAAAAGTCCTTAATTAGATTTTGTTTTGTGGGTATTCATATATACTTATAAGAATAAGATAAATGTGAATTGGTACAAAATAGTTGATATTTAAAAATATCTTTTATGCTACATTTTAAGAAATATTGCTATTTATAATCCATAAATAATTATGGACATTATTTTAAGATGTAATTATGGTCCTTTCAAGTGTTCTCATAAAACAATATATTAGAAACACAGATTGTCATATGGAACCTGAGCTATGGAAAGCTTTCTGAAAAAGATGTTTTCTATTTTGAGTGCATCATTGACTATTGTAACTTCCTAGATTCTACTCACATTTGTAGTGATGCAAAGAACATCATATATGTGTGTATGTGTATTCATGTATGTTTATATATATATAACAGTCATATATATGCATATGACTGTAATGTATATAGCTCAATGAGAAATAGTGTGTGCTACTGATGCCTTGATTTGTATACATTTGGGTTTTAATAGCTTGCAAGTTTTTGCTTATTCACTAGTCCTAAATGCTTAATGAATAGGCTATGAGGTTTTAATTTTCAGCCAATCCTTAGTTTATCACCAAAGTTTATCAAGTAATAAACACACTACTGCATTTAGACTGTCATGTCTTTATAAAGTTGTTTATAAAAGGTGGCATCTAGCAAAGAGACAGATCCATAAAACCATGCTGCTGGATACAGTGTCACTCTTTGTGCCGCACACTCAGGAGGCTAAGATTACTTTGACACACACACATCCCCACTGTCAAGTTTCTATTTTTATAGTTAGCTTACTCCACATAACCTTAAGCTATACAAAACCTTTTGGCTAATGAAAAAAGTGACATTTCTGCATATTTCTTATAATGCTGCTTTAGAGCGTGACTTTGCCTGATAGGACTTTTCCGAGAACAATGTCAAGCTGGTGACAGTGACATCATTGAAGACAATAATGGTGCATTTTTAGACAGGAAAGGTCAATATGGAAGGACAAACAAAAGCAGGTTCAAGTGGCATGATTATTCCTCAATATTTGCTTGATTCATGGGAGAGAGAACTATGTCATAACCCTGGTGAGTAGTTTCACAAATCGTCAGAATCTGAGTTAATGCTTTATCATACATATGCCCAGCCCTGTAATCCAGCAACCATACTGAGTGTTATACATAAGAAAAATGGTGGCACCTAGCCATTAAAGAATGTACAAAAATATTCCTAACAGCTTGAGTCATAAAATTCCTAAACTGGAAGTGACCCAGATGTCCATCAACAGTGGAATGGATAGTTGTAGATTATTTATGTAAGTGAGCACTTTGCAGCAATGAACATGTACTATCTACTGCACTTTCAGAAACAGAATCTGACTAGAAGAGGCTGGACTTGGAGGAGAACAGTTAAGTGATTTCTTGCACATGAAATTCAAGACTGGCCAACCTAATTAGCAATGATGAAAGTTGGGATTGTAGTTACCTGTATGTGGTGCAAGGCATGAGGACTTCATCCAGGAAATGGCCACAGATAATTTCAGTCAGAGAAGACAGAAACATTGTGAACTCCCTTTTTGGTTACCTGTGAATATCTATGTACAAAATATGCAGGAATATCCTTCCTCATGTGTTCTGCCACTTAACAAATGACTCCAAAACAGATCAACTAAACTAAACCCTATTTATTACTGCATCTAACAAAGTCATGGATCCAGGGATTGTGACAGGATATTGCATAATGCAAGGTTGATCCCAGTTCCAGTGTCTCTGTGGGGTGACTCAGATAATGTTTAGTCAGTCTGTCTCCTTTCCTCCCTCCCTCTCTTTCAGCATTTGACTGTCTTTGATTTCTTTATAACAAAGTGGCTTCAAGAGATGAGATTTATTACCTCAGAACAGTATGAGTTTTAAGTAATTTGTGAAGACAGGAAGTACAAAAACAGGAGCCCCTTACAATATGAGCACACTGAGTTCTACTTGAACTCTGTTGAGGACTTGACTTTTCATTCCCAAAGACAGATTGGAAGAGAACTGTGCCCAAGAAAATCTGCATTATGCAACACCAGCACTCACTGGGCCCACCATACTCAAAGAGAGGAACACATACTCTCAAATGTACTTCTTGGGGGCAAGAATGTGATCATTTTTCTTTGGCCACATCAGGCATGTCGTAGCTCAGTGAAACTGTCTCCTTAGTCTCGAAATTTTCTTCTCTATTGGAGACTCCTAAGTCAGTTGAGTCAAGCTCTGACAAACACCAACAGTGAAAGGCAGCTTCATTTAAAGCACACTCTCCAGAATGCACCCTGCACTTCTCTATATCCTTTTGAGTTTGAAAGTCCTATGAATTTTTCTCATTTCATTTGATGTTTTTCAGCTTTGAATTTTATCTTATCCAGGCTTGGGCGAGCTTGGACTTTTATTTAATCATTTACAGTCCAGAGTTAACTGTCAGGTTGAAGCCGGATCAGGATTCTGATACTGTGAAAGTTCTTGGCTCCTTTTGATTCATGGGTAATGAATTTGCCCTCTGTAGTCAAAGTATAATGTTTTCAAAAAGAAACTGTATTTCTTATTAATCAGTTGTTAGATATCTGTTCCCAATGGGCTTCTCTGGGAGGGTCCTTAGCAAGAGACAAGTCATGTTTATGCAGCAGGATGGATAGGAAATCTGCTAGAAATGTTTTTTCAAGCTAAATAAAGCCAGAGTGAACACACAGCCTTTTAAACTCTCCAGCTTTATTTGAACATGACACTGATGTCGACAGCTTCAGAAAGCAGTGTGCGCACACACAAAGTGGCATCATCAGACATATCAAAAGGTTTCAACACCAGTGCAGGAGACTTCTCTAGCGTGCATAATTACTGCACCCTTGCTTAGCATAATTTGGACTTCAAACAATATTGTACATAGCATCCGAAGAAGTTTGTGAAGTCACATCTCAATTTTGTGCCAGGAACTTCAAAGTTCACTTTACCAAGTTGAGTTGGGAAAGATCTAACCTCAATGTCTCATATTTTCTTTTTAATTAATTGCAAAATGCCATCCTTTTGCTGCCCCTACGAAATCAGGAAGGGTTTATGCAGTCATTCCATATCACCCTATTTTCAAGGCCCTGCTTCCATTCGTCACTTGACGAGCTTTGCAATGTAAAAAGCCGTCAAGACAGCACCACAGTGCTATCACTTTGTCAAAAGAGAGTTGTTTGCACTTTGACAACCTATTTGTGTAAAGTGCCTGAGCTAAATATACCACATGTGTAGAAGTTATCAGTGGTGGGATCTTGTGTGCAGCTCTTGCTGTTAACCTGCTCACTCTCTTCTCTCCTCCCGTTATGGCCTGGAACTCAGCCCAGGTTCCACACAAGCAGCTGTTTGTTTTTGTTTTTGTTTTTTTTAGGAGATTCCTGTAATTTAGATGTGTTGCATGAGCTACTTCAGAAGCATGTGATTTTAAGGAAGTGGGCTTTGCCTACAGTGCTAATAAACATGTATGTGCTGACATACACATCTGCACAAGTATTTATCACATAGGAAGTTGCTAGTGTATGTGATTCATATTACCTGGGAACTGATGCCTATGCCAGGAGCAAAACCTTAGGACTTGGCTGGATTCAAATCCTTACACCCCCATCTAGAACACATGACTTTGAGGAATGGAAACTGTAATTTTGAGGACGTCATGCCAACCTGTACTGAGTGACTGCTGTCCTGGGTCTCATATATATTCTGTCATGAATATCAAAAAAGTTCAATATTCTTAGTATTTGTTATAATTAACAAATTGTCTGGCAATGAGTTGGGCTGAAACTCTGCAGAAGATTGTTATTTTTAAGCATTTTCAAGCACTGTTCATACTCAAGGTGCTGATGTATTTATCTATGTATCAATCCACCCCTCTATCCTGATGTCATATTCCTATTGTCCAGAAGCAGCCAGGCCCTAACTTGGAGGTCATATGCTTATCTTTCTTTTCAAAGGAGGTCTTCAGATGACAGGCTATATCTTACTTGGATGATGTTTCAAATGTGTATATTATCAGGACCTGCCTTCATTTGTTCATAGGCTAAAGTTTACAGAGCACTAGTTGGGATGAATTGGTTCTAAGAACCAATGGTAGAATTGCTTCTATCATTTAAATATTTTTAACATGATATTCAGTGAGAAATTCGTTTTATACAGTTACCCAGCACAGGAGAGATTATACATTCACAAACATATATAACTAAAAACTATTTTTTCCAAATAGGACTTACACTATATGCTAAGTATCCAGGTCTTCCAAAGCAATTGTATTTAGATTTAAAACATGATGGCCATGCCCACTAAGCGGATTTGTGAAGGCCTACACTTAACTTTACAGGCTCAGGAATGTGCCATGACATCTAGAATGGATACAGAGCAGTATCCTCCTGCAGACATCCTATCTGCAGTTTAGGCCCTTGAAGATATCTAGATAATCTTGCTGAGCAGTCCAGATAATCCTGTTCAGCAGGTTGTCATTCCCTGCCAAAGGTCTAACTCAATGGTTTCAAATGTGGTTCATGCCCAAAGTCTAGACCAATAGTTTCAAAAAATCACCTTGCCCCTTCTACACAATCCCAAATTGCCAACTCCCGGCTTGTGGTTTTTTTCCTATAAAACCCCTCTACACCTGGGTTCGTGGCTACTGCCACATTTCCTTCCATCTGCCCTGCAGTGACCCAGATTGAACCTGAATAAAAGGACCCTTATGTGCTTGCATCGGAAACCGGCTCCTTGGTGGGCTCTGGGGGTTTTGTGAAACAGGTACAACAGATCTTATAGAAGAATTGGTAAGATTAGTTTTACTGTTTGACCTTGGGAAAGTCACATTTTCCTCCTTAAGGCTTGATTTTCTTAACTGTATAAATGTTAGGGTTGGACCCATTGCTTTGTGTGTGTGGATGTGAGTGTCTTTGATGTAGCGTTGTGTGCACATGTAGCAGTCAGAGGCTGACGTTGGGTACCTTCTCTCTTGCTCTCCACCTTATTTTTGGCACAACTTCCAGCTTTTTGCATGGGTGCTGTTGTTCTAAACTCAGGCCCTCATACTTTCACAGCAAGTTTTTGATACACCGAGTCATTTCTCCAATCCTTAATTGCCTTAAAATGTCTCCAGGCTTCATCAGTCTGAGCTGCTAGACACCCTCTGGAAAGGCCATGCTTACCAGTTACTTCATGTGTTGTTTCTCTGAGAAGGCCTAAAGGAGTGGGTATGACATGTCTCACAAGCCACAGCTTCTTCAAAATGGAAGCTTACAGCTCAGAGTGGTTGAGTGCAGAAGTGAGCAATTATATGAGCTTTAAACATGTGTCATTACTTAAAACAAACAAATACCAATGTAAGCTTTTTTAAATGTGCAGTTTGTTAGCATATAACCAAAGCATAATGAGCTAAATCCGTTTCCTGCTTGATACACAGTCAGAATATTAAGCTGTTGTAAGTGAGGAAAAATAAGAACAGTAACTTCAGTGGAGAAATCAGATGCCATCTTGACCTGTGGATAGTTCTTATCACCAATAATGAACAGAGCTGCTTATGTCCTTTCTGTATGATATGCTGAGGGGAACACACCATGATAGAGATGGTCTCAGACAAAGAGTACAGAACATGAATCTATGAATCTAAACTCACAGGCATGTCAGAAGCCAAAGGTAGCGGCAAAGGCTATAATCCCAGCACTGGGGAGGCTGAAGCACAAGACTGTGGGAAAAGGACTGGCTGCCGCACCTGACTACCAGAGTCCACTCCCTAGGGCCCATGTAGCAGAAGGAGAGAACCAGTCCCTGCAAGTTGTCCTTTGACCTCCACATGCATGCTATGGCAGTGTGTGCACTCCGCACACACCTAATGAATAACTGTGATAAAGATTTAAAAAGAAGACCATCAGCATTCATGGGTTAAATGCCCATGGCAGTGCATGACTGTAACCCCAGCATGTGTGTGTGTGTGTGTGTGTGTGTGTGTGTGTGTGTGTGTGTATGTGTGTGTGTAGGGGTAAGGGAAATCAGAAGTTCAAAGTTCAAGACCAGCTTTGGCTACATAGGAGATTCAAAGTCAGTGTGGACTACACGAGACACTATCTTACAAACAAACAATGGTGCATAAGTGACACTTCAAATTGTCCACAAACATCAGTGCGTGAAGTGACCAGCCCTTGCCACTGTGAGTAAGTCTAGGTTGCACTGTACAAAATGAACAAGAGTCCATCATTATCATGAGCTAACATGTGAAATTTAAAATATGACTTTTTCTTTGCTAATGCTCTGTTGTTCCCTTGAAAGAAAAATGAAAGGTGGCCATAACAAAAACAAAATACAACAACAAAAGATACACAGAAAATAACACAAGAACTCTGTGTATCTCAGAGAAACTCTAGATGAAAACAGTTCTATCTGTAAAAATGTGCGCAAGAGAGCATGGGCTGCTTCTAAGAAAAAGTCAAACAAAAATGTTGAGGTTCCAGGAGGTAAAGGTACTTGAGAGTAAGGAGGTACTCAGGAGATTTTCTCTGTGGCAGAAATGACAGGGAAATCATTAGACTGACAAAATTAAGAAACAAAGTGAAAGACTAGATAAAATATCGTTACAGTGTTATGTCTCAGTAAAGTTGTAACTGTGCTGTGGAGATATGAGAGAATAACAGCCCTGTTCCTGAGAAATATGCCCTTGGGAGAAACTTCTTTTTCACTGGGGCAGGGAGAGGTGGAAACAAAATAAGAAAGTTGAAATAAGGGGACATGCAGATCAGCAAAAGGGGAAAAATTTGAGGTGATGACTCGACTCGCTCCATACCCAGGTTTTAATTGTCAGGGCATGTAGATATTTTTGAAGTTAATTTCAAGATAAAATCTAAAAGGTGAGTGCTTTGTTTTCTCTTCTCTCATCAGTGTCCTGGTGTCTCCTGGCCCCTGAGAGTGGGTGTGCCTTGGGGTTTTGTTACAAGTCCATCCTGAGTAGCTGCTGCAGTCTTCAGGCACTGAGCAGCCAGCCTCACTGTTGACCTCACTGTCTGCCTCTTTGCCTTTGGCCTTTTTCTCCTCAGTTGGTACCTGTCCCTGGGCCAAGGCCTAAACCAGGTTCTCTGGATCTGTTTGCTTTTCCGACCTGGACCATAGGCTTACTTCATTTCTATTAGTCCTGTCCTGCTTTTTGCCTAATTGGCTAAAAACCCTCACATGTTTCAACAAAGTGATCTGAGAGAGAAGGCCAGGTGCTTTGACCTTGAATATCCTGAAACTAACAGGAAATAAGTCTGTTGCCTCTTTCTCTGGACAGCAGAATGTCAGGGGGTAAAGAAAGGTAGGTTTTTGTGAGTGTTTATGCTCTACCCATGTGCCCAAACTTAGAGCAAAACCCCTCAGTGATTGTGAATTACCCAGTAAGGAGGTGTGCTTGTCCTTTGGGGATTGTCTTCTTGTTGGTAAATAAGGTCCTTGATTATGAAACCAGTTGGAAGTGTATGAGATAAAGTCCATTAAAAACTTACCCCCACTTTCCAGTAAATCAAATGTGGTAAAAGTTCAGGTCAAAAAACTATTGTGCCCATAGAGTAGATGGAACTGATGGGGGACATTTGAGAAACATGTCTCTGGAGGAGCTGTGAGGCTGTGGCCCTGTAGTGAAAGACTAAACGCCCAGGGCAGGAAGTAGAGATAGAGTGTGCCATCTCAGGTGATGGTTGAAAGGTTATAACAGGTCATAGAAGCCTGGGGGTAGTACTTAAAGCCTTGGGTATCAGACCAGGTTGTCGCATAGAACCTAGCTGAGACTTCTTCTGTATTTCTAAGAGAAGAGACTTCCAGGGATTCTCTGATGGAAATGGGGAAAGCCGGGGTCACATGCTTTGTATCACCCATCTTGCATTTTGAATTTAAAAAGACAATTTTCCTTGTCTTATAGTCATCATAATGAGTTTGTATTCTATCTTTTAGGGTTTAATATGTCTTATGTTGTAATAGATTATTATTGTGCCACTGTTACATGATTTTAAAAAGAAAAGTACCAAGAGCCTCAATTTGGAAACAGAGATCTTTCTTGGTCATCTAGAGCAGTGGTTCTCAACCTGTGGGTCACAACATTGTTGGTCACATATTAGACATCTTGCATATTAGATATTTACATTATGATTTGTAACAGTAGCAAAATTATAGTTATGAAGTAGCAATGAAAATAATTTTATGGTTGGAGGAGTCACTATATTAAAAGGTTTCAGGGTTAGGAAGGTTGGAAACCACTAATCTACACTCTGTCCATAATTACATACCCTCAGTACATGGTCTCAGAACACGTTTCATTAATCTGGGAAGGTGTATTTGTCTTCCTTCCTGGCCCTAAGATAAATTGTCCCAGATCTTCCACTGAAAGCAAAGGTGGTCTTTAGTTTATCAGCAATTAATTGCTACCACTTCCCTGACAAAGCATGATGGAAGTGCAGAGCACCCACTCACAAAGCAGAATAACTGTCAGTGACTGCTCTAATGCTGTGCGTATCACTCTGTATGCTGTGAATGTGTTGCTCTGATTGACTGATAAATAAAATGCTGATTGGCCAGTAGCCAGGCAGGAAGTATATAGTATAGGCAGGATACAAAGAGAGGAGAATTCTGGCAAGTGGAAGTCAGGAGACACTGCCAGCCACTGCTGCCATGAGAAGCAAGATATGATGGCAGAACTGGGAAAATTTACCAAGCCACATGGCTAAATATAAGTAAGAATTATGGGTTACTTTAAGTGTAAGATCTAGCTAGCAAGAAGTCTACCATGGCCATACAGTTTATAAGTAATATAAGTCTCTGTGTGTTTACTTGGGTATGAGTGGCTGCAGGAGCTGGATGGACTCAGGAAAAATTCAGCTACACTAATGAATCCTGTTTTCCAGAAGTGGTGATGGAGAGGAGAGGCTTCCAGTAACTCAGCTGGTGGACAACCTTCTGTGCATATAAAGGATGGGCTTTACACGCCATGTTTGTGCTGTCTGTGTGATTTGTGAAGTATTTACTTTCAAGGCCAGGATGTAAAGAAGGCTCCAATGTGGGTTACAGTTTAGATTTCTGCAACTATTCTCAGAGATGCTGAGATAACTCCTCTTGGTTAATACTTTAATATGAGTAGATAACCATTTCTAACATGAAATATTTAAGTAGGATATTGGTAGTGATGAATTATTGAGAACAATCATAGAGACCACTGATGAGATGGATGTTAACTATTGAATCATATCTAATACAAGTCCTATGTTGAACATTTCATGTATATCATCTCATTCTCAAAACAATCCCATTTGAAACCCATTTGCAGAAAGACAAATTCCTGGCTCTGTGCAAATGTGCTATGAATGAGTGTCAAGATTTTTTGCAGTTCATTAATTGATGGAGGAATGGTGCAAAATTACAATCGGTCCAAAGGGTGTTTGACAGGCATATATGCATATGTGATTTGGTAGATTTTTACATTTGATATGTAAGAATAATATCCCATTGACCTGTAACAGACCATATATAACATTATCCCTGCTCAGAGTGGTAAAATAACCTTTCAAACAGATAGTCAAGATCTGCAGTGGGAAGGAATTCTCTAGTATAGGAATGCAGCAAACTCAATTGCCTGTTTGCAGGTTTCAGATGGCTTTTAAAATATTTTTACTGGGCTACAGAGCGAGTTCCAGGAAAGGTGCAAAGCTACACAGAGAAACCCTGTCTCGAAAAACCTATGTATGTATGTATGTATGTATGTATGTATGTATGTATGTATATATATATTTACATTCTTTTGAGAATATAATATAACCAAATTTTCCTCTTTCCTCCCTGCAACTGCCCCCAACTCTGCTCTCATTCAAATTCATGGCCTCTTTTTCTACAAACTTTACATATATATATATATATATATATATATATATATATATATATATATGATACATTTATATCACATATATTTGTATATATAAACATATAAATTTATAATGTATTATATAACAAAAATTTTGTTGTATATTTATGAATATATGCATTCATAATGTATGTATAGTCATAATAAGTATATATTCAAAATTATATAAACAGAATCTCTTCAGTACATAGAGTTTCATGCATGTCTTTGGGGATGACCACTTGGTATTGGATAGGCAATTGAGCTACTTTTCTCTGTGGAAGACAGTTTCTCCCACAGATGACTTTTTCTGTAAGTAGGCCTATAGTTCACTTTATAAATGAAGAAGCCAAGGTTTCCTAAGACTGAGTGAGTTCTTAACAATGACAATAATAATTGGAGCTGTTACAGACTGACATCTATGGCTGCATAGATGACAGAGTGGTGATGGTCTCCAGGACTGTGGGCGAGGTAGTCACTGTCCTTTGTTTTTATAATCTGGAAAGTGGTGTTGTTAGTAGCCTCTCAGAATGACATCATGAGGATTCATTGAGATGAAACATTAAGCCAAGTGCATGTGCGTTCATCTTGTGATGCCCACTCGTAGATTTTGGCTCCTGTTCATGTTAGCAATAATCACCACAGTAACACAATTCCCTGCATTTGCTAGGCCACATGTGTCTGAAATAGTACGTCTAACTTCTCTACCCTGCCAGGCATGGCTGCCTTGTGAGTCATCTCTATAGCACTGAAGATTAACTTTAATGTGAAGTAAGTCATGTGTACCTTCTATCTCAGTCTCGCTTTGGGCAGATGAGCTGACAGGCATCAGTGGGAATCGTGTCTTTTGTAATTAAAGGGTGCTGATTGAAAGTCAGTGGTGAAATGGCAAAGTAGGATGTGGCTGTTGAGTTTCCTTATGGTTCATATCAGACTTCCCTACAGATGGTCAGAAGGTTTGAATTTTTAGGACATTTGTTTTAGAAACACAGGTTCAAACTTCTGTCTCTGTGGCTGTGAAGTGAGCACATGTGCATTTGATTGCTCAGTTATATCAATAATTTCATTATGTTCTCACTTTTGTTGTTTGGAAAATAATCAACTTTTAATGTGAGAAGAAGCCATGGTGCATTGATGTGGAAGTCTTTAGGAACTGGTAAAAATGACAAAATCTACCTTCACTGGATTTTTGTCAGACTTCTTTCTAATAAAAAAGAGTCACAGAGTATCCATCTTATTGTGATCATGATGCTGGGTAAAAGTGCCCTTTGTCAGTCCTTACAAACACCGTGTCTACATTCTGGAAGCTAGAAAGTACCCAGCGTATTTTTAAATGCACTAAATACGTTTGATATTTCTCATTCATACTTTTCTTAAATTTTTAAGATCATATATGTGTGCTGTGTGTTATATAATGTGTTTATGTTATATGTTATATTTCGAATTTTTGCCTTATAAACTCTCCTACCATACTGAAAATAGTACCCAGAATGCCCTTTTGTGTTTCATATGCATATTGTGAAGGAAAGTTTGAGGGCTCTGTCAAAGTGTTCAGTAGTTGTTCTCAGGGGAAATGAGTGGGACTGCACTGCAGGCAGGAAGAGTTGATGGATCTCTCAGTCCAGAGACATGAGTGGACCTCAAATAATACCTACACTACTTTTTTAAAAAACATTTCCCCCAAATCTATGTTATGTTTTCTACCCTTCATGGAAAGTTTACATGATAGGTTTGTTATTTTAGCTCAAATTTCTCCTCCACATATCCTTGACTCTCTAACAGCAAAGATGATTTCTATTTTACTGTTCATTTCCTCAAGCAGAATGGCTCTTGAGTCACCAGTGGAATATTGTGGAGTGTGTTGACTTAAGGAAGATAGATTTTCTCCTTTTAACTCCTTGGGAAGTTGGGCAGATGTGAATGGTGTCTGTGGAGTCTGCCAGGCTCTGTGTTCTCTAGTTCTAGTAAAAAGTCTAAGTCAGGGAAGGAATCTAGAGTGAGTGAGCTGCTCCTCATTTCTGCTCTGCTATTTCATGATGTCAATAGAACTTCCTTGAACTTTCATGTCACCAACTCTCATGATAACACACTCAGCACTAAATGTTCCTTATCTTGAGAATGTTGTAGAATTACATTTTGAATAGAGAATCATTAACTAACAGAATTTTTGTTCTCAAAAATAGAACTTTTAAAATTAGCTATTCTGACCTTTATATAAACATTTAAAATTAAGGCACAACATGAGCAATGCAGTCTCATTAAATTAATACAGTTCAATAAAAATTTTAAATTTAAAAACTA
This sequence comes from Onychomys torridus, assembly GCF_903995425.1. NCBI lineage: Eukaryota > Metazoa > Chordata > Mammalia > Rodentia > Cricetidae > Onychomys > Onychomys torridus. The sequence goes on from NC_050451.1 coordinate 25,407,020, forward strand.
TCTTCATAAAACAGTGTGTTATTGCCAAGGCATTAAATAGTGCATTAGAGTTTAAAATTATTAAAAATTACTAAGTTGCCATTTAGAATTAGATTTATTTTATGATTGCAGACACCTCCAAAACAAATTGACAGTCAATTGCAATGCATTCTGAGATGTAAAAGCACCATTAATTACTGTTAATAGTTCTTCTTTAATGTATGTAAATATATCATTGGTAGCAAAGCTCATGGCAGTTATTTCTTACATCTTTCTAGACAGCTTAAAGATCCTAATATATTAATATTCATAATAAGTAGAAAAATCAACATGTGTTGATGAATGGCGATTGAAGATGAACTGTGTTTGGGCTGAAAGCAGATATTCATTTGTTGGCAGTAGCTCATGGCTCTCTATGAAGCAGAATCTGCAATAGAGAGTGAGAGTTTAAAGTGGTATTTGTTTGGGGTGTATGTGTGTTTGCTGGGTGGTGAGTGTCCCTGGAAACACTTTTCTAAGTTTCTTAGGTTTAACAAATTTGGTTACACCTAGCTCTATCTCCTGTTCTTCCCAGAGTATTCAATTCAGCAGATTCTCCTACCATGGAAAATATGCCTTTTGATTAATTTTACTGAAAATAATTGACAAGGGGCACATTGGGAAAACAGTGTTTCCTGTTATGTTGTTTGATCTCTACTGGAGATAGAATGTTCATGCTGCTATAACAAGCTCTGTGTTATAACCATGATAAAAGAATATTGCCTTCTTGTTGACCTAACCCCAAATCCAAACAAACTGAGTACCTTAGAGATTTGCAGTTAGGGTTTGCACTGATTCAGACATGAAATGTGACAACAGCTGGCAGCAATGATGTGTCCACATCTGGGCCTGTCAGAACTGCTACAGACTGCCTAGAAGAAAAACTGAGCCAATTTTTGTCCTATAATGTTTTTGTGATTTTTTCTTAAATATGGAAGACTTGATTGAGAGACTTTTTTCCCCTTTTTAATTTTGATGGAGATGTGTAAAATCTGCTATAGTCTGATTGGCTGTTCAGTTAAAGATATTGAATATTAGTAAGAGGTTCCAATATAGCTTCTGATACAGAGGTGCCAAATTCAGCAAGTAATTCTTTTAAAATGAGGACAGTTAAATTTGAATTTAAAAGACGTTGACAGAAGTTTTGAGTGTGTCCCGTGCAGCTCTTGACACATATTTATTAATTGTTTGTTGTTGTTGCATGGCAGCGCAACTTGAGGGTAGGAAGATTAAGAGCTTAAGAGGGCAGCACATTATGGCAGTAGCAGCCTGTGCTGTAGATTGTGTTCAGGCTGGAAGGAGGAAGGCTATCTGTCACTCTCAAGGCCCACCCCTTAGGAACCCACTTCCTCTTGCCATAGCCTTACAAAATAGTGTCATCAGATGCGGGTCAAGTGTTCAAACACATGAGCCCCATGGAGGACATTTTACATCCAAACCATAATATTCTACCCTTGATGCCCATAGGTTCATATGTGAAATGCATTCAGTATAATTTTTAAAGTCCTCATAGTCTTCACAGCCCCTACACTACTCAGAAGGACAAAGTCCACTGTTCCTTCAGAGTTCAAGGCAAGCTCTTAGCTGTAAATCCTTGTAAGATTTTAAAATAGAAAAAAAATTATGTAGTTCCTATGTATGGAATAACTATTCCCATTTTATGGTGCATAGCAAGGAAAAATAGGGCCAAAGAAAGGTCAAAATCTAGCAGGGCAAACAGTCCCTGTACTTCATGTTTGCATCTAGGGCATATGTTAGTATTAGTGGTGTTCCTGTGTCCTTGGGTAGCCTGTTCTTACTGTCCTTAAGTGTTCACTTGGAACCTTTCTCTTGGTCTGGCTTTACTTGGTGCCTCTAGTTTTCCAGGATTCATGTTCCAAGTTCCTGGCATTTTTAATCTTATTGCCAACTAGAATTCATCTTCAGAACGTCACATATTGGCCTTTTAGGATGTCTCTGCAAATCTTTCCCTGATTCATAGTAGCCTCACAGGCTTTCCTCTGAAATGTTGGCATAAGCCTCCATGTCTCTGCCCTCTTGGATCACACATCCCTGAAACATCATCACCTTGTGAATAATGATCTCCTGACAACTTGAGATAGAGCTGATCCCTTAGTCCCTTAGACCATGGCTACCATAAGCTCGGTGTGCTCACATAGCTGATCCAGTGAATGTCCTTTCCTAGCCAGCTATATTCCAATAAGTCACCCTGGAGTTTCTATTTTTTAGGCTTTTTCTTTTCAAAAGATTTGGTGATTTTCCACCTTCAGTAGATAGAACCTTTCCCTGAGGAACATTGTTCCTACTGCTCTAGTACAAAGTGCAAGCCTTCTTTGTGATAACAACAATCTCCTTAACAACATAGGTCATTTGTTCTCACCAGGCTTATCTGCAGCTTTAACTGGGTCCCCTCTCTCTTTTCATTTCCAAGCCTTAATTCTCTGTTTTCTGCTCATAATTCTGTTAATACTGCTAAAGGCAACACCTGGATCAGGAACACAACCTTGATGCTATGCTGTCTTAGAATTTCATCTGCCGAACAAATGAGTCCATTCATTTTAATGAGTTTCTCTCCTTTGTTTGGAACTTGGACAGAACATAGCAGACACTTTCCTAGAATATAAAATAAAGGGCTTGTAGCCCAATTCCCAATAGATTTTCTCCCTAAGACTTCCCATGACCTGGCATTCATGTTCTGCATTACTATACATGTCCCGATCTTGCAGACCCCACCAGGATGGCCTGCTAGCCTCGATCACTACACACTGTGTTCTGTTTTTCTGCAGCTCGCAGCACAACCTCTTTCACATTCCTCCTACAGACCATGTCAGGCTTATCACAGAAATATCCCGCTCCTGGGCATGATTTCCTCTGTTAGTTACTTCCATTTCTCTGGGAACATTCCTTACAACAGCACTCACAGGGTAAAGGGTTCACTGGGACTCACAGTTTAAGGTAGTACACTCTGTCATTTTAAGAAAGCATGGTGGAATTCATGGGACAGGAATGTGTGATACACCTTGTAATATGTTAGCTGGTTAGAAAACAGAGAGAGAGAGAGAGAGAGAGAGAGAGAGAGAGAGAGAGAGAGAGAGAGAGCTAGCTAGCTCTTAGGCTAACAGCCTTGCTCTTCTCTTTCCCCATAACCTGTAGCTCAGCCTCTCTTAAAGGTCCCACAATCTACAAAATAACATTTTATTCTATATTCATTTCTTTCTTTTTTTTTTGCGGGGTCAGGGGTTGAGACAGGGTTTCTCCATGTAGTTTTGTGCCTTTCCTGGAACTCACTTTGTAGACCAGGCTGGCCTCGAACTCACAGAGATCCTCCTGCCTCTGCCTCCCAAGTGCTGGGATTAAAGGTGTGCACCACCACCACCCGGCTTCTATATTCATTTCTGAATATGTGATAAAAATACCCTGTCAAAAACAACTTAAGAGATAGAGATTTTATTAGGCTTACAATTCTTATGGCCCATCATTTTGTGGGGAATTAGGGCAAAAACTAGAGGCAGCTAGTGACAGCAAATTCAAGAGCAGAGAGGGAGAATAAATGTATGCATGTCTAGTGACTGAATAGTTTTTTTTACTCATATATAGCTCGGGCCTACAACCAGAGAACAGTTCTGTTCATGTTTAGTCTGGGTCCTGTCACATCAATTAGAGCAATCAAGATAATCCCTTACAGATCTATGCACAAGGCACTCTGATCTAGACAAGCCCTAATTAATACTGTCTTCCCAAGTGATTCAGTGTTGTATCAAGTCAACATCTATAATGAACTGTCTCATATCCTCTCCAGCTGTTAATGCACACAAGCCCAAGTTGTATACTTTACATGCAAACTATGTAACTTGTACTAAAAGATTTTCCATGTTCTGAAGTTTGAAAGCTAGTAGTATTTTTTATTTGATAATTATGTTCTAATGTCATGGTGAAGAAAGGGTGCTTTAAAAAATATATATACATTTTCTTGTACATAAAACAAGAATAAAAATAGTGATCTCCAAGGTTACTGGGATGATTAAATGTGTTGATCCCAGCAAAGCTTGTGTAGTTACTGGCCTCTAGTAAACACTATAGAAGTGTGAACTTTTATTTCTATGGGACATTTGTTACAATTTTATTTTCTGTCATAATCTTTTGGCAGAGATCTTCCAAAAGTAAAGAAATCTTCCTGATTATGGTGATGACAATTGTAGATTCTGTTGGAATTGTCACACTATAGGCTGACTCATAGTTAGTAGCTCACAATTTGAAATATTTTTAAAGTGCTGGTGTGCTAGCTAACATTCATTGAAAAGAGCCACCAAGAGTGGCTTTCGGCTTTCAGTTTTCAAAAAGACACTTATTGTATGTATCATTATGTTATATTAGGATGCTTTGAATATTTATATGTTTACCTAAAAGAGGAAAAGTGATAAAAGAACTGATGTGCAGGTCACAATAGGTATTCAGTACATTGTGATGGCATAAGAATCCCAATTATACCACGTGAATACTCACAATGGTATTGGTGACTAGTTTAAATGTAAGAACAACCAGTAGTCCTACCTCATGTAGAAGTCACTTAAGAACTCTCCCTGTTACAGCTCCTGCTCTAGGATCTGTGCCTAGGAGTCAGAACAGGGTAAGTTACCATGCAGTAACACATGAAAATCTCAGTAGTTTTATTAGGTTTCCTTTATTGCTCATCCTTGCCAGTCCCACAGTGGTCCCAGAAGACTCCAGGACTGTTCCCTTCCAAAGAATAGCGCTATATTTTTGTTCAGTGCTATCTTTTAGAATGTTTATCTAAAGCTTTTAAACTTAATCACAATCTGAGCTGAGAGATATAGACAGTCACAAATGGTCCATAAAGTGAAAACAAACCACCACACTTCAAATTCACTGATCCAGAACTCAGATATGACTATGACCAGCTACAGGGTGAGTTCTGAAACTGTTGTTCATATATCCAGCAGGGGCAGAGGACCCAAACAAGTTGTGAGCAAGTCTACCACACTGGCAGTTTCTCAGAGAATGTATTCATCTCTGTCATAGAGTCTAGAAGCAGCTTCTTCTTTTATTTATTTATTTATTTATTTATTTATTTATTTATTTATTTATTTATTTATTTAGGTTTTCTTTTGTTTTTTGAGACAGGGTTTCTCTGTGTAGCTTTGTGCCTTTTCCTGGAACTCACTTGGTAGCCCAGGCTGACCTTGAACTCACAGAGATCCACCTGGCTCTGCCTCCTGAGTGCTGGGATTAAAAGCATGTGCCACCACTGCCTGGCAAGAAGCAGCTTCTTGAACACCATTCTGTTAAACCTGGCAAGAGAAGTGAAACCCTTTATCCACCATCACATCCCACTTATATGTCACAAAAATGCCAATTTTACGTGGAATTGGAATGCCATTATTACTGATTGGTTTAGGAATGAGCAGGAATAGTCTCTTCTGCTGTACTCTATCACATGCGCATGTTCATGCACATGCTTGTACACATGCATATGCACACAAGCACTTACTTGGATAAGCATACTTACACACATGCACACAGACATACACACCCACTGGTACACATACACGTATATACATTGGCACGCACAAACATACACACATACACACTGGCCCACACCATTGAATACCCATATTATATTGACTTACAGTGGCTTTTAGTTATTTTCCATTTGGAACCTCTTGATCCTTCTTTTAAAAAGCAATTAAAATAGATGCAAAACATATTAGTATAACATTGGATGATAAGCACTTTATATACATTTGGCCAAGATGAGCTTTTAATCTCCTGATAGCCAACATCTGTTCTTCATTATAAGATTGTTGCTTACAGTTTTTAATTGGAAGGACTTAGAGTTAGCATTAATATTTTTAACATAATATTTTTTATTGATTGGTTTGTGAATTCCACATAATGCATGCCCATCATATTCACTTCCTAGTATGTTTTTAAAACCTCAGAGGTAACATATGAGTGTGTTCTCATTAAGTTTCCAGGGGCTACAGAAAAGTAGAATAACTTGCCCTGACCAGTCCTCCAAACAGTGGCAGTTGCTAGTCTTGTTTTGATTCCTTTTCTAGTTGTCGTGTGTGTGTTTGTTTGTTTGCATGTATGGACCCATTCAGGGAGGACTATGGAAAGAAGGTCTAAAGAACACCCAGAGGCTTTGGGAAGCCAGACGAGCTGTGGCTACATCTCAGATGCTGGTCAGATCTTACCAGTGTCAGGAACAGAGTTATATATCTGGAGTAGAACACATGAGGTTGACAGAGTGGTATTGAAGAGTGAGGTTGAGCAGATAACCACACATAGTTAGGTACAACCTATCTGCCTGGAGACTTAGTGCAGAAATGTAGGTAGAATTGGTAATTCTAGTCACATGTCACACTCTTGATAAAATCTACATTTTCAGTTTTAGTTTTTCTTCATCTATTATAGCAATATTGCTTAACACAAAGATATTTTTCTATTTTAAAATGTTGGTGTTCCTTTGTTGATTATAAGGCTTTTGAAGAGAGTTTCATAATAATGTTCTAAATGTGACTTTTATTTCTGCAGAAACCATTTAAGGGAGTCATTTCAACTTTTTGAATGAATGAGTGATAGTGTTGGTTTCATTTACATAGCTGTGGCCAAAATACTTAAGAGAACAATTTAAAGGAGGAAATAATTTGCCTAAAACAATTGAGACCATGGTCACTTGGCACCAGGTACTTGGACAGAACACTACAATAGTGACAGCACATAGTGTAGGATGCCCATTATGTGATGTGAGACAGGAAACAGAGGACAAGAAGTGGGGTGGGCATGCCTTCAATGACCACTTCCTCCATGCAGACTCTGCTTCCCAAAGTTTCAATTATCTCCCCAAATAGCACATTGAGAAGGGATCAACCATAAACATAAGTTCCTGTAGGAAACATTTCATACTCAATCCTTAACAGTGATATTCCCCATATAAGGAGCACAACGACATCGACAGATTCAGCACAACCTCGAATCAGTTTAGAAGATAATCATTAAACTCTGGGATGATGATCTAATTGCTCTTGAGTCAAGTGCTTAAAATCGGGAACATTTGCCAAGTGACTGATAAGAGTACAGACGGCAGGGCCGCCACCGAATGTAGGGCTCCCAGAGTAAAGTGCGCATGTTGGAAACACCTCTACAAGTCCTGCAGTAGAGCTAGTAAACCAGGGGAGTCAGGCCGTCAAACTCTCCGTTCTATAGCTTATACAAGAGATGTATGGCCACCGACTCAATGAAGAAAATCACGAGAGACTGAAAAGGACTGAGCTCTGCTGGAGGAGCAGGTAGGCATGAGTCATCTAATGAAGTGCTACATACTTTACCTTTATATGGATGAAGAATTACAAAGCATCGTGCCATCCATCACCTGCTACCCTAACTGGATAGAGGTATCTAAGTAAGAATCATTCATATTACAGAAAAGAAAACCGAGGAGAAATGTCTAAATGACTTATGGCTGACAGATTAGAAGGTAACCCTTTAGTGAACTTTTTGACTTCTGCCCTCTGCACTTTCTATCTTGTGTTTGCTTCTTCTGAAAGTATTTACTGTGTAATTGTTGTTTTAGAAACAATCTATGATTGTGCTCATTTAACAATGCATTAGTGCTAGTTGGTGTTTAGAAACCAACAGTGTGGAATAATGAAATTAAATCCATACTAAAGTCCAAGTTCTGTAACCCGCTGTCCAGTGACCTTGGTCACATTCTTCAAACTTCTTGAAGTTTGGACTTCTCTGGGGGAATTCAGGATGATTCATCTGGTGAATCCCTTCCAGCTCTAGAATTTGATGGTTTCCTATTCTGATGTGTCAGATGCATTTCAGATCTCCGAAGTACACTTGGTCATGGAAGATCAGCTCTGTTATTTATCTTATTTAGTCAAATATGTTCTGCACGGGCTATTTTAATGCCTAAAACCAACCAGCATTTCTTTGCAACAATGACAGTGGTGATGACCCTCCTCACATCCCCTGTGCTTTTTTTGTGAAAAATAGATTCCCCCTTGAGCTCTCAAAGACATGGTGTTGTGTTGCTAGTAGGCAGATGCTGAAAGAGTTTGTAATGAACATTGGTTCAAAGGGAATTGGTGGTTTCAAGGTAGAACATATGGCTGAGATTGCTTTTTAAAATGTAATTTTCTGTGGTTTTACCTTCTAGTGAATTCCATGGTACCACATGAGGTAGAATTCACCTGCTCCACTAATATAATTTTAAAGATTTAGGTTTGCTGTCCATGGTGATAGATCCCATCCAGAGTGGGATATAATTCATGCAAAACATGACCAGTGTGATTTGAAAGCTCAATTTCTGAACTTATAAGCACATTTGAGACCTTCTCTTAAATCCTTCATATTCTCCATCTAAATTAGTTCTTTCTAGTGAGCACTGTTGATTTCTCCTAAATTTTGGAAGGGCAACAGACTAAGAAATACACTTTCTCAGAATGAATTTTATGGCTTTAAACAAGGGGCTACTTCATTTTTCAACTGTAGATATCAGGCATGCTTCAGCCTTTCTCCTTCCCTAATGAAAAGAAAGTGTCCAGTTATATGACCTTCAGTCTCCACCAGACCTTCTTTCCATTAATGCTTGTGCTTATTAAGCAGTGTCTGGAGGCAGAAGAGGTCCCTGAACTAGATGATTTTCCTCCCACTGTGGGGACAGGAACTTTGCAGCTTTAACTGGGGTTACCTGATTACTCCCCTTCTTTGTTTCCTTCAACTTGTGCTGTTTATAAACTCTGTGGTCTTTCAGCCTGGGTTTTGCAAACTAGACACAAACAGTCTATTAATATAGTTGCAGAAATCTCAGCAGTCAGAATTTGGAAAGCCAAAATTCCACACTCCACCATTAGAATTAATGAGCCCATGCCATTTTAGAATGATAGTTTTCTCACGGAAATGTATCTGAGGAAAAAAATAATAGCTATAAGCTGAGGTGTATACTACACTATATCTGTTTATTGTCTCTAAATTACTTATGTTTTCAATACATTATGGGTTCAATATACTATATACCTTGGCATTCAGGGAACTGAAAGAAGTCTCAATTTAATTAAAGGTTGCTGTGGAGAATCTTTCAATGCTTTAATTCAGTAAATTATATTTATGCACACATATTCACACAGCAGACCTCTAGTTTGGTATATGTGTCTTGACTATCAAGATTTAATAATCAGCATTTGAAACAAAACCAATAACCAAAAAATACACATTTTACTTCATTTTATGACTAGGTAGATTCTATCATAAAAGCATTCTACATTTTTTCTTCCCTGGAAGGCTTTCCCATTGCTCTCTGATATTTGCCCTCTATTGTGTTTGCCAGTCAGTGTTTATAGTTGTTGGGGTGTGGGGACTTCTGACCCACCATTTAAATGCATTGTCTATGGTCAAGTCATAGAATACTCTTGGTGTTCCTGCTTTGTCTTCTGTATGTTACATAATTTATATAGCTTCCTTGGAGTAGAATCTATGGTACTGGTTTGGTTTTCAAGTTTAAAGATAGAAAACAGCAAACTTCTGAGTTAGGGTGATGCCACAAGCCCTTCCTAGGCTCTTCAATAAAGGGATAGATACATACTTGTTACTATTGTGTGTTTAGGGGGGTATGGGCATGTGCATTCCATGGTACTCACGTGAAGGTTAGAGGACAGCTTGCAGGAGTCAGTTCTGTTTTCCTGAGGTATAAGGGATTGAACAGGAGCTATAGAGCTTGAGACCTCTGAGCCATATTGCTGGCCTGACTTTTATTCTTAAATTAGAAAGAAACCCACATTTTTGTGGCTCTATTTGTGCCTGGCAGTATTTTAATCTACATGTGGCATTCATAACTGTAATATAATATACATCTTGATTTATGCTTACTATCTTAAAATAAATTGTGTACTATATTATAGGAAAAATGATTTTTATACACCCTTCTCTCCATTAATTTTGGTTTGCAGGTGAAGATAAATTTCAGGGATTATTGTAGCTATAGTTTTCTCTACTCATATGGTTTTTGCCATATCCCACCTTGATCTAGAGCAGTTGACCCTGGCAAGGTGACTGTGGCAGTGTAGATAGTGGTCCTTGTATCTTGTTAGATATTACTATCACTGGGTGCTTGCTTTGAAATGGCAGTAGCTGACCACTACAAATCTCACAGGCTGAAAACAACAGGAGTTTAGTCTCTCATGGTGCCAGATGCCAGAAGCCTGTCACCAAGATGTGGACAGGGCCACACACTCTCTTCAGTCTCCTCCGGCTTCTAGTGGCTCTGACATTTCCTAGACTCCTGATGTACTCACTCCTGCTTTTGTTACTGTCTTCATGTGATTTTAATGTCTTTGTGTTCCACAGCCTTCATGTTTGTGGGGTTGGGGGTTTCATGTGTGTTTATGTATGCACATAGAGGCCAGAAGTCTGCCTCAGGTGTCATACCTTAGGCATGGAACACTTACATTTTTTAGATGTTGTCCTGGAACTTGCCAAGTAGACCAGACAAGCTTACCAGGAAACCAAAGAGATCTGTGCATCTCTATCTCTCCTACAACAGTATTATAAATGTGTCCTACCACACCTACTTTTTTTTTATGTAGATATTGAGAATTGAACTCAGGTTCTCATGCTTATGGCAGCAAGAACATTATGTTCCCCAATTCTTCCCTGTCTTTTGTAGAAACATTAATTACTGAATTTAAGGTTCCATTTTAGTGAGGGATGATTTCATCTTGAGATCCTTTATTCTGTCGGCAAAGTTGTAAGGCCAAGTGAAAGCTAACTCCATCCAGGAAATGTGAGCTGGGCCGCCTGGCCTCTGGGGCTTCAGCCCTCATCAGCCTAGCAGCCCAGTGGAGATTGCAGTGCAGGCACCTTGGTGAGGGATCCATGCTGGCATCACCTCTGTCTCCCTTTCTCCATTGTGCTGAGCCTGCTTCTTTCAGCCAGGCCTTCCCATCTCTAGGCAAACACATCCTGGTTACCAAGTGGCAAAAGTACAATCCAGTGTTTGGGAAAGAATTCATTTGTGTTCACAGTGTGGGGCAAGAAATTAAGTAGAGGCATTAGAACAAGAAGAGGCTGGTTTCATGTTCCCCTCATGGCCCTTCCCTTGCTGGGCCTGGAACTCAGGCCAGTCATTCAGCATTTCTCAGATCAGCATCTGCATCTCACTCGACAGTTTTCCCCTAGCACACTCACTCGAGTGCTGGCAGGATTCAGTTCTTCTGGGGTGTTAGACTGTTGCTTTCTGGTTCCTTGCCATTTGGGATTATTCACAGGGCAGCTAGATTCACATGGTATAGAAACAATGAAGAACCAGGGGCAAAGAAGAAAGGTTGATGTTACAGTCTTTTGTACACTGACCAGAGTCTTTTTGTTATAATGCAGTCATTAGATATAGCCCAAACCCTAAAGCAGAGGGGCTTGCACATGGGTGTGACTGGAAAAATCATTAGAAACCCTTTTAGAAGCTACGTAGCACAGCCCTTCCTCTAAACATATCATCCTCACCACCACCACCACCATCACCACCACCATCATCATCATCATTATCATGATCATTTGGAGCATCTCTGAGTATTTATATTCTTGGAGTAGATACTGACTCTTCTGAACACAGAGGAGCCTTGTGTCAAGTTGGAATGCAAAAGTGCAGAGGTTAAGGGGTTTGCTTGGGAATCCATGCAGAGCAGCAGGCACAGTATTGTGATAAGAACCTCAATCCATAGAGATCCTGCTGGGTCATTATATCCTGAATTATTTTGCTACGTGATTACACATGAACTATAGAGCTTCAGAAATAAACTACTATAGTAGCCCAGGAGGGAACAATATAAGCAGCCATTTGCAATGTGCTGCTGCAGAGAGAATAGCTAATAGCAGTTCTTTCAAACCATGTTTCTAAACCATAGTTTGTGTATCCGCTGTAACTGCTCCTTGTAATATCCACAGTGGCAACACGCTCATTCTTGCTTCTAAATACTTGTTTTTGAAGCTGCCATTGCCGCAGATATTCTTGGGAGAAGACAGAGCATCGTTTCTAGGCATTTCCAATTCTACATAATTAGAGTAGAAAGACTTTCAAGTCAGCTTCAGGTTCCAGCTTGTTATATAAATAAGTTCACAGGAATCTCATGCTTTACAGAAATCTGACAGCCGCTATAAAAGGCTTTTGAACATTTTTGTTGCCAAAGTCCTAGGGATTGCTGGAATCTTAAATAGCCCGTTTTAAACTCCAATTCAGTAGCTTTTTGTCATGTTTAATAATGTGGTGAATAATTCCTTTTCTGTTAGTCATTTCCTCCTTTATAATCCACAAGGATCTTTGAGCCATGGAATGGATATTTTTCTGGAGCTATAAATTAAAGGTCCTTTCGATCCCAAACTTCAAATGGCTTTTTTATACACCACTTCTATAAATGCATTTATCTAGGTTTAAAGATTCATTAGCTTACACTTAAATGAAAGTATTATGGGGGTGTACGTACAATCCAAGGAATGATTACTTTGAAATGAGAATCCCATGGAAGACACTGGGTAATTCTGTGTACGTAGAAATTTTAGCAAGGAGGAAATAATATTTTTAGAGAAGATTAACTACTAGATCTTCTCTCATCTTCTCTGTGTCTTTCTTCTTAAGTGTAAGATAAACAGGAAGTTTGGTTCAGGTTCCAGTGGTCACCATTGGTTCATAGATTGATAATACTTGTAACACTTGTGGACCTAGATAGGAAAATAAAATTACATTTCTCCTTCTACATCTAAATAAAAGGTAGCTTTTCTTTACAGTATGATTATTTCTTAAAAACCACAGTAGTAATGGAAATACTTATGAGTTCATTACTAATTGATATCTATGACATTCACAGTTTCTTAAGGCCTAGTGGAGATTTTTTTCTTTTTTCCATTTTTTTTTTTTTTTTTGCTAAATGGATATGATATTCCATCAAATTTCCATTGAAATAATTAGCCATAAGGCTATCCCCATAGACTATGATCATTGAATTTGGTTAGAGAATCCCATGTAGAGTGGAGAGCTGTAACTGAAGCTTGTCTCGTAATTGGCCAAAGTTATTAGACTAAGAGACAGTTGAATGCTCAGCCACAAATAGGACTTTTATATCACCTGCTCACCTCTGGAAACATTACAGAAAACAAGGCAGAAAGAATGCAGGAGCCAGAGGAAGGGTTAGAACGAGGTAGAATGCAGGCCCATGTAAGACTAGACTGTCAACATTGGGGAAGAAGGTCCCATGGGTTTCTCCACTCTCAGGACCTGTAGAAAAACAGCGGTGTAGAGGTGAGGGGCTCAGAAGAAACCACCCCTGCTTGAGAATCCAGAAGTAGTTAATGGTTGCTAACAGGGAGGGGAGGAAATTGCTTCAGCACTGTAGCCACTGGTAAGAAAAGAGCCCGCCTTCTTTCCTCTCGTTCCTCCAGATCTTCACTCAGCAACTCTGTGAGCAACTCTGATGCAACTCACTGGGCCATCAATCAATCAATCAATACTAGCAAATATAGGAAAGCAGGAGAATTGTGAAGAGAAATGGGTTCATCAGGAAAGGACTAGAAGATAGTAATGGGAAAGAAAATGATATAAAACATATTATATGTGATAAAAGTACCATAATGAAAACCATTATGTATAATTAACAGGTGCTAATTATAATAACTAAATAAGAAGGAAATTTATGATATTATCTAATACTGTAATTATGGAAAACACAATATATTATTTGAGCTTTTGATTCCTTTGAAAATATAATAGTTAGTACCTGCCATTATTTCTTGTTATTTAATAAAGAAGTACAAAATGTGAAATAATAAATATGTGTTAAAATATTTTGATTGTTGCATTCCAACTTAACTGAGACTTTCTGTAATACTATATACTTTTCCATTGGAAAATTGTGTTATTGGAAGCAGTGCATCATCACATACTCAAAGGGGTCCTATGAGACACACAAAGACACATTCACACAGACTCACTATGCTGCGACCTATAAGGTTATGGGTTGTATTATTAATCCTGACATTCATGGAAAGAGTGCTGGAGAACATAATGTTATGTGATGTTTTCACCAACATTGTAGAGTTAAAAAAAAAAAGTACAAATCTTGGTCACCACTGATCTCCTTGTCCTCCCAGGAGACTACCACCAGCCCTCACCTTTTATATGAAGTCTCCTGTCACATTATAAGGTATTGCTTTGAGCAGACATTATGTGTAAGTGTCTGTGTGTGTGTGTGTGTGTGTGTGTGTGTGTGTGTGTGTGTGTGTGTAAAAACTCACTTTGATTGAAGGGGATGCAGGGAAGTCAGCCATCATTGTTAGTAAGAATACTTCAGTAGCTCCACAGGAAGCTTCAGTCCAAGAATGAGGCCTTCCAGCAAACCAGTGCCAATTCTCCATCCTTGACAAGGAGCCATCTTGCAGCCATTGCTCCAGCCCCAGTAAGCTTGCTGATTATACTCCACTCAAAGGGAACTTGGTCTCCTGGTTTCTAGGACCCTGAGCGCATTCAGCTAAACTGCTTTTGAAATCCTTGACCCATAACTTTTATCTATATGAGATAAAGCTCTATATGAACTTTGATGATGATTTTTAAGTAACAACAGACAGCTGAGACAGGGTTTGTGAGTCAAAGTCATGGCACTGGGGTATGACAAAAGCAGGATGAGATCCCAGTCCTGCTGAGGAAGGATACTGTCTTATCAGCTGAGTAAAGAAAATCAGAATGCTGTGTCCCTTATCGTCTTGATTTAGATCCTCCCTCTTCTTCCTTCAGAAATCCCCTTTCTTTTATCTTCTGTCCTTTTGTGTGCCACCTACTACTGGTACTGAACAAATGATGAAAGAGGTCCCCTCACTTGATCTTTTTAAATTCTTAAGAACACAAATTCAACACTGAGCATTGGCTATATGCTCTAAACAGAGGTCAAAGTGTCAAATGCAATCTTACTGAAGAACTCCTGTGCATGACTCAGAATAATATATTGTGTTCAACAGAATCAATCAGGAAGTCAATAAAAATGGAAGGCTGAGGCAGGCTGCAGTCAGGGAGTGAACCTGAAGGACAAGGTTTGGAGGAGAGAAGGGAGTGGTGAAGATCTTCAGTTAGCTTCTCTGTTTCCCTGGTCTGCTCAGCTACTGTGTTCCCAGGAGATGTCTGCTGGTGTCCAAAGCTTGGATTAAAGGCATGTGTTGGGGGAAAGAAGGTTGGAGGAGAAGATCTTTGTGATCAGCTGGGGCTGGGATCAGAGAGGAAAGGGAGACTGCAGCAGGTGTTCTGCTCCAGAGCTGGGGATTCGACTGGGGAGAATTGGGGCTGGAGGAGCAGAAGGCTTCCCCTTGATCTTACAGTAGCTTAGTCATACAGGTAACACTGTCCCCATTTTAGTGATGATTTGACTGAATTCATTGTTCACCAAGAAAACTCACAGTGACAAGAGTTTTCTCTGTAAGAACAAAAATAGAGCATTCTACTGGTACTAGTTAATTACTTATCCTGTTGATATAAAGGAATAGTCACCAGCTAATTTGGATAACATTTATTTCATTTATTTAAAAGTAATGCTTTCTCTGCTTTGGTAGGTATTAAAATATTACAGACTTTTTTAATTAAAAAAAAAACACCTTAGTTAATTCCATCTTCTATTTGATTTTGTATTCCCAAATTAGAGGGGAACAGTGCAAGTGAATTATCTCTGGATCACACATCCATCTTTCAGTGGCATTCAGGAGATAGAACACTAAGTGAAATGAAGGACCTCCATAGTATCCTAAACCCACTGGCATAAAAGCATTATTTAAATAGCAGATATTGGATTCTCTGCCAGTCTTCTGTATGATTTTTAAACAACATTTTCATTATGGTTGCTATAGTGGATTAGCTTGCTAGTTGCAAGGAAAATTCAGAGATAACTCTCTTTGATATCAAAATGTTTAAATTTATAAAACATCACTTTTGAGGGAAACATTGGATACTGTGAGAATTCTTGTAAATTACACCGTTGATGTGCACTAATATTGAAAATGTCCTTTAAGTACTTCATTTAAAAATTCAATTCCATTTAGTAAAGTTTGCATGCTGCCAAGGGACTTAGAAGATAGAAAGATACATAAAAATAACAACAAAAATACATTTGCTTGAGAACAAGTATTTGCAACTCACATCACCTTCTAGGGTTGAATATCCTGATTCATTCAAAGTGCTTGAAAACCATTAAGGGAATGATGCGTGATCCCCCAGAAAAAGAGCCAGAGTTTAATGTGGGGTATCAAACTCCAAAAATGACTAGAGTTGTGTTTTCAATCCTATATGTTCCTCTAGGATCTGGCCACAGAAAAGCCACTTCCCATTCTCTCCTCTGTGACCCTGGCCTTCTGCTTCCATTCCTCCTCTCCTCATGCTCCCTGTCTGACAGCCCTCTCCAGGGGCGCCACTTCTCCAAATCCAGCCACCGAATCATGGGCTCTTGTGTGGAGAGGCCAGCTGCCATAAGAGGTCAGTGTTCAGCTGAAGCCCTAAACATGCTCTTTGCTGGTGGTCAGCATCAAGTTGAGAACACCATCATTGCTTTAGGATGCTGTGACTTGGTCAGCATCAAGTTGAGAACACCTTCATTGCTTTAGGATGCTGTGACTTGGCTCCCTAAGGATTTTACTTAAATCCACAGCAGCTTGTAGGCCAGTATTTGACTGAGTGATGTGGGAGTGTGGTTCACCTTAGCCAGACTGAAAAAGTCATCAAGGGCTTCATGAAAATGCTATAATTTATAAAGACACATGTTGTTCTATGAAGTGACTCAGTGGCAGTAGGCCAGCAGGACAATTTGTGGGATATAACAATGCCCAAGCATTGTTACTTATATTTAAGTTCATTCATATCTCAAAATAGTGAGAAATCCAAAATACTTTTTGGGCAAGTGGTTGTAGTTTTATATTCTACCTATCTAAAGTTATATTTTCTTTTTTTATTTATTATATAAAAATTGCAAAAATAAACCATAGACCAAAATTAACCAGACTCAAAGACTACAAAATTATACTTTCAGTAGAACTCCTTAATTAAGGTAGAGAAACACTTACCCTGTCAATAAGAGCTCCTTTTATCTGGTTTCAGTTCACTCCAAGCTTGACAGTGTTATAGAAAATTTCTGTAAACTTTGGTTCCCATACATTTATGAAGAAAGTGTTATTTCCTTTAATTATTTAAGTTACTAATGAAAGTATTTTCTTTTATGTTGTACTCAATTTTGAGCTTGAGACACACTCAGAAAGTACTTTTTAAGACAAAAATGTGAATGTATTGCCGATATTAAATACATACAAGATTTGATAACTTTACTAGGAGACTGATAAAAATGTGGGGGCATTTTGAAGTTATAGATATTTATAGGCATTTTGTTTAAAAATATAGGAGACAGAAAGGAGAGGAATATTTGAGTCTGATTTCTAGTTAGATATTCATTAATATACAAAAAGGCAAGATGAATATAGCCCTAGGAATTTCCTTTGGTATTAGATAAAACTTGCAGGCCAGCCTATAACTTTACAGTCTTTACTAATTTCAACAAAGTTAACACTTCGTCTTGAAGAACTTTCTAATCTTTGAGTGTGTTTAATAAACAAAATCCGTTATGGGTTTGAACATAAAATGCCTCCCCAAAAGTTTCTGTGTGGAAGGCTTCCATCCAGCTCCAAGCACTGTGGAGATGAAACTGCATTGCTCAGGCCTCTGTCACTGTATTTCAAAATTTTAATAATTCTTAACTAGGGTCATATTGATTCATATCATCAAAGCTGCCATCGGAAATATCAAGAACAATCATACAGGAGTGTTTCTTTATTCTTTCTCCAAATTATTTCTAATCAAAGTATGCAATTTGACAGAGATGAAAAAGAAAGTGATTAAATGCAATTATTTATGCAAACCTCCATGAATATGCTGATTTTTGCATCACAGCTTTAGTGTGTAGGAAGGAAGAGCTGATAGGAAGGACATCCAAATGGTCATTTTGAACAAGGATTGTGTGGTTAATAGAGCTGGGTGTGGTAGGCTCTACATTTGACTTGATCCAGAACCTTGATCTTGAACTGTGTATGGTGAGTACCTCAGTCCCGCTGCTGTTCCCTAAACTTGGGATTGTATTGGGGAGGATACTCCATTTTTGTCATTTTACACCTGCACATCTTCTTCTTCTTCGTGCTCTCATTCACCATTTGGCAATGTCACACATTGAGCTGCTGAGGTCCTTAAATGTAAGTTATATCCATTTTTAAGGAATGCTCATTTCATTCAGAAGGGTATTTTTAGGTTTAATGGTAAATTTGTTCT
The DNA here is from genome assembly GCF_903995425.1 of Onychomys torridus. Lineage (NCBI taxonomy): Eukaryota > Metazoa > Chordata > Mammalia > Rodentia > Cricetidae > Onychomys > Onychomys torridus. The sequence continues at coordinate 25,425,393 of NC_050451.1, forward strand.
CATTTTTAGTTTGTTCTTCAGACAAATAGAGTAATATATGCCAGTCTTCCTTATTCTTATTGAATATTTTCTACTAAATCTATCCTTTTATGATTCTGAAATGCCAGCTTCAGTTTTTTTATTAATTCATACTGACCTGTGCAGAGCTGTCTGTCTCAACTTAATGGCTATTTATAATATATGGATGGCATTCCCCTGCCATTAATGTTTAATGAATTGGCTCCTGATCCAATGGAGTCTAATAAAGGTAATCATTAGAATACATTGTCTTTCTGCAGTGCCCTAGAAACTTTTTTTTAATTTTCCTCACTGAATACCTCTGGCCCATAACCTCCTCATCTGTCTCTCCCAGTGCACTCCTCTCAACCTCTCGTTCATTATTTATTCCAAATGTGTATTTTTACACTGAAATTTTTTAGGTCATAATGGCAGTCTTTTTGTGATGAAACTGTACCAAAGTCTCAGGCTACCTGATGGCTGTAGAGAAAAGGAGCCTTACTCCTGACAAACTATACGGACTGACTGACTTGCTGCAAAGTTAATGATAATTTCCTAAACCCAAGAATCCCTCATATAGGAAGCCTCAGCCCCTGCTGACCATCCCTTGTGTATTCTGAATATGAGGACTATGTTGAAAGTAAACTTGTGGTGCCAAAGAGGCTCGTGGCTTGTCCTCAGCACGAACATCAGGGGCTTACCACCACCTATAACTCCAGATCCAAAAGGTCTAACACCCTCTTCTGGCCATAGCGCGTGCGCGCGCACACACACACACACACACACACACACACACACACACACACACATAAAAATAAAATATTTGAAGTAAAATAAATGTTGGCTTTTAGAATTAGAAAATAGTAAAGAATATATGTCTTGTGTGAATACTCTAAAAAGTATTGAATTTCATACTTTTATAAGACGGCAAAGCCTTATGGTATGTGATTAAAACATTATATATAAACTGAATTGAGGAAGCAAAGCTGAGTGGACAGGGGAAAGATGACTTTTTTTTTTTTAGAAAAAATAATATGCACACATGATGTACTTGTGTGCACCCACTCGTTTTTATGTCCACTAAATACTCTCATCAATCAGTTCTTTTAACAGTTGTAGTGAAAAGTGTTTTAGCTCACTCTGAAACCACTCTGCCCTGTAAGTTTCTTTCTTGCTGTTGAACGGAGAAACAAGAGGCCAGTGTTTTCAATGGTGTTCCCTCCCAAAGCCTGGCTTCACTCGGAAGGCTTGCTCTCCAGGGGATGTGTTCCTTCAGAGCCATGTGCCATTCTTGGAACTGCACCTAAGATCCTAGTGGCAGTGGAGTCACTGTTATGTTTGGAGGCCTTCAAGCACTGAATTGCTATGTTCGTAGCAGAACCTGCCTGGGCTATTGAAATGGGGATTCCTCGTTCCTGACCCATCCCTTCTCCTAAACTGAGACGTTTCCAAGTAACTTTCAAGATTTATTTATATATTTTTAAGTATAAAATTTTATTTTGTAAAAGGTTTTTTTTTAGTGGGCAGATAGTACAGAGTTCTCTCCTCCATTTTCTTTATTAATACTTTAAGTCTGTTACTTAAATAATGAGCCAATGTTGCTGTTATTAACTGAAGTCTGTACTTTCCTTGGGTTTCTGTGACTGTATTATCATCTGCTTATCCTTACAGTTTCACACACACACATGAAGATTCCATACTGCTCTCCAAACTCCTTTTATTGAACCTCTCTTCATCTCTGGTTTTACTTTCTTTGGAGTGTTGTGTTGTTGGTGTGGAATAGTGGACATTCATTTCACACTGATTTTTCATTAATCCATGTGCATTTGAGATTGTGTTTTTATGAGCTGGTACTTCTTTCTTTCTTTCTTTCTTTTTTCTCTGATTTTGGGGCAGGCTCTCTTTTTATACATCAAACTGGGCCAGAACCCACAATCCTGTCTTAGCTTCCCAAGTGCTGAGATAACAGGCATGCAACACCATACTAGGTCTGGCTTACAGGATTTAAATTTTCAACTGATCTGGGAACAGGATAATGAGATTCTGAAGTGGTTATCAAAAAGCTACAAAATAGTTTTTCTAGAGTATCTGCACGATGTTGCCTTTCCAGTGACAATGAATAACTGTTACTGATTCTTCTTATTACTCACCTTTGTCAGTTTATAAGGGTTTAGATATGTTGGTAAATGAATAGTGGTATCTTGTTTAGGCTCATAAGTTCCTAATGGCTTCTGATGTTTTGTGTCTTCTCTTTGTTTAATGTTTATATATATATATTCTTTACTGAGGTGTCTGTACTTTCCCCATATTTAAAATTAGATTGTTTTAATGATTTAAAATTGCATTTTATTTTTTGTTTATTTTGTGTGTATGGAGATGGCATACCCTTGTGTGGAGGTCAGAGGACATCTTACAAGAGTCAGTTCTTTCTTCTATTGTGCAGTTCCCAGGTTGAACTCAAGTCCTCAGGCTTGGCAGCAAGCACTCTCCCCCACTGAACCATCTTGCTCCTCTGGACTTGATATGATTGAGTCTTGAGTGTTCTTCATATATTTTGGATTGCTAGGTTTTTGTCACACAGGTGTACTAAAAATAATTTCTATTACTCTGTGGCTAGTCTTTTCATTCTTTTAATAATCTCTTTTACCTTGTAGTTTTACATTTTTATTTGTTTGTTATAATTCCCTTTGTTGTTATTATTTTTAAATGCTTGCAATGTAATTGGATTCCCTGAGGCATTTTTGTGGTGCATGAGTTCTGTCATCCCCTTTCCTCAGGTTCCCTGACCCGCTCTAGCCTGTCAGGCCCTTTCTCCCCATTAGTCCCCTCTACCCCCTCTCTGTTTTTTTCTTATTCTTAGCAATGCCTTCTTAAAACCTCTTTTCTCTCTTCAGAAGGTTTATTTTTTCTATTTTCATGATCTATACTATCCCAAATACACCTAAATGAAAATTAAAATCTAAGTTTGTTTATGAGGTTAAAACCATGACATTTGTCTTTCTGGGTCTGAAATAGTTTGCTTAAAATAATGATTTTCATTTATATCTATTTCCTGAAATTTTCATGACTTCATCCTCACCCCCACCCCACACACACTCATGAATAGTGATGGGACTGTCACAGGGTAACCAGTCACTCACTTTTGGACTGGATTTGAAGCCCACTCCACAGGAGGAAATACATACCCAGTATTGTAAATATGGCTAAAAACACATAGCTGGGAGGCCGTAGACCCAATGGGGGACCTGATACTATGGTTTAGCAAGGTTTGCATGGCATCAAACTGTCTAAATATTTATTTTTGTCACCATACACAGATGCTGCTCTCATCTTTAATACAGAAGTTTCTCTTTGTAGGGAATTTAAAGACTACTTGGTAATTAGTACCTTGGCTACTCAAGGGAATTAGAATAAATGATGCTTTGTTGCTTAGTCCCAGACAGAACCTCTATGTTCCTTCCTTTAGGGCTCAGGGAACATCTCAAAGAGAGAGTGGAAAGAGTGTGAGAGTGTGGGAACGGGAAGACATGGAGAAGAGATAAAAAATGGTCTTCAGGACACAACATCATCTCACAAGAGCTCTGATAGCCTGCACTGAGCTTGCACAAGACTGGGCCTGGCAGTGAATCTTGGAGTTCCTTTTCTTGCTGACCAGTTGGTAACTGATGGTACTGGGAGAAGAACAGTCATTCCTTCAGTTATAAGTCAAATGGTGAGTCCATCAGTCTTCAATGGATAGTTCCAAATCCATGGCCACATAAAAATCCCTGGTTTAAATCAGAGTCACAAAACAAAACAGAAAGGCATGAATGTGGGAAAGGGACCAGAAAGGAGGTAGGCATGACAGAGATGGGAGGGAGATAAGAAAGTGGAGATAAGAGTAAACAATGTACTATGGACATTTATGAAATTATAAAAAATAGATTAAATCAATTAAATAGAATCTAATATCTTTAATAAAACAAAGTTTTAATTTTAATAAGTCTGTTTTTTAATTTTTTTCTTTCATGTATCATTCTTTTAGTGTTGTATCTGTGAATTTCTTACCAAACTAAAATTTGAATTTTATTGTTGTGGTATTTTCTAGTTTTACAAGTTTGCATTTTATACTTAGTTATAGGATCCACTTTGAGTCAATAATTTTCTGAAAGTCTGGATCTTGAGTCCATTTTCCTTTTAGGGCATGTAATTATTCTAACATTACTCCCTATTCTCTAGTCAATTACCATGGCTTTATTATGAAGACTGGCATGCCTATATTTGAATGGGCCTCTTCTAGCCTCACTTCTCTCCCATTCATGTATTTATGATGACTTGGAGTGGTGGCAAGTTTCATTCTTTGGTACTGTGTTGGGGGCAATTCTGGATTGTATATTTCTAAATGAACATTAGCCTCTGATGATTGATATTCACAGAAAAATTCCTGGAATTTAGATTGAAACTACAAAACACATAAAAATATGTTGAGAATAAATGACATTTTGGTCAATACCAAATCTTCCTATCCATGAATGTGGATTTAGAAACATTTACCTAGATCTTTTATTTCTTTCTTCAGAATTCTGTATATTAGTTATATAGTCATATACATATTTAGTTATACTTATATCTAAACAAATTTCATTATCTATGCTGGTTATGAATTGCTTTGTAACTTTAATTTTGAATTCTACTTGGTTTTACTAGTATACTAAGAAGTACTTGCCTTTTAAAATCAAATTGTGTGCCACATCTTTGTTATAATTGCTGATTGTTTCTAGAAACATTTCTGTCAGTTCTTGGAATTTTCCTTATAGTCATCCATGTCATTTGAGAGCAGTTTTATCTCCTTCTAAATATATATGCCTTTCCCCTTTCTGTCTCCTACTTATTAGGTATAGTTCTATAATAATGTTGAATATTAATATTTAGAGAAGATGAAGTTGTCTTGTTCCTAGAAATATCAGTTTCTTTTGATACTGATACCACAAACTGGTGGCTTATAACACAAGAAATTAATTTTGGTACAGCTTTGGAAGCCAGAATTATAAAAGTCAAGGTATTCACAGAGTTGCCAGTCCCCCAATCCCCTTCTTCTCCAGCAACATTCTTTTCACTGTTGTTGTGACACTTTACTTTGAGATAATTACTCTAGTTACATTGGCTACTGTTTAGGGAACCTGGGTTATTTCTGCTTACCTGTCTCTTTTAAGAACCTTCAAGATGTCAATAGGGTCCTGTCATATAATTCAGGTTAATTTCATTTCAAAGTCTTTCATTTAGTGATAATTGCAGAAGTAATTTTGTCAAATTGTCATATACTTTTTTCAAGAACCTTCTTTGAGTTTGCCAACCTCCTACAGTGATTGAGCCCCCTCTTTCCCTCTCCTTCTCCTTTCCAAATTTCTTCCCTTCCCTTCTCCACTCCCACCTACTTGTTTTTCTTTCCTTTGGTGGTGCTAGGAATCTAACTCAGACCCTCAGTGCTCTCGGCTGGTGCTTTAGTGCCAAGCAACAAGCTTGACCAGCTACAGACCTTAAGGAATGAACATCTAAGCTCTCACATTAGGTGTGCAGTTCTGTTAGCTATCAGTTGTTAATAGATTTTTCTCTATCAGGTAAAGGAAGTTTTTAGTTTATCAGACATTTTTAATTATGAGTGAGTACAGAATTTCATTAAATTCTTTCTCCATTCCTACAACATGAATTTTCTTTTCTAATTTTGTGCTGGCTAGTCTTATATGAATTTGACACACAAACTAGTTATCTGAAAGGAAGGAATCTTAACTGAGAAAATGCCTTCATAAAAACTGGATGTAAGGCATTTTCTTAATTACTTATTGATGGGGGAAGTCTCAGCCCATTGTGGATGGAGCCACTCCTGAGCCGGTGGTCCTGAGTTCTGTAAGAAAGCAGGCTGAGCAAGCCATGGGTAGCAAGTCAATAAGCAGCACCACTTCATGGCCTCTGCATCAGCTCTTGTTCCAGGTTCCTGCCCTGTGTGAGTTCCTGCCCTGACTTCCTTCAATGATGAACAGTGATGTGGAAGTGTGAGCTGAATAAACCCTTTCCTCCCAAAATTGCTTTTTGGTCCTGGTGTTTTACCCTAACGAAGACAATAGTACAATATATTACACTTATTGATTTTTGATACTTAGTGTTTCTTCCATGTAGTCAGATTTACAGATCTACTATACTTTAGGCAGGAGGTCATGACTTGGGAAGTATTCCTTATGTTTTTTTTTAAAAGAGACTGTAGATATTTGGTATCATTTTTTTTTTTTCTCAAAAGGCTAAAGAACATGGTTTATATTATCCATTTCTTTTTGAGTTCTGGTTGCTTCAGTCAAAGAATTGGTTCAACTTATCTGATTTATTTTCTTGTATTTTTGAGATACTATCTTACAACATGATCAGGTTGATGACCTTAAACTAGTATTTGCCACCATGATAAGCTTGGTCTAATTTTTTCAAGTTGTTAAATTTTGGATCACAGAATTTTTTGTTTGCTAGTTATGTTTTTGTGTGTCTGTGGTATTTGTAGTAATGACTCATCTTTCATAACTAATATTAGTAACATAAATTATCTCTCTTTTATTCTTAGCTTGTTTACAAGTTTATAGTTTTACTGGTCTTCTTAAACTGGACAATTTCCAGTTTGTTAATTTTCTCTGATTGACTTACTGTGATCCATTTCAGTGAATTTTGCTGTTATTTTTATTTCTTCTTACTTTCTGACTGCTTCTGGATTCAGTTATACTTATTTCTTCAGGGGAAGTTCAGACTGTTGATTCATTCTTTTTTTGAGTTAGGATCTCATGTGACCAAATTTGACTCTGAACTTGCTATATAGAAAAAAATGGCCTCAAACCTCTTACTCTCCTGCCTCTACCTCCCAAGTACTGAGACTCCTGCTACTACTTTCAGTAAGATTATTAACTTTTAAATTTTTTATCTTCCTCATTTCTTTCTTTTCTTTTTCTTTCTTTCTTTCTTTCTTTCTTTTTTTTTCAAGACAGGGTTTCTCTGTGTCCTTTGTAGACCAGGCTGGGCTCAAACTCACAGAGATCCACCTGCCTCTGCCTCCCAAGTACTGGGATTTAAAGGCATGCGCCACCACACCCAGTTCCTCATTTCTTATATATGCATAGAATCCTTTAGATTTTTTCTGTTAAACATTGTTTGTTCTATATTTCTAAAATTTTGAGTAAGTTAGACTCTCTTTTCAGTTTAGTTCAAACTGTTAAAAACTATTTTTAAGAAATTTTCTTTAGGAAGCTTCATGAGCAAGAAGGTAGATGCATGTAATTACTATAACAAAAGTTGTGTGTTATTATGCTGAGAGTCATCTCACAAGGTTCAAACTGTAAGTTCCTAACTACAGTCCTAAGCCTATCTCCCCAGGGCTGCTCACCTGTGTGTCATATCTTAGCTGAAGGTCAGGTCTAGTCTTTAACAGAAGTCTCCGATTCAAGGGTCAGGATCCTGGGGGAGACTCTCAAGCCACAGCCAGATCAAGGTGGCTTCTCTCCAGATGAGCAGAACAGAGCATTGCTCTTGGTCTCTGCCTATATACTGTTCAGTGGGCATCATGGGGTTCTAGACTTGTCTCGAGTTATCTTGAGTGAGTGATATCACTAAATTCTGGTTATCAGGTGCAGCCTTGGATGTAGTGGGGATTCTGATCTACTTTTACATGTCTAAAAGGCATTTTTTTTTTTACCATGTCCGGTTCAGAAGCCTTATGAAGTTTGTAAATTAAAAACCTGAAATTATACCTGAGATCATAGCAATTGAGACATCAGCACATTCATATGATGCTTAATGTTTGTCTAGGTAGGACCTGGGCTGTGTCTAATGCTGCTGCTGCTCAGCTTCCTTGTGTTTTTCCCCTTCCTTGTCTCTGGACTTCCCTAGGAATTGCTTCAGAAATAGAACCTGTGTCTTTCTGCTGTAAGCTATGGTTATAGTGACGAATTCCTGAGGCTGTGGTTAGGGTCTGGGGAGAGGACATGTCCTCTAGTACCAGGTTTCCAATTCAGGTTTCTGGTGATCTTAAGTCCTTGAATTTGATTTTGTACACTGATTCTCAGCCTTTTATCTCATCTACCTTCACACTGGAAGACTGAAGTTGGCTAGAAGTGACTGGTAGCCTTTGCCAATGTCAGCTGAAGTTTGGGTGGTCTCCCAAGGAGAGAAGGGATGCTTTAGAGAGCAGCATGACAGGCTTACAGAGTCATTGCCTTTTCCATTCCAATAGAGGAGTTTGCTCAGGCCTTCACCAAGAGAACATGGTAGGGATTCTTGAGTGCACACTGGTGCCCAAGAATTTGTAACTTTGGTTAGTCTACTCTCTCCTCCAGAAATTGGTTAAATTTCCCTCTATTCTCTCATGAGTTATCATAGTCCTTCAGTCCTCTGCCTCAGTGTCATCAGGTTAGCTGTTCTTGGCTGTGATTCTTTCTAATTGTCTGGCCTGAATTTTGGGGTAGTGGTTGCCTTGTGACCTTAGCTCTCCAAAGGATCTGAGAAGAGCCATAGATTTTTCTGTGTTCTTTTTTTTTCTTGTGAGTTTTTCTCTGTTAGCAATAGCTTCTGATTATGTTTCTATGTCCATCTCCATACTTTTTCTAATTATAAATTTTGAAATATTATATGTGTGTGAGTGATTTGCTTACATATATATCTGTGCACTATGGAGACCAGAGATGGCATCAGATCCCCTAGAATTGGAGTTACAAGTGTGTTGAGCTACTATGTGGATGCTGCAAACTGAATCCCAGTCCTCTGGAAGAGCTGCCAGTGTTCTAACCATTGAGTTGTCACTCAACCCCATCTGCAGACATTTTTATGTAAATTGTTTACAGGAAAGGCCTGGCTCATGCTGAAATGGATAGTTTCTTAAATTTTCTATTCTCTTGTCCATCACCAGCTGTCCAGTGGACTATTAGGATGACAGTAAGGTGTTTGTTTAAAGCAAGTAAATATTCTAGGTGTTATTATGCCTATTGTGTCTTTGAAAAAGAATGTCACGTGGTTTTCTGTGTTCCACTTTACCCAGTAGCTTTATAAATTCTTGATACATCTTTAGTAACTAAGATAAGTTCTCACTAGTTTGTAGGTGAAGATTCTCAGACATGTATGAGCTTGAAATGATACTTTACTATCATTTATACTTTGTCTTCCTATTCTCAGCTGTGAACTGAAATACTTTGAATGCTTGCTCCTCACAAACTGATTATGATGTTGTAGATTACATCTTTTGGGCTTTAAGTAATCTTTATAAGGAGATACTGAAATGTTTTTTAAATCCACAAATTCTGTCATCATGTCCGTGTCCTTCCATCAGGTAACCTGGGGTAGTAACAGTAATTACTGCATTGTTGTAATGTGTAAGAAGTACCTTAATTTGTGCATGCAAAGAAAGGCATCTGGTTTCAGAGCTATAGATTGTAAGACCTTGTATAGTTGCCCATGAGAGAACACATGACAGCAGAGAATGTTGGTTTCCATCACATAGCTTTTTTTTCTAACAGCTTTGACCATGGGTAGTATGAGAAAGTAATATTGCTCATCTCTACCTTGGATCCTAAATAGAAAATTATTGGCCACATTTAAGCCAGCAATTTTGCCTGCATAGGCCTGTGGCTATGGTCAAGTCATTAAGTGTGAACTCACAGGTTTCTTATTTAATGGGGTGGTGCAGGATGTTTGCTCGCTCAACTCATCCCAAGAACATCAGAAATGCTGTCAATGAAATAAAGCTGTTCATTCCCACCCACAGCAATAAGAAAGTACAGTACACTCAGAAAAACAGAGACTTTGCTCATAATAAAGGAGCTAGGATGTCATTTTAGGGCTTGGCTGGGGAATTCTAGACAATTATTACAAGTAAGGAATTGTTTAGTATTGAATGGAATTTAGTATAAAATAAACTTTATTTTGGTAGCACTGAAAAGTAGGGATCTCAAATAAGCGCAGAAGAATAAGATAATCACCATAACAAATTAGCAGTTTTAGATGGTCTGAGTGGTTTATCCAGGGAACAGGTTTTTCCAAGAACATGTAGATAAACTGCTTTTGTTTGTTGTTCATAATAATGAGCATAGTAAATTACCTTGTTCTAGAACTTTCATATGGATAAAAGAATTTTAGTTGTCCTGAGTCATTAAACTTGAATTCTTCATATGTAGCTGCGATTGAGAGTAAATAAGAGACAAATGTCCTTGCCCTGTTAAATGAAGGGAAAAGACTGTCTCCTCCCTGCCACTGTCATTTCTTAATGATTAGATAAATAATGGGAAATATCTTTTGTTATTATAATATAACTCTGTTTTGAAATGCAAATTAAAAATAGATTTTCTCCAATAAGCTGAAATTATAGACCTATCTAATAAAAACCTTTTTTAAGCTTCTTGCACTTATAACTTTTCATGCTAAATTTGCTGACATGAAGGTTCTTATTAACATGCTTAGTACATAGACTGCACTGGGGTTGGCTAACCTGGCCTGGCCTGGCTGGGATGGGCTACTTATGGCTGTTTGTTAAAGATCTGTTGGCTGTGGGCTTGATCATATGACAATGCCAGGAGTTGTTCAGTTGAGCTTGCAGACAGTCTGTTCTCTGTTATAGTACATTTGTTGCTTTTTAAATTATTTGATATAGCCAGACCACTGCCTTGACTCCAGGAACATTTCCTGTCATTGCTGCTGTATGCTGTTATCATGGGTAGATTTTTGTTACAGATTCATTCTTGTTTCCATAAAACTCAATCATTATAAAGATATTACTGGCCACTGTTCTCAAATGAGCAAATGAAAATATAGCATTTAAATTGATATACCAGTTTCATAACTGTGGATCACCCATTCTATACAGATTATAAATTTTTGGCAAATATTTTGGTAAACGACTTTTATTGATTTATTTCTCAGCTATTTCTTGAGTGAGTAAAATGGAGATGGCAAGAGGTGGATGAGGCTGAGGCCAGGAGGCAGAGGATGTTAGTGAGTAGTCAGGAAACAGCCCTCTGTCAAAGATGTTCAAATCCCATGAGGGAGGAAGATGCCGAATTAGGAATGAGACATGCAATTGTGTTTTAATTTTTTTGTGTGTCACTGTGACTGAGGTTTCCAAGATGTCAACTTGAAGGAGGAGTTTTTGGCTCCTGGTTTTAGAGAGATTGATCAGTGTCTGCTCGGGCCCATGTGCTTTGGCAGAGCACTGTGGCAGAGTGAGCACGTGGTCGCAGAATTTCTTCATGTCATGGTATGGGAGAAGCAGACAGGGCAAGGGCCAGTTCCGAGATAACCACACCGAGCTTTCTCTCCAGCTGTGTTCCACCATCTAACACGTACACATCTCAGGATAATGACAACCACTGGGGACCAAGCACCTCACACATGACTGCTATCAGGATAGTGCATAGCCATACCTCATTATTGGACTCTGGTTGGGAAGGTGAAAAACGCTGGTCTGCTTTTCTGGAATCTGGCCACACAGTAAGGCACCAGATGAAGAAAAGCTAAGGGGCAGAAGCAGGACTGAATGCGGAAGAATGAAGACAAGAAAAACAGAGAGAATGACAAATCTGTCTTCTGAGCAGAGAAAACGGGTGTGTGAATGTGCCCAGGAGGAACAAACCAGAACTCCAGGACTCCCAGCAGGGCCAGAACACAGCTTGTCACACCTGTGCTCTCCAACCTGTCTAAGTATTATTTTAATAAAGGTTACATAGGCCTTTTTAATATTAATGTGCACCAAGATGAGACACGTTTACGAATTCTTCTGAGGTTACCCTTTCCACATGTCCTCAGGGAGACTCCATCCCCTCTCCATTCTGACCAACAATAGTGGAGGTTTCACGTTCAATAAACAAAGTGGGACTTGGGAGGGGCCGTTCTGTTAATTGCTGTCTTAAGATGGTTATTTCCTGTCATCTTGCTTATTGACAATTACCAGAATCTCACCAGCAATGCACTGCATAAAAAATATAGACAAGCTTTTCTTTTAGAAAGGTTTAAACTTCAAATTTAGTCAAATTTATTCTAAAAGAGAATTGGATATTAAATTTAAACATAGTTTTTTTTACCCAACACCTTTATAAAACATAGAACCCCCCCCAATGCTATTTATTTCCTGCCTACCAAAAAAGGCTATGATAAAAATTATCTGACTAAGCAAATTATACGTCACTATCCACATTTTTTTTGTAAATCTTGTATGTTCAGTATCAGTTCTGATCTGTGTGGATTTTACCTAGCACATTGCTTACTTTGTTAGAGAAATAGTGATCATATAGCTACACAAAGGCAAGTCAGTTAAGTTCAGGCAGAATTCTTAGCCACAGGTTATTTTGACAGTGCCTAGAGGGCCCTACTCAAAAGGGGCTGAGTGATTAATCATGGCTGTCACTTGTCTGCTTTTGTTAGTGGTGGATGGATAGGGCTCTGGAATGTTGTTCTCAAAATTACTGTATCCTTTTGCCCAAGGAGAGTCAAGGCTGACCTAGTCAGTATCTGTGAGGCATTGGCTTTTGTCTGCACTAAGTGGTTCCAGTTCTTTTTATTTTATTTTTTGATGTTTTTAATTGAAATAGAATTAAATCACTTCCCCCTCTCTTACCTCCAGGCCTTCCCTCAAATACCTTCAATGTTCCCACTCTCAATTTGCTAACCTTTTCTTTGATTATATGTGTTGTGTATATGCACGTACACACACACACACACACACACACACACACAACACACACACACACAACACACACACACAAAACACACACACACACACACATATGCTGAGCCCATTTCTCTTGTTTGGATGTACATGGTTTCAAGGCTGATCATATTAGAAAAACCAATAACAGAGCTTATCCTTGGAAGAGGCTAATTCTCCTCCCAGCGCAGTAGTTGCCATAGATTTGTTTAGGGGTGAGACACCATGAAAATTTCCCCCTTCCATGTTAGCAAGTTTACCAGTATTGCTGTTGTTCCAACCTTGTCTGTGCAGCCATTTCTAGGAGAGACTGTTTCACAGAAAATCAAACTTTCTGATAGTCTGGCTTTAGACTCCTTTTCCCCTGTCTTCTTCAATACTCTCTGAGCCATAGATGCTGAGCTGTGATGTAGATGCACCTGTTGAATCTGGGCTCCTCACTATCTGTTGATGTCTACACCACAATGTCAGTTCATCTCTGAACTTGAATACAAAACCGCACATTAAATCAGTGCCCATTGTAAGGTGGACTTTCTCTTACCTATCCCTGCTAGAAAAATCCTTCCATTTAAGTTTTAATATAGGTCATTTTCTGAATGGCATTTTATAAATAGCTACATATTTCAAAATTTTATATTTATATGATAATTTATAGTTCAGAATTTTGTGCTTAGGCATTCAATATGAATTGTTCTACCTCCTCCCTGAAAGGATAAACTGCTACAAAATCCCTGTACTGCATGTGAGTTTGTTGAGGTCAGTGTCTGGACTGAAACAGCCTGTCAGGTGGAACTAGAATTTTCTCATTGTGCAGGGCGTAGACACTCAGAGTAGCTTTAAGCAAAATAGGGAGTTGATATCAGGACATACGTGTATCTGCCTCTTAGAAATAAAAATTGAGAGTGTGCAAGGAAAGTATCCTGGTTTGGTTTCTGTTGCTGTGGTAAACACCATGACCAAAAGCAACTCAGGGAAGGAAAGATTTACTTTATCTTATACTTCCTAGTTCATCATCAAGAAAAGCTGAGGCCAGAGCTCAGCAGAAACTGGAGGCAGAAACTGGTGGAGAGACCAGGGGAAATGCTGCTTACTGGCTTTCTACATCACTCGTTCAGTTTCCTTTCTAATACAGCCCAGGACCCATGCCCAGGGGTAGTGCTACCTGCAGTGGCTAGTGCTACCCCCACATCAATCAATAGCCGAGAAAATATGGGACTGGAGACAGCTCAGAGGTTAAGAGCACTGGCTCCTTTTCTGCAGGATTCAGGTTCAATTCCAAGCACCCACATTGTGGCTTTCAACCATCTGTAACTCCTCTTCTCGGGGCCTGGCATCCTCTTCTACTTCCCAGGTACTGTGCAAATGTGGTGTGTAGACATACACAGAGGCAAAGTACCCATAAACATAAAAACAATCTTTAAAAAAGAAAGTATCTCATAGAAATGTCTACTGGCCATTCTGAGGAAAGCAATCTGCCAGTTGAATCCCTGCTTCATAAATGACTAGAGTTTGTGTCAAATTGACAAAAAATCACCAGCACTACAAGTAATTGGAGCCTTAGCTATGTTCTGAATAGCTGCATGGTAGCATTTTCTCCAGTGGACAGCCTTCTGTCTTTGTATGGAGTCCCCATGTCCTGGTGTGACAGTTTCCTACACCACAGAGTGAGTGTCATCTCTTCATCAGTGGAAACCAATTCATCCCTTAAATTCTAATTTTAAGTTCTCTTGGTAGTCAGAGTATTATTGGTGCATTCTTTGGTCATTTCCATTCTGAATGTGTATATGTAGAGGGGGTCGTTTTCAGAAAAGTGTTGCTAGTGATCTTATTAACTTCAGAGTCTTTAATCAACCAGCATGTTAATGACTGATTATAAGGCCAGACTATTCATCTATAAATACACAATTTATACAATTTTTATGAGTTATAGTAAGTTTTCATTTTTGCAGAGTGGTTCATCTCCCCCTGGAAAGGCCTTTCACATTATATGGATTCCATTCCTAAACTAGCACTTTAACACAGATCTGTCCATCTGTCTCCTTATGGATAGTGGGGCAAAGTGAAGCCAGGGAGAGTGCATGGTTCCTTTTTTGGATGCTCAATGCCTGCCATGATGCTAGTGTTTTTCAAGTGCTTGGTAAATGTTCACTGAATGAAGACACAGATAAAATATCGGTTATATCAGCAGATATTTCTTAGTGTTCCCAAATTTATAATCTTCTGCTTAGGTTGATGAACAAATAAATGATAACTGAGATGAGCTGAACAGCACAGCATAGTCACAGCTCACTGGGGAAACTCTGGGCTCCTCATAGATGCAGAGTAGAGGAGACTTGAAAGTAGTTCAGTGGAAGGAAAGAGATCCTGATTTAATGAGTGTACAATGAGCAGTTATATTCTGTATTGTTTTTATATTGGCATCATAGCAATTTCCCATATAACTTACGGAGTTAAACAGCAAAAGTGCATCATAGAATAGTTTTGGAATTTCACTCCTCACAAATAGGCTGTTTGGGGCTAAAAGTATCGACTATAGACAAGCCAATGTTCTGGAAGGCGAATCTGGGCTCATGGCCTCCACCTCTGCCTTCAGAGTTTGGAAGCGGTTACATCCTTCTCCTAGCTGCTCACTTTGCTCCTTTCTGCTTCTCCGATGTGTCAAGAACTGTTGTGTTCACACTGGGCCGACCTCTTCCTCCACATTGCTTTCCCTGCTTTATCCTTTAGGCACCTAGTTAGCAACTTTACTCCATCTGCAGCCTTCATACTACAATGTCAGGTAAGACTACATTCACTAGAGGTTCTAGATGTGGCAACATGGGTACCAGTGGTAGCCAGCATCCTACCAATCTACTACAGTCATAATCAAGTATGGATGATGAATACAAAGGTATAAAGTATATAATTGTTATAATTAGGGAGACTTGATGTCTAATGATGAAGTCAATGTCAAATAATCTCAAAAATAACTTATAGCAAATTTTCTTTCTGAAAATTACACTCAACGAATGTCTGCTTTGCTGTTTCTGACTGTGCAGGTCCTGGGAATGTTTCTTAGCTTTAGTTTATGGATTGCAATTACTGGACACCTAGTGTTCATCAAAACATAGAATCAACACACTAGGGCATATCACCATGGAAAGGGAATCACTTTTTTAGTAGATGTGTTATATAAATAAATTATGAGATAAATTAATTTCCCCTGAAACTTGTAATAATTTAATTTGTGATTGAGTTGTAAAACTTGAACATTATCCCAAAATTGTACTTGACACCCTCAATTGAAGTGCTGTATAAAAAAATGTTGTTTCTTAGGTATGTGAATAATGTATTAAAAATTTGCAAGTTGTGGCTCAGTGGCTAAGAGCATGTATTGCTCTTTCCATGGACCCCAGTTCATTTCCAGCACCTACATCAGGCCTCACAATTGTAAGTAATTCTAGCTGTATGGATCTGATGCTTCTGGCCTCCACAGGAACCTGACTCACATGTGTACCCCGCCACACCTAATTAAAAGCAAAATAAATCTTTATTAAAAACTTCAAAGTTTAGATCATTTTCAAGAAGTTAAGGTATTGTACTAATGGAAGGAAACCTTCTTTTAGTTACTTCATTGCCCATTTAGACTTCAAGGACAAGTTTAAGGATCTATGAACATACCCATACTTTGCATTTAAATCTGAAGGTTATTTATTAAGTGACATTTTCAGTGGGATACAAAACCTACCTCCTGGTTAGTGATTGTGTGAAGTCATTTTTTAGTACATGTGAAAGAGCAATGAATCAGAATATTTATGGTTTAGTACTTTTAAAATGTCCTTCAAATATGTGTGTGTATAATAACTCCTGAGAATATCAAGTCCAGGTTTCCCAGGTCTTAGCCTAAATGCCACACTGCCTGGCTAGATGAATGACTTTGTACTTACATGTCCATGGTGGTCAACACTTTAAGAATAATAGAATACCAGGAAAATAATTTCTTAAGTGTGAGTCCAAGGTCACATATTAAGCTCATATGTATTTGCTGAGTGAATTAAAGAATAAATTAATGAGTTAATATTTTAAACAGGACAAGTTAAGTATGAAAGGTTAAATATTGGTTAAGCTCTTTGGATTTTCAGGCTGGGGTTTTGTAGGCACAATTGGCATATTTATTGTGTTTGAAAGCCAATGACTGAGAGAATAAATGTAGTGCATCTTAGGAAGGAATCCTGCTTACCTTTTTAAAGGAACAAAGTTGAATATTTTGCCTACTTAGTAAGTTAAAACACTTTATATATTAACAAATTGCTTTATGTCCAAAGGCCCAATTCATGTAGTATAATAGATATTTTTCCATGTTATTCTTATCAAGTTTTAAAATATCTTTGCCACACTATACAATTTATAAACATTCCCTATTAATTGTAGGATATGTATCTAAAATCATTTGGATCCACAGGTGGGTGACTTAAGGAAGCAGTAAAGGAGACCCTACTGTGCCCTCCTACCTTTTACTCACTACTCTTCAATGGATTGTTTAGTGTAAACAGTACTTAGCTCCAGGCTTCTGTTAGACTGGGGTGTCTTTTAGATAGACTGGGGTGTCTTCTGGACAGACTGGGATGTCTTCTGGATCAACTGCTGTTGTTTAAAATGTCGGTCTTTTGCCCTGAATTTTCAAATGTGGAAGCAGAGGCTCTCCCTCCTTTTCTGTCGTCATGTACCATTCTCATCCCCTCATCATCCACATACAGTTTTCTTGTACACTTAATGAAGTCAGTAATAAATATTTACATTAGCACACTATCTAAATGTCACCTGAAGCAAAACCATGTAGTAAACTGTAACAATCCCCATTCTACCTGACTTTTATTGTCTTTGAATATAATAATTTTCTTGTTTTATGATTTGTTGTGCTTTTGCAGATGTTTATCACTATCTCTATCCCATCTGTAGGAGTTGCTAGAAGCATGATGGGCACACACTGTAGCTTCCTCTCTGTCATACTTTCGGAAGCACTTCCTGGAGTTTTGATTGGACTATTTCAGGTCTGTTCTGTGCTGGCAGCCACTACTTCCTGCCATAGAATAAAACTGAGTTATTGGACAAAGCAGCATCCTGATTGTATGGAGCAAAGAAGGGTGTGTGGAGATCCCTTGCTTGTCCTTCTGTTTTGATTATTTCCTGGCTTTGCATGCCTATCTTATTTCATTCGCTCCCTTCATGCAGTTCAGTAGGTTTCCTAGTTGTACAACCATCACCACATTAATTTCAAACCATTTCCATCACCTACAGAAGGAACCAGAGTGCCCATCCTCAGGTGTCCCATGTATCAAGATGCTGCTACCCCAGAAATGGACACTGGTCTACTTTTCATCACTTAGTATGAGTGACATGAAAAATATGTGAAACACAGTTGTGTGTGGCCATTTGTGCATGGCTTTGTTCCCTTAGCATAGTATTTTCAAGGCTCAACCACCTTCTGATATGCATCAGGGCCTTCTGTTTATTGCTAACACTTTCCTATTGTATGTACAATTAATTTGTGTTATGGTCTGTGGGTTTCTAAGGATTTTTCCATTTTTGGGTCTTATGAATGGTCCTGTTATGAAAGTTCACGTACAAGTTTCCATGCAGACACAGATGTGTTTTCATTTCCTTTCATATCTACCTAGAGGTGGAAATGCTGGCTCATAAGACAAATAGATGGTTACCCTTTTGAGACACTACCAGAGTGTTTTACAAAGAGGAGGAACCAGTTTACATTGCCACAAATCATACATACATCCATGCATGTTTGTATGTATTTTTTCCTTGAAAATTTCTTAAGTGACCAAAAATATGATACATGGCTTTTGGTATATTGATTTACTCTTGAAGATAGGAAAAGCAGATGAAGAAGAACTACAGCACAGGAGAGCTTCTAGCTGCCTACCTGGAATTTATACCCAACAGACAGGAAGCTTTGCAGGAACTTGTAAATGTCTTATCTGCAGTTTGTGTTATTGTGATTTTGTAGCGATGGTTAACTTAGTGTTCTGTTGCTGCATCTTACTCTGGTAAAATATAGCGTGTGTTGAGAGTGTTTCAAATTTATCCTTAAGTGGACTATCTCATCCAACAAGCTCTTACTCTAATATTTTTTAGCTGTATCTTTTCTGCCCACTTCTTTTTTTAGGATAAAATAATCGAGCCTGGCTTTTTACTCAGAGGGAAAAACCCACCTAAACCAAGACAACACATCAGGAGCCCGTGGCAGATAGGTGCTGTGATGGCTCTAAGCTCAGTACACACCTGCCCTGAAAGCACTTCTAATGATGTTTTGTCAGTTTTAGAAATAATAAAAGTAAAGAGCTTCAGTTTTCCACACCCAATCAGAGCAGACAGAAGTAAAGTACACACGTGGATGAAGCAGCAGCCACAGGACACGCAGGGAAGGAGAAGGCTTTTGTGTCGATGCTATTGACAGCCAAGTTTTGTCTGTCTGCCCACTTTTTTTTAAAAATGTGTGCTGGCTTATTGGTTGAAAGGGTTTTTCCGTTGAGCATGGTCTCTTCACTGCCTCCCAGTTTTGATCTTGCTGCATTACCATCTGAACGCAACAGCATCACCTTCCCTCCAGGATGTCACTCCCTGCAGTGAAGTCCCCAGGAGAGCATTTTCTCCCACAGATTTAAGGATTCCAAAGCAAGGCCAGATGGACACCTAGATGAAAGGTGTCCTCTTTGGATGTGTCTCTAAAATGATGCTTGCTGTGGAAGGTGACGAAACATATTAAAGTGATGATATTCTTAGCCAAACACCTAGAAACATACATTTAGTTTCACAGATCAAATGATTCAAAAAATATTTAATATTTAGGAAAATTGTAAAAGTTTACATAATAAATGTAAAATCTCTAAATCCAAATGTCTCCAATTTTAAAACAAAATATAGACATCAGCAACAAAACAACACACACACATACACACAGGCACACACACAGATACACACACACAGACACACACACACACATGGACACACACACTTTAACCTTCTGTAACACCAGTTGTTTAGGTACCCACAAATTATAACAGTGCAACAGTCTAGATTGTGAATGGACAGCAAGCTCTGAAGAACACATTTACACTGATCACTTTGTTCACTTTTTTAAAAATATAATTTAGAACAAAGCAAATTTTAAGTTCATCATGTATTGAATTTTGTTGAATGCATAAAATTATGTCCAAAGCTGCGGATCTGTCCTGGCCATTCAGAAAGTTCTTCCTGATCCATTTGTCTCAACCTTCTATTGTGGTGACCCCTTGTATTCATGTAACTGCTTCCTGTCATTGCAGATAGGTCAGGCTTTTCTAGAAAATTTGTGTAAATAAAGTCAGCAGCATGTACTTTCTGTACATCTGCAGTTTTTCTCATTTTCTTGTCATGGCTAACAGCATGTCATTCCTTTTCACTGCTGAGTGCTGTTGTTGTATGAGGTTCAAGAATTAATTGGTTAGCTGGAAATGGACATTTTCATTGTTCCGATTTTGAGGCTTTTATGAGGAAAGCTATAATGATTCCATATACAAGTCTACATGTAAAATCTGTTTGCTTTTTTCTTGGATAACCACTCAAAAGTAGAAACTGTTTATAATAATGTTAAGTAATCATCAGTTTTTTTCCAAAGTGGTTATATTCCATTGTTAACATGGAAATTTCAGCCATGACCTAGCCTTGCCAATACTTGCTATTGTCAGTGGTTAATCAGTCTAAACATACTGACTGAAATAAGAAAGGTTTTATTTGGGTCCAGGGAATTGCAATTCAGAGACATGGGTTCATAGAGAGCTCAGAATTGATTTTCTGAGAAAAACAGTTGAAGACAAGCTTTGGCAAATAAAAGATAAAGAGAAGAATGTACGAACATGTCCAGAAAACAACTGTCTGTAACTTTGTCATATATGTTGAAGTCATAGGGAGTGATGGTTTCATTAAGAATGGCCCCTATAGGCTCATATGTCTGAGTGCTTGATCTTCAGTTAGTAGAGCTGTGTGGGAAGGATTAGGAGGTGTGGTAATGTTGGAGGAAGTTTGTCACTGGGGAAGGGATTTGAGGTTCTAAAAGCCCATGCCAAGCCTACTTTCTCTCTCTCTCTCTCTCTCTCTCTCTCTCTCTCTCTCTCTCTCTCTCTGTGTGTGTGTGTGTGTGTGTGTGTGTGTGTGTGTGTTTGTGTGTGTTCAAAGTTCACAATCCAGGCAGCAGCCTCAACACTGCCTAAGTCCTGTTCCTACAGTGGACTCTTTTGAAATTGTCCTTCAACTGTGTTTCTTTCTCTAGTTTTTCTTTTGTTTTCATACAGTCTATTTAATTTTAGCCATTTTGTTGGTTATTCAGTAGTGTATCATTTGAGTTTTAATTTGTACTTCCCAAAGGACTAATGATAATTATGTTTTCTTGGGCTCTTCACTTCTTTTGTATAATGTCATTACAGTGTATGTGTGTGTGTCTGTGTGTTGCCCAATTTTAATTGGCTTGTCTGTGCTGATAGTGAATTGGTTGAGTTACTTATTATTCTAGTTGTCAGTCCTTTCATAAATGTTACACATATTTTTTCTTAGTGTATGATTTACCTTTTTTAAAACTGTGCCTTTTGAAAAAACTGAAAATTTTTACGTTCATGAAAGCTAAGTCCATCTTTTCTTCTGTTTCCAAGTGCTGAGAAAGATTTTACCTAACTTGGGCTGTGAGAATTTCCATTTAAAGGTTCATAATTATAGCTGTGATGCTTATACTTGTTCCTGGTTGTTTTGGGGTCGCTTGTCTGCAGATGTGTAGTCCAGAGATGGTTGAGATATCTCAAGATCAGCCACTTAGCAATTTAATACAGTTGTGCCCATTTATACATGGATTCCCTTGATTATAATAAATTTTATAAAATTACTATTTTGTTATTGTCTGGTGTTTTTATTTGTATGATTTGTTTTAGTTTTTTTCAGACATGTCTCATTGTGTAGTCCTGGCCTGCTTGGAACGTTCTATGGAGCCAGCCTGGCTTCATACTCATGGTGATCTCTTTAGTGGGGGGATTACAGGCATTCACCACTGCCCCCAGCTAAGGTGTTCTTTTATAAAGCAAATTAGAAGGCTATTGAGTTAAGGCAACTTTAGCAGTCTACTTTTCTGTGCTCCTGTTTAAACAATTCGGTGAGAATATCCATTCTAGGCAAGAAAAACAAAAACTAGCTAGCAAAATAACTGTGAATCAGAAGCTTTGCTCCCAAATGATCTAAGAAAAACAACTTCCCTACTGCACAGCTCCCTTTACAGAGGGTCCTTGCCACCCTTCAGTTAGCACCCCAAACCCTTGTGATCTAGTAATATTTTTTTGGCTCTTGTAAACTCTTTTAATGTTGTGTTTGTGTGACTATCAAAGCTTGCTGTGAGACTATCTCATTAGTTGCCGCTACACTATAGTGTTTGAGACGAAGTCTCTAAACTCAATGTGGAGCTGTTTTGACTGGCTGACCAATGAGTCTACACCTATCGTGCCTCCTACACTGGGGTTAGAGATGAACAATACCATGCCCAACTCTTGGTGGATGGTGGTTATCCATACCCGTGTCCTCATGCTTTGGCAACAAGAACTTTACCAGCTGAGCCAGAGACCCTGTCTTTTACACCTTAGTATTTTAGTGGGCCTCAATTTGTCTTATTTTTTAATGTTATGAAAAATAAATGGTATAGACCTAAACTCTTGGTTATTATTTTTCACAATTGTTTTGATCATCCTAAGTCCTTTGTGGCTTTATACAAATGTTATAATCAGCCAGGTCTTACAGTTTGGTGAAAGAAATGCTCTCAGTGTTTGGAACTAACACCTCATACCACAACAAAAATCAACATGGAGGGCCAGCATGACTAAGGAAATACAGGTGCTTGCTGCCAGGCATGACCATCTCAGTGTGATTCCTGGGACCCACAGGGTGGGAGGACAGAAGCAACTCCTGCAAGTTGTCCTTGACTGTATGTGTGTTTTGTGTTGTGCTTGTACACTCCCCTGCCCCCCCCCCCACTGAAAAGAGTCACCTAGTCATAGTTCAGAACATTGGACCTCTGACCTTTCAAGAAGTCAAGGTGAATGAGAGACAAATTCTCCAGAAACCATTGAATTAGTGTGACAAACTCCCTCTGATTTAATCCTTAGGAAGGAAGAGACAGGGAACTCTGCAGAAGAGGAGGTGGAAAGAGTGTAAGGTCCCTCTGGATGGAGGACACCAGGAGAACCAGGCCCTCTAATCAACTGAGCAAAACTCCCGTGAAGTCATACAGGCAGGCCTGGTCTCAACCAGACCCTTACCCTGTGTGTACATTAGAGTTTTCAGTTTAGTATTTATGAGACTGCTGAGTGTATGAATGAGCGGATCTCTGATTCTTGTGCTTCCCTCGAACTCTTTTCCTTCTGTCGGGTTGTCTTGCTTAACTTTGATGGGATGATTTTTATTTTATCTTCTTATATTTTATTTTGTCGTGTTTGTTGTCTCTTAGAAGCCTGTTCTTTTCTAGTGAGACAGAAAGAGTGGATGGGATGTGAGGGGAGGTGGAGAGGAACTGGGAAGAGCAGAGGGAGGGGAAACTGTAATCAAGATATACTGTAAAAGAAAATCTATTATTAATAAAATGGTGGGGGGAGCAGACTAAATTAAGGTAATATGAACCAGGTTTTGGTATTGTTGTTGTTCTGTTCTGCTGTCCCTGTCCTGAGTAATAGGAACTCTTCAATGCCTCACCCTCTTTCTAGCCTCTGTCTCTACTCTCCAAGTCCCCTTAAGCCCAGCCCCTCAGAACACTTCCTCCTTTCTAAGAAGTGAGGTGCTCCTTGATGCTGGGTTTCTTGTTTTTTTACAGTCTGGGAATCCACTCCAGGGCCTTCCACATGCTAGGCACATGCTCTTCAGCACAACTTCCCCTAGACCTATTTTTCAATTCTTGCACAGAAAATAGAGCCAATTAAAATCTTTGGCAATGGCAGCAGAAGGTCATTTTATAATGATAAAGAACACAGTTCAGCCAGAAGACCTAGCACTCCCCAACTTTAGGGCTTGATTGCACCAGGGGTTGTCTTAAAGATGAAAAAGACTTTTACCAATTAGCCAAGTAGGAAATATTTACCCCTGAGTCCAGCTAGTTCCACAGTTACAAAGAATTCTGTTCTCCATAACTGTCTCTGAGGCAAAGGAAGGGCATCAGTGAGTTCTGAAGGGATTTGGTCAGCAGAGTGTTGCTCAGAGCTAGCCCAGTCCAGGCAGCCTTGCATTCCATCATTGCAGTGTAAGGGAAGAGGCTGAGGGAGGCTTGGTGTTTATTCTGCCCTGTCAAAGGTGACAGGAAGGTGTGCTCTGAAAGTCTGGGAGTTCTGAGGGCGGAAGAGTCTTTCCTAAGGCTTCCTGATGGGTGGTTCTTTTCAGTCAGCTATTTAGTAGAACCAAATGGGTTGGTAAAGAGATGGCAGAATTGTCCTTGGGCTTCAGGGCTTGATTTTGTAGTTTTTAAATTGGGACTCTCTAGAGGAGAGGTTCAAGGATCTTCAATCAATGCTATTAACATTTGTTCAGGTTTAGAGTCATTCTCTTTCAACCTAGATTACCAGCTTGCTTGTTCCCTCATTAAAAAATTAAATTTTGATACTTTGTATTTGTGTGAAGTAGCTTTCTTAATTTAAAAATTATTATTTGATATATTTTCAGTCAGGGGCATTAATATAAGGAAGAAATGATTGCTAACATTTCTCTACATTCATACCTTACATACCTATTAACCAGATGAATAAGGTAAAGTATATTGGTGTATTTAATGTAAATTTTATATGATACAGGAAGTTGAGAAATAAAGGCCTGAGAAAATATAAAAGACTGTCTATTGTAATCAGTGATGTGAAATGCATGGTTGAGAGAAATAAAATTGGAGGTAGAAGGCTCTGATCAGGTGGTAGCCAATGAGGGTGATTCACAAGGAATGGTGGTCATATTTCTCCATGCTTCCCTGTCTTTAGATAGAAGAACATTTCCTCAGATCTGGGTTTAGTGAAGCTGTCTCTAGGGAGGGTGTAGATGAATTGCTAAATGGTCTTATTAAATAACAAATACAGGGCCACATGTAGGAGTGAAAGCCTTAGATATATCAGGGAAATAGGGAAAGGCACAGCTAACTTTACCTCACCAACTCTGCAGCTTCCAAATGGGAGTTACTTTCTGTCTACCCACATCTGTATGCCTTGCTGTTCTGCCATCAGATTTGCTATCTCTGTTCAGCTACATTACTTCCTCTTCCTACCCAGCTCTGTCACTTCCTGTCTCTCTGTACAGACCCACAGACCTCCATGGTTAACTAGTGTTGGAATTAAGGCGTGTGCCACCACACTTGGCTTTGTTTTTCAGTGTGGCCTTGAACTCACAGAGATCCTGCCTGCCAAGTGATAGGATTAAAGGCAAATGCTAACATTGTGGGATTTCTGTGTAGTGGCTGGCTTTTTCCTCTGATCTCCATGCAAGCTTTATTAAAGAACAAATAAAATAGCATCACATTTCAGCACAAATAAAATATCACCACATTTTCCCTCTTTTGTCTAATATAAAAATTAAAAAATTATTAACTAATATAAGAAAAACTATATACAATAAGTATAATAACTATATATAATATGCAGAAACAATAAATACATCAACAATGTCTAGTCCATTTGCATTTGACAAATTCAGTGAAAATATTCCATTATCTAATCTATTTAGGTGAGTCCAAAATGTACCTAATTCACTTTCTATCCTACCTTATATTACCAACAGAAAACTGTCTTATAACATCTTTCAAACTTATACACTTAACACCTCTTAGTGAGTTTCTTTTCTGAATTTCTTAACAAGGAAAACTATAACATACCACCACCATATTGGGAAGCTGAGGTGGGCAGCTGCCGTTTTTTTGTACTAGCCACACAGTTTAACAATTTAAAATCTCTCCTGGTCAGAGAAAGATTATAGATTCACAATAAGATAGATTCAGATGAAATAAAACTCTAAACTGTTTACGATGTATATAAAAATATACATAGGCTTGGAAGAGAAGAGAAAAAGAATATAGATATTTATATGAAGAAATAGTTTTAAAAGTAAAGTCTTTAAAGAGACAATAAAGGTAATATAAAAAATAAGCCACACAAAGATGGAAATCACATAGAGAGTCTGGATTATATTGTCTTTGGGATTTTCAACTATAGAGAGATATTTGATTATAAAAGCTGCTGAGTTACATCAACATGTATATTTTAAAGATATCTTGATTTCAAAATTTGTGTCTAAGGATATGTTGCTTTGGAAAAGAGGTTTTGCTTTTGTTTCCACAAAAGAGGAGAACCTGTGGATTGCTTTCAGACTAATATGGTTTGATTAGCCAAGAGCCCCTGAAAGGTCTCCGATGACACCACAGCCCAGATGATCCAACATCCAGAATGGCTTCAAGGCAACTGGCTCAGACAATGCAGCCTCACAGACTACTCTAGTCAGTACTTGACCATAATTCTTAATTTTCTCAGGATACCCATAAGATTGCCAGCATCCTCAACCAATAGAAAGTAGTATGAGAAGCTATGCCCAAATTCCCAAAATAATGTTTATAAATGTTTATTTTATTTAAAAGATGGTTGTTTATAAATGCAATCTCTTTCTAAAAGAAAAAAGAGGATATGATATAAATATGATAGGATGAAAGGTAGATTATTGAACCTACTTTTAAAGAGCAACAACTTGTTTGAAATGTTTTACAATGCTATGAATTTTAGTTACTGATACAAATTTAAAGTTAATTTTGTTATACTGTATGTATGTATATTTCTACTCTTGTTTAAGGTATTATGTTTATATAACTCATTTAAATTATAATGGATAATTAAGAAATACAGATTAATAATTAGTCTTCTATGATAGTTAAACTTATAGTCATGTTATTTAAGTTTTCCAAGTATATATAGATATATTTCAATTAGGTAGGTGATCTTCAAACACTTCAAAGACCTACAGAATATGGCATTTAAAATGTTTTAGGAACTTTGACTTTCTGGACATTAAATCATTGGTGCTTGTGGCAGCACCAATCTACTTCAGAGAAGATAATGGGCACTGAAGAAACTCATTATGGAGTTTGCTTTCTTTGTGGCAAAAGTTAGCCACTGGGCAAAAAAGTACCCTTGCATTGACTGCTTGATAATATGTTCTGTAAACTAGACATGCAGGACCCATAGGAAAATGACCACTGAATTTGCCAAAACAGTGCAAAATGGAGACTGCCAGACATTCTACAAGACATAGGAAGACACGACTAAGAGACTCTAGACCTGTAGGCTAAAGATGGATGCTCCAACATTACAGAGAAACTTTTGATGACTCTCCAAGCAGGAACTTTTGGATGACTGTCCAAGTTGGAAGTTTTTTACAAAGCACTTCCTGTTTACTTAGGTAATATTATATCCTTCTGAGGCCTTTGATGTAGTTCAAGACTAGATAATTATAATTATGATATTCCTTGGTTATAATAAAAGATAAATTAGATATGAAACTTTAGACTCACAAATATAGGATAGATGATAGAATATTTTCTTTAATTTTGCCAAATACAAACAGACTAGATATTACAACTGTATTTCTGGCTTGATAACTATTCTATTTTACATAATTTTACTATGTTAAAGTTAAAACCTTCCTTTTTGATTAGAAAGAAAAGGGGAAGTACTGTGGGATATCATCCTGTATGCTCTGAATATGTGTTGCTCTGATTGGTTGATAAATAAAATGCTGATTGGCCAGTAGCCAGGCAGGAAGTATAGGCAGGGCAAGCAGACAAGGAGAATTTTGGGAAGAGGAAGGCTGAGTCAGGAGTCACCAGTCAGACACAGAGAAAGCAAGATGACAAGGCAGAAGTGAGAAAAAGTACCAAGCCACATGATGAAACCTAGATATGAATTATAGGTTAATTTAAGTGTAGGAGCTAGTCAGTAATAAGCCTGAACTAATGGCCAAACTGTTATAAATAATATAAGCTTCTGAATGACTATTTTATAAGTAGCTGAGGAACTGAGCAGCTGGGCAGGACACAGAAAGACTTCCAGTTACAGGAGGGAGTTATGACCTATACAGAGGAAGGTCAAAGGATCCTTCAAGGTGTGCTGTCTGAAAGAAGCACTGGAGGCTAGGCCACTTCCTACTTCTGTTGCCCACATCCCAAAATGCTTGATTGTTGGGTGCTATGTCTCAAACCCCACCAATACTAGAAGTACTGTGTTAATAAAGAACCTGCTTATTAAATTTCTCTTACATTTAATTTATCATGCTGATTATCTTTATATGGGAGTGACTCTGACTTGAGGCTAGTGGATTTTTTTTTCCATTGTCTTGAATTTTTTTTTTTTAAACCAGAGTTCTTTACATATGCTTTACTATAAATGTCTGCATTTGGGAGTCAGAGCTTACTGAGCAGGAACTGACTATAGTCTATCTTGTGTTTGGCTCTCTCTACCCTTCATGAGTGCTTTTATCCAATTGTCATAGACTTGACAGGATACAAGGTATGAGTATGTCTTTTGTCCTCCTTTCTCCTCTGTCAGCCATATAAGAAAGCTGGTTGAATAGTCATTAGAATTCATCAAGATTCTGAAAATATTTGTTTGCAAAAACATGAGCTCCAAGCCATATCATCTTTTCAGTTTCATTTGTTAAAATTTTTGAGCTGGCTAATAGTTAATACTCTGAGTTTCTTAACACATTGTCTCTCCTGACATCACTGTTATTTTTTAGGGGAGAGAAAAGTCTCCTGAAGTGGCAATAATCCAGTAACTGGAGCTTTAAAATATTTCACTGTGTTCCCCACTAGTTTGCAGTAGTCATCATATTTAATTGGCACATCCTGAAGTGTGAACCAACCTCTATACCTTCAAAGTCTCTTAGAGTTGGTTGGTGCATTTGCTAGGTGTATACAAAAACACTACTCCCCCAACCCCCACAAGTAATGTTCAATAGTCAGGTGTATACAGAACCAAAATGAATATTCTGAGATGTTTAAAAATGCTTTGAAGGTTTTTTTCTTTGCTTGCAGTGCCTGAGAAATGTTAGCGTGTGGTTGGAGGCCTCAACCATCTGTTCTCCCATGCACTCCTCTGTGTATAGATGTGACTCTGCTGTGTGGCTCAGTCTGGGTTCACACTCATCCTCTTGCCTCTGCCTCCCAAATGCTGGGATTGAAGGAGTACACACCTTGCTTAGTCCTCAAAGGGTGAGAGTGTCTATCACTAGGACCCAGCCTTTTGATTTTGGTTCTCTCCAAGTCTTCTCTATTTTTCTGTTGCCTTGGGCTGTACTCAGTCTTGACATAGGAAATCTAATCCTTTCCAGTTCACACAAAAGACTCTCATAGCACAGTCTTTGGGAAGATACTATTGCACAGTGATTTTGAGTTAAGCAACCTTGATACTTACAACAAGACTCTGGACAAGTTAATTAACCTCTCTGAGGCTGTGTTTCCTTATACAGTAATGAGATAATAACTTCACTTAGCTCCTGAAGTTACCCTAAGGATTTAGGGAGGTAATAAATGTCAATCCTCTTAGCCTGGTTTCTGTATGTTTTAAGGTATTCTGGAAAATCTTTCTATCCTGTGTCCAGGAAAATCTGAGGATTTGTAGTAGAACTGAAGCCTTACCTACAGAATCTACAGCCATGCAGTTATATTCTTTCTACCTCTTCTCAGTTCGAATTTCAAAGCTTTACTGAAGATCCTATTGCTTACCCTTGAACCAGTTAGAGCTGGAGAGACCAACCCCTCTGCCATGTCCACAGGATTTGTTTGAAGAACGATGAGAAGCAGGACCAGGATCCTGAATTGTGTGTTTGGTTCTTACTGGTGATGGGCAGACTGCCCTCACTCCTTTCTCTTTCCTTTGCCCTCCTTCCAGAAGCATCTTCCTGTGGCAGTAATCCACGCTGAGTTCCTTCCTGTGGCGGTGATCCCCTCTGAGTTCCCAAAACTGTGACAGTCATTCTTAAATGGTCGTGGAAAAAATACCTTTCAAAGACACATCAAGTTTACAATCTTTCCCTATGATATGGTTCAGGGCGTAGAATCCTTAGTAGATTGCTCTAACATCTTAGAAAGTAATGAAAGAGGTTGGACTCAGACTCCCTCTGCAACTGAGGGAGAGCATTGGATCTTCATTCAGAGGTACCTTTGTGGTATGGGGGTAGGTAGTGCAAAGATGCCTTTCCTCAGTTTTTTCCAGCCACATTAGGCCACACTCTTGTCTCCATGACTGTCCCTTTCTCTTCTGAGCCTCGTGTTCAAACATGCAGAGGTTCCTCCATTTTTTATGAAGGATCCTATGCTCCCTAAAACTCTTTAAAACTGACAGCTTTTCTCTTGTTGGCATGTCTTCTGTTAAAGGAACCTCAGCTCTGAGCATGGCTATGGGTGAAAAGATTTTTCCTGTTTCTTCCACACCACTCTTGTAATATACAACATCTCACAGATGGTCATGAGAAGCATCATATAAATAATGGGCCTCTCATGTCAGGCTGTGCTTTCCAGAAGGTCATATGTCAAATGTGTAATGCATTGACCAATGAGGATGAATTTATTTAGACTTCTGCAGTAGGGAAGATGATATAGAATGCAGGAGAGAAAGGGGGCAGGGAGGGAGGTTTTAAGGTCAGTAATCTTGGCATCGCAGGAAGGGTATGGGGTGGGGGTTCTTAATCACCTCTGTTTCAGGGTTCAAAGGGCTCTGAGAAAGTTTAGCATACTGTCACATAGTATCTCATTAAGCTGTACACAACCACAGGTTAGATAAGTACCTTCCCAGAAAGTTAATTTTTTTCTGTAATATTTGCAGTAGAGATAGTATTCTTCATGAAGACCCATGCTGATATATTATGTGTATATAAAATCTGCAGATATTTTTAAGAGGCCTCAGAATATTTAAAGGTTGTCACAGTCTACCTTCCCCCTTCCTTCCCTCTTTACAAAATAGATGCTAATTCTCTTTGCGTATGTTCTTTCCATGGAGAAGTTTCAGAAGCAAGAACTTAAAATACATCAATGCTTAAAGAAAGATCGTATCTTTAAAATAAGTTCAGTACAGACTAGAAGGTGACAGAGGCAGAGATAGAAGAATATGGTTAATGGGTAGCAGAGTACCTCCATTCAGGATGTGCTTCAGGTGCTTTATAGTACAGTCTACAACCATTAGTTATGCATTTCCCAGTAATAGGAGCAGTAGAGCTTGAAGGTTGCAAACACTTGTGAATAGTAGTAGTTTAATCAATAGAATTGCCAATTACCTGGTACAATCTGTATACACTGTATACATGTACTGACAATAACATTATACTCCATAAATACATTTAGACATTACATGTCAATTGAAAACAACAAATAAAATGAAGAGAGGCTGGAGAGTAGGATACACAGCCCGGGGGATATGGTGGGAACTCAGGTGGCCCCAACTTGCCTGTGCTCTAGATTGGGATTTTGTAAACTAAGAATATGAACTACAGAGAAGCTTCACAGGAATTGGTTTCCCTTGTCACCTGACAAAGGAGAGCCTGGGACCCTATTGGAGGCAACCACTGCAGTTAGCAGGGAGAAAATCAGGTGAGAACCTAGCTCCCAAATCCTGCAGCAGCTCTTCTTTCCTTCTTGGTGCTGATGAACAATGGAGTCCTTGGCCCATTTACTCAACCTAAACCTCAGTTTACCAATCTGGGATGGAGAAAATGGTTTTCTTCATTTCTTTGTAATATTATAAAGATTAAATTGAGCTACAGACATAGAGCTCTGGGATGTGATGTTAAATTAAAGGATGTCACAAACAAGGTCCTCACTGTTTACTTTTATGGGAGGTCAGGGGTAGGCATGGGTGAGTGCATGGATGTGCACATGTGTAGAGGCAAGAGGGCACCCTTGGGAGTAATTTCATGGGTACCATCTACCTTTTGTTTGAGACAGTATGCTTCACTGGCCTGAAACTCGGGTTATGCTTGGATGACTGGCCAGCAATCCTCAGGCATTCACCTGTCCCTTCCTCTCCAGCACTGGGGCTGAGAGCATATCCTGCCATGCTCAGCTTTTATGTGGGTCTTGGGGAATCAACTCAAGTCCTCATGCTTGCAAACCAAGAACTTTGCAGGATGACCTATTTCCCCAGCCCTACTGTTTTGATAACTGGGTTTTGTGTCTTTAAGATGTGTAACATGATGATTTAAAGCCCATGCAGAAAGTGAGATGGTTTCTTTAATGGAACAAATTCTGTGTTTCATGTTTTTAACAGAAGGTACAGAACAGCAAACTCAATTATTTATTAATTTTCTATTTAGAAATCAACACAGCAAAATTTTGTAAAAAGTAAAACCAGTATTCAAGGTACCCACCCAGGCACTTGCCCCGGTCATTTAAGAAAGGTGTGCATTTAACCTCTGGACAGAATAAAGGAGCCCAACAGCTTACCTGTATTTAATGTTGGGGAAAAGCCACATTCTAGGTTGAAGGATTAGCACGGAAGAACTGGGAAGTTGAAATCTCTCACCTGGGGCTGGAGGATTACCTTATAGGCTGGGAATAGGAAAGACTGGATAAAGTAAGTAGTGACCAGGATTGAAATGCTAAGTGAAGGTTTTAGACTTAATTTAAATAGCAAGAGGTATACATCACAGGCTTTGAAGCAAGGAATTATTAGAATATGGACATGTTAAATAATAATTTTAGTAGTAAGTAAAGTCATAACTTCTGTATATAATTACAAACCAACCCATGTTAAAATTGTTTAATTCACAAAGGAGATCATGGAGATTATAACTGGTCTGGGAAAATTCAAACTACAAGCGTAGGCTAGTAATGATGAAATCATTGTGAAGGCAAACCTGCTTTTCTGTATCTGGATGGGAGGAAGCTAATCAAGCTTCACACAAACAGGAAGTGATTTATATACTTAAGATTCCTCACTATCATCAGCCATCTAAAATTACAGAATTACAAATGCCTTAAAAAACAACACCCCTCTCTCTTCTCTCTCTCTCCTTTGTATGTGTATGGGTGTGTGTGTGTGTGTGTGTGTGTGTGTGTGTGTGTGTGTGCAGGCAGAAAAGAGCTGTCTATATGTTAGTATTATTTCAAGAAGTAGGAGAATGCACTGAAGAGAAACTAGAACTATTGAGAACAATTAGGGAACCATGATTGGTTTCAGCACACCTTGGGGTGATGTCCAGAGGATGTGGTTAGGGCAATACTGCTGTCAAAAAGGGGCCATGAGAAAGCTACATGCATGCAACATCCTCCCACGTGATCAGCGGATGCGAAGTGGAAGTGAAGGCAGGACAAGTTTGGTGATAGCATGCTGGGGCGCTGTCTGGTCTTGGCACTTGCGGTTTGGTGGCTGCAGGCTTGTTGCTTGACCTCTTCGAGCCTCATTTTGCTCATCTACACAAACGACATAACAATACGACTTCTCTTCAGTGTTGTGAAAGCAAAACCATGTGGAATATTTTCTTGGTCACTGTGGATTTCTAAAACAAAATGCCCTAAATTAAGTAATATAAAATCAATAAAATTTATAGTTGAATTCTAGCAGGCTGGAGGGTCTAAGAAGAAAGTTTGATAGAGAAGAATGTGTTTTGTGTGATCAGGAGGATTTAGAGAGCTTGGTGCTGATGATATCAAATCCACAGGACACAAGGTGCCCAATGCTGCTGCAAAATTAAATAGTTTAAGAAAAAAGAAAGACAAAGCAGCAGCATCAGTTTGAGAGTTTGCCAAGATCACTTATTAGGACTGATTTGTAGAGGCTTCAGATGCACATTTAGGAGTGGGGGGCTCTGTGCAGAATCTGAGAGTCAAGAATAGCATAAGAAGGAGCCCTGGTAAGTTCAGCGCTTAAAACTGTCCCACAGGGGTGGCATGGAAGGGGTGGCATTTCTTCACGTCCATGCAGATTTTCCCCCAGAAGCCATACTTTAAGGGAGCATTCTTTTGATAAGTTAGTGAGTTTTAGTCAGAGTGTGAATTCCATCTTGGAGACAGCATGTGAAATACCCCATGGCTTTAAGGTGAATGTCCCTTGCAGACCCGTTAGTTGCAGACCAATGTTTTATGGTCAGCTGCAAACCACAGGTTGATTTCTTGGGTCTCTGTACGTTTTCCTACTCTTAAATATAGAAATAGCTGACATATTTTAATTGGAAGACTCACAAACAAAGTTTCAACTGGAGGCTCACTTTGAAAATTGGGCTAATCTGGCTATTTGGGGTCTGCAAAGCCTGCCTGAAAGCAGCTGGTCAGAGGCTAAGCCCTCCACCTCTGGACTGTGACTGCTTATTTGTGGTTTTGTTCGTTTGTTTTTCAAGACAGGGTTTCTCTGTTTAGTCCTTGCTGTCCTGGAATTCACTCTGTAGACCAGGCTGGCTTCAAACTCAGAGACCCATCTGCCTCTGTCTCCCAAGTGCTGGGATTAAAGGTACACACCACCACTGCCTGGCCCATGACTGCTTATTGAAGCTCCCTGCCATGCCTCTTACTCTGGGAAGATATCTGCTTTGCCCATTCACACATCCTTCCAGATCCCTATGGACATCTGCCTGGCAACTACTGCTCTACCCCACCATGTCTATCCAAAGCATAGAGTTATCTCTATTTTGATGCTTACATCCTGAAAATTCCCCTCACCCTGAGATGGAGAAATGTAGTCCCACATCTCGTTACACTCATCTAAGGTGAGCTGGAGCTGTTTACACTTTGGCAGGAAAAAAAAACAAATATATCTATTAAATGCATTAACATTGTGGAAAAGTTAGACAGGAGGAGAATTCTCAGGATACTTTATTTCTGACCTGAATCACAAGGAAAAGTTATTATAATTCTGCCATCTGTTCAAGTTTTTAAAGCCATTTTGGTAAACTTAAAGCTAATGCAAAATACATGCCTTAGCACTAATTAACTTAAAAAAAAAAAAAAAAACCTGTTTCATTCTCCTCAGATAATGAAAAAGGATATCAGGACCATGATGTCTTAAAGAAAACCTAATTGTTGGTACTTAGGCCTTTAAACCACCCTTGTTATGTGCTCATGAGGGCAGGCCTAAGAGTAAGGAGTCACACAAATGTCCCATCAGGAAAACCCCCACACACTGGCTTTTGACATTGACAACTGTGATTCAGATTCCTATGTCTACTACAGATCACTGTTTTCTGGCTGAAAGAAGGTTTTTGTATTGATTCTTGAGGGGAGAGGAGTAGATTGGAGTGGAGGTCTGTGCAACACGGAAAGTATCCATGAGGCCAATATCTATTTCATGTCCGTATCCAATACCAGATGACTCCTCTCAAAATCTGACTCATTGACATTTATGCTATTTGAGTGTGTTCACATTACATGCCACTCGAAATTACTTTTCAGGCTCCTTCAGTCATATTCTGTCACAACAGTGGAGCAATGGCATAGATCTGCTTTTAGTGGTGTTGTTGGTGTTTAAAATAACACTCTTTGTCTTTAAACTTAGGCCAGAGATCCTTTTGATGGTATTCATTCATTATTTTTTTTCTCCTACTGTGTCGTTGATATGTGTTAGCTTGGAAGGACATGATTTTGTTCAGAAGAAGCCACTTACAATTTTCCATTGTTTCTTCATTATCTGTTTCACAAAATCTCAGTTCTTGAGGATCTGTGCCCCATGACTTTCCAGCTACATTTTCTAGTGTCCAGTGCACTATGAACTCTATGCTCTATGGAGATTTTAATTTTTTCTTTTTACTTAAGACTCAGAATGTGCTTTTTACAAATGTGAGTTATCATTCTATGGGGTTCTCATCCTGATTTCTGGGACCAGTTAACCATCTCACTAAGATGCAGATGGCAAATGGTGAAACAATGTTAGCAGCTGTATGTGAGTGTGTGTGTGTGTGTGTGTGTGTGTGTGTGTGTGTGTGTGGTGTGGTTTGTGTATGTGGGTGTTTTTGTGTATGTGGTGCGTGTGTTTGTGGTGTGTATTTGTGTGTGGTGTGGAAGTAAAGTATATTTAGCAAATTCTCAACATTTATGGAAGATATGCATGCATTCATTGTTATGTCTTGTAATTTACCTGGATCTCAAATTATTTTTTTAAGAAGTTAGAGAGTAAAGAAACATTTGAGATATGAGTAGTAATAAGAGAATTTTGGGCAGTGTGGGGATCCATGCTATAGGAATGTGTTTGGACATTGGTGACTGTCACAGATTCCCTACTGGTTACAGGATAGTGTGGCACATTTGTCCCGGTGTTTTCTTTTGCTTGTTTTTCTGCAGTTGATTTGAGAGAGGATATCCTGGTTGACATGAGCTTTTAGCAATGTTAACTTTCAAGAGGAGCTTCTCACTTCTTCTCTTCATTGTAGGCACACACTGCATGTTGGACAGCTAACCTGTGTCACCTAGAGATAAGAACCTCCTGTCTGTATCCTGGGGAGATCATATGATCAGGGAGCCATATGACTAAGTCACCAACTGTGCCGAGGGAAAGGAGTCCCTGCACGCTATTCTGATGTGTGTTTCCCCCACCATTTGCAGTTCTGACCCTCTAGAAGTAATTACTACCACATACATCAGCAACATGTTTTTGGAGATTATTATAACTACTCATGACTCTGAATATGAAAAGTAATAGCCTTTGTGTTCATGAACACAATTCCACATACTCTATCTAAACAGTTTGTAACAATTAGAAGCGGGCGAAATCTGTCAGCTGTACACTTTCTTCAGTTTCTAATACATATTCAGAGTGCCATGCCATCTTCTTCTCTGATGTTCCTTGATAATATGCCCTTGGTAGACTTTATTACAAACCAAATTTGTGTTTATCATAATCAGCCTTTTTGGCCATATGCATTTGAATTTGTGAATTTGAATTTAGAACAGAAATATGAATTTGAAAATAGATATACTTATCATATTCTTATGTCTTTCCTTTGTTTGAAGTTGCATGGTAGACTGGATACTTCATGAAGCCACAAGTTCTAGCTCCAACTTACCTATACTATGTCTCAGGGACACTTACGGCTTCCTTGAATGAAGGTATCCACAATTGTTCAATTTCTACTCTAAAAGAACTTCAGAACTTTATCAGATATGAATGTCTAATGTTGAAGAGCGATCCTTAAAATCCAGAAGTAAATGGTAGCAGAATTCCCCTTGAATGTATTTGTGTTTGAATCCCCAGATTAAAGTAGTGCCATCATTTGGCTATTTGTATAAACATTGTTTCCTATGGTTTGGTTCATCATTGGTTTGCATCAAGTATCTAGCATAGAACCTTATCTACCAGAACTATTGAAAATTATTTTAGGGGAATACATTAATATACTTACATTCAAATTTTATCATGTGGTTGATGAGTGAATTAGATTCTATGAAAATAAATACCTGGCACATTTGGTATTCATGAGTGAAATTCTGCTCTGTTGATTCTAGTTGGTTGCTTTTAGAATATTTTCTAGACTTGGTAGGAATGTTGGCAGTTCTGGAATCACCTTAGGAAGCTCAGAGACGGCAGTTCCTCAATGTGTGACTCCCAAAGAAATAACTTCATTAGTATGCAATATTACTATGCTATCATATCTTGCAATAGCATGTGCCAAGTAAATACTTAGCAGAGAAAGAAGTAGCAGGGCTTTGGACTAGAAGCCAGATTTCAGTAGGCAGAAATGGAAATGCAAAGAAGGGTGGGTGCTGTGTAGGGGGAGTAGCACAAGGATTGACCCCAAAGTTGGACAGAGAAGAAATCCTTAAAAGCTTCTCCAGAAAGAAATGCCTCTACTCAACGTAACATGGTTTCAGATACACATTTTAGTTAACCAAAGTGCTCCCTTCTGAGCTCAAACCTGGCATAGCTACCTGTCTGGTGTGTTTCCTCAGTTAAATACAACTCAAAATGGAAGCTTTTTGGTTGGAGGAATGTGTTCTATCATCCTTAAAGTAGCTAGTCATATGCAATAAACTATTTTATTTTGTCGAGATGGGGTCTTACTGGGTATCCATGTCTAATCTAGAACTTTCTATGTAGACTTGGCTGGACTTGAACTCACAGAGACCTGCCTACCTCTGCCTTTTGGGATTAAGAATATGTACACCAATACTCAGACAACTAAATATTTTACTATTTCTAGATATTTAGTTTTTGAAACAAATCTTCCTAAATTACCTTGAAATTGTGGTATAGCCTAGTTTCTCTTGTAATATGTACACTTTCTGCCTCAGGCTCCCAGGTGCTGGCATTATATGTATGTGTTATGTGCTGCCATGCTGGCTCTTTGTCTTTTTTTCAGATGGGGTAGGCAATAGGTGATGTTCTGAGTGGTTGGTTGCTTGCATGGAATAAGTTTGTTCATGATGGTGGTTGGTGGTTATTAGGTACCATTGTGGTTATGACTTCTGCAGAACAAGCCAAGTCATTGCAAGACCATCAAAAGCTAGTCTGGCTTCTCTCGGGAATATGTCAGATGCCACTGTTATAAAATTCCAAGGCCTTCTGCTTTTTGTCTTTGTTTTGTTTTTGTTTATAGGTATGACATCATCTAGAAGTGAATGCAATTGGATTAGCTTAATTAACTTTTGTTTTAATTAACCAACAACAAAATCTTTCTTTTCTCTATATAAAATGAAGCTCAAAAGGTATAGCCTCATAAAATGTATATATGGGTGAGCCACATAGAATAAAAGCACAAGCAAGTGATTTTTATTCTCTGTTTCCTGGGACTGATTAAATCTCTACCACTTGTAAAGAACATTGAGCAATCACAGTGTGCCCTGCTTAGGTTTTGATTAGTCCATTAGAAAGCTTAATAATTCTTTAGTAGGCTCTGGGTTTGGGGAAGGGTATGGGAGCTTTGAAAGAATTGTGTTGAAGCAACTTACTTGAAAGTTGCTTTACACATCCAAATTTAAGGCTCAGCAGGCTGCAAAACCTAGTCTAGGCATCAAGCAAAGTCTGAGTGGTCTCCTCCTCCCCACATATATCTCAAAGAAGGTGTCCTGGAGTGGTGGGCAATTGCCAAGCCTGAAGAAGAAAATTGTAATAAAAATGGGAAGAAGAAAATTGCTTAATTACAACATAGTTACTCCAGAAATCTTCTAGATAAATGGGAAAATTTAGCAGCACTTTTAAATGTCACTGTAATTTAGCCCCATGCCCTAGAAATTCTAAATTGTAATTGACCCTAATTATATAAAAACCTACTGGTGAGAAGAGATCTATTTTCCACGAGGTTTTACTGCTGTGGAACTTCACTGACAAGTCACTCATGACTTCAGCAGATGGCTTCCATGATCTTGGATGAGGGGCTCCTTAGGAACTAACTTTTCTCTTCATTCAACAGCAAAAGATAGAACAATGCTCTTGGAGTGGGAGGGTAGGACATAAAAAATGAGACCCCTAATCATTGCCCCAGCTTGTCTGTTAATACATTAGAGTAATTCCACTAGAAAGGAATGGGAAAGTGACTCTGGCTAGATTAGACAATGAAACTGAGTGGGTTGTACCAAGAAAGGTGTTGTGTTGCAGTTAGCATCATTTGGGGATTATTTAGGGTCTGCGTGTGAAAGGATGATAATTGGAGCTGGTGGCAGCGCTGGTTACCAC
This sequence comes from Onychomys torridus, assembly GCF_903995425.1. Classification (NCBI taxonomy): domain Eukaryota; kingdom Metazoa; phylum Chordata; class Mammalia; order Rodentia; family Cricetidae; genus Onychomys; species Onychomys torridus. Next base: position 25,464,741 of record NC_050451.1, read on the forward strand.
ATGGAAATGTCACAGTCACACCAGAACCCAGTATCAGTATACAGAGCTTTATTAGGAGTGGGGAGAGGGGACCAGGGCTGGTGAGAGAGGAAGATGGTGGGGTGGGGGAAGAGGGGAGCAGAATAGACCAGGGAGCAAAGAGCAAAGAGCAGAGAGAGAGAGTTGGGTGTGCATCCAGGTTATTAAGGTGCATACATAGTTGCCAACACCCCCGATGATGTAAGATGCAAGACCCTGTGCTGCACATGTGCAGAAGGGCAGGATCCTAACATTTCAGTTTTTTGCTTATTATAAAAAAGTGAGTGAATAGGAATAGGGGTGTTGTTTCTCCCTGGAAAACTGCTTCCAGCTGACATAGTGGGTGTCAGCTGGCTCTTAGTGGGGGTAGGGAAGGGGGCCTTCTGAGGAGGACACGTGTCCTGGAATGGTGGGCTGTTCTGCTGCCCTGGAGCTGTCCATTCCTCCTGGCTTGGCACTCTGGTTGCTTTTGTGGCAGGCAGGATGCTGGTGAGGCAGAAAAGGCCTGAAGTAGATCCATCCTGTCCAGATGGATTTAAGCTGGTTTCTGGAGCTTGGAAAAATTTTTGAACATTTTAAGAAGCAGCCATGAGAAATTTAGTGACCATGTATAGTGTTTAGTACTCTGCTTGTATTGGTTACTATTAATGAGAGAGACAGAGAGATTTGAACATGTTTTTAAGTTTTATCAGAGACAGATTGTTTAAGGCACCTGTTTCCTTTACTAGTTTAGCATCCAGGAGGCACAGGTAATGGATTGTTGAGAACATTTAGCAGTAATAGATGGTTTTATTAAAGTCTATTTTTGTAGAACCCAGATACTTTTGGGTCCTGGGAAGAGAAAAGCTTGTGGTGCTTGAGAACTTATTTCTTTGGAATTAGGGACAAGGCAGGGATCAGGGCCGTGTCCGTGTCTGTGTGCATGAGGAGGAGAAGCACTGCTGACAGGTCTGGAGTGAGGCACATGGAGGGAGCAATGACATGAAAGCTCCTACCTTAGCTGGAAAATCTTTTGCCATTAAGTGAAAGTACAATTAAGTCTGGGGATGGGGGTAAGACTGTCCTCCCTACCCCAACAAGAGGGAAATGTGGGGAGGTGAGACCCCAAAACCCCCAGGACTGGGCTAGTGGCTCTGGTGTCCACAAGGAAAGAAACAGATAACTTCCATGCTGCGTTCTGAGTTCCCTGCAAAACAAGCCTGTGGCCGAGCGTAGGTCTGCTGGAGGTCTTAGCTTGATGTTCCCTTGCCCCTTGGTGCCTGGGTGCAGTTAACTGACCAGTTGTCCTTCTAGGTGGCCCTTTGAACAAGGCTCAGTTGATGGCCTGGCAGGGCATGCACTAGCCTGCGTGCCCTACCCCCCACCTTAAAACAGGGACCCAGTGGCTTTTGGGAGCCAGCGTGTGCCAGCATTTGACAATTCTGTTCTTGGGCTTTTTCATCTCTCCCCTGGTACACCTCAAATGCCACAATGCTTAAGTTTTAATCCTTTTTGGGGGAGGTCTGGGGGACAAGAGACAGATTTTACTACATGTCTTGAATTTTTTGATGTCTGCTGACTTGAGGACAGCTTTAAGAAGACCTGCCAGTAGGCAGGATATAAGCTGGTCTCTGGCTAAAGAGCCATCTTGATTACTGTAAACTTATTTGCATGGATCCTAGCCTGCTTCCAGACCTGTCTGTGCTTCTCAGGGCAGCTTGAGAATGAGTGGGAGGAATTAAGGTGAGTTAAAGCCTGCCCAATGCCAGAGAGTGGAAAGCAAAGGTCAGATAGACGGAGGTAGTTGCACATGGCAGAGAAAGAATCAGAGATGGAGAAGGAGAAGCTTTGGTAGAAAGCTTGAGGATAAGGTAACTATTTTCATTTACCCATTCACTAGCAGAAGTTAGATAATTCCTGTGAAATATCAGGGTTGAAACAGCTAAATTTACTGGTATTCATCCCTATGTCCCATGGCTGCAGCGCCAAGAGAGAAAATAAAAACTTAAAATAATGAACCAGGATCAGATTCCAGTCCCAGGCATCCCCAAGGTAGGAGAAGGATCTATGAATCAGCATGGGTTACTTCCTGCTTCATCAAGAGAGGAGTAAAGGATGGGAGTATATGCAGCTGGGGCACCTCCCAGGGGTCCAGCTCCAGGAATACAGCTCAGGCTGAAGTCATGGGAAACGATGAGGGAACTCACCAACCTTGGCAGCCCGTGCGGTGGGGGGGACATGGCGGTGGCAGCTGTGGTGTCACAAGTACAGTCCCGATGCAGTACCGTGGTGGTGGTGTCAGTGGCAGCGGCAGTATGAAAAAAAGTGTAGTGGGTAGTCACAGGTCCTTGGTACAGATTTCCGACAATGCTCAGCCCCAGACACAAGTGAGTGGAATTTCCTGTCCAAGTCCATGGCACCAATGAAAGGATCACAATCAGCGCTGGTAGTGGCATTGGTTACTGAATGGAAAGGTCACAGTCACGACAGAACCTAATATCAGTATTCAGAGCTTGATTAGAGGGAAAAGTAGTGGGGGGGCTGGGAGAGAAGACCAGGCTCGGTGAGAGAGAAAGATGGCAGAGTGGGGAAGAGGGGAGCAAAATAGAGCAGGGAGCAGAGAGCAAACAGGAGAGAGAGTGTGTGGGGTCTGCATCTGGCTTTTTAAGGCGTGTACATAATCGCCAGCGCCCCCTGATGATGTAAGACGAAAGACCCTGAGCTGCGCATGTGCAGGAGTGAGGGCAGGCTCCTAACAGCATGTCCATGGCTCCCCAGCTTTTTATCCTGTCCTATTCTTTCTCTGTCCTATCTCCTAATAGATCAGCCTCCCATTCCCTGCCTCCCCATTTCCCCACAACCCCCACCACCTTCACCTTGTATGTGTGTGTGTGTGTGTGTGTGTGTGTGTGTGTGTGTGTGTGTGTGTGTGCAAGACAGAGTTTCTGTTTCCTTTTTCCTTGATAACATACCTAATCTTCACTCTCTAGCAAATTCTCAAATTGTGGTTTGAACATGACATTCTATGTCTAGCCTTTCTCATTTCTCCACTCGTATTTATCAGAAACATGATCTCTTCCATAACTGCTGAACAAAAAATTCTGCATTTTCATTGGCTCTACTTTAGTCTCATGACCTGAACCAATCAATATGGCAAGTAGATGGGTCTGTTCCACTTGTCCTAGGCTGAAACTGAGGAGGATCCCTGCAGTCGAATTGAATGTCAGCTTTTCTAGAGTGAAGGAGGAAGATGTTTTTCCAAGGGATGAGTAATAAGAAAATCATAAAGAATTGAATGTGTTCAAGTCTTTCCAGTATGTTAGTTGTCCTCAAGACTTTTTGTTAGAAAACTAGAAGCATATGTAGAGTTTCAAGAATCGAAGATGAACACCTTGTTGAAAAGGCAAAAAGCAAACAACAATAAAAAAAAAAAAAACCCACAAAACAAAGTGAACAAACCTTAAATCTCTCTATCTTCTTAGGATTTGTGGAAGAGAACTAGCACTAAGACTTTAATGGATAAAAAACAGATAATATAGTAGAGGTAATAGAAAACATAAAAAAGTATTTCAGATAAATTTTATGACACAGAACTTCCACTCCAGGAAATAACAAGTAAAAGAAGTGGAATACACACACACACACACACACACACACAAAAAAAACAAAACAAAAAAAAAAAAAAAAAAAACAAAAACAAAAACAAAAAAAAACCCACATTGTTCAAATATAAATGTGTGGTGATATTTTATTTGTACTGAAATGTGATTTTATTTGTGTATTAATAAAGTTGCCTTGGGGGTCAGAGCAAGCCATAGCAGAAGCTGGGCGGTGGTGGTGGTGCACGCCTTTAAACCCAGCACTTGGGAGGCAAAGCTAGGCAGTGTGTGTGTTCAAGGATACAGCCAGCATGGCAACACACGCCTTTAATCTCAGCACCAACCATAGAAGACCTGGAGGTCTATACAGACAGGCAGTGATGAGGAGGTCATGTGGTTGGGTTTACAACCAATGAGAAGGCAGAACAGAAACTCTATATAAAAGACAGGACACAGGTAGTAGCTCTCTTGCAGAGAGGAAAGACAGAGTAGCAGTGAAGGGTAAGGTTTTCAGCTCTCAGCTATTGCTCTGACCTCTTGGCTTTTAACTCTGCAATTGGCTCTGTGTTTCTTATTTAACAAGCCAGTTACATCTACATAAATTTTTGAACAAAAGCAGTTGTAGAAAAGTTACTATGTGGTAAAGCTAAAAAATTAGCAAGAATTACTTTTGCAAGATATATTTATGTGAAATTCTATCCTGAATATCATAGTGAGCATTGGATGTCAACTGACAAGATCTGGAATCTCCTAGGAGACAGACCTGTATGGAAGTTTCTAGACTGAGTTGAGGTGGGAAGATAACATGGGTGTCTCCACTCCAGGCCCAAGTCCTGGACTGAATACAAAACAGAAAGGTGCCTGAGTGTGGTGTTGCTTGCTCTCTGCTTCCTGAATGTGGAAGCCACCATGGCATTTCCTGCCACAGAGTCCTCTTCACCACGATGGAAGGTGCCTTTCAATTGTGAGTCACAATAGACACTTTCCTAAGCTGCCTCTTTCAGGCATTCTGTCATAGCCACAAGAAAAGTAACATATGGTTTGGTTATCTGTGCTGGAGTTAGCTGGATATTTCAGTCAGTAAGATGTGTAAACATGAGGACTTGAGTTTGATTCCCAGCACCCATGAAAACAAAGTGAAACAGGTGTGGTTGAGTACTACTGTAATTCCACGCAGATATAGGAGAATCCTTAGGGCTTCATGGCCAGACAGTTTATGTAAGGTTCAAGTTGAGTAAAGACCCTTTCTTGAAAAAAGAAGTATAGAGCAATGGTTCTAAGACTATGGGTCATGACCCCTTTGCGAGTCACATATCAGATATCCTGCATATCAGATATTTACATTATGATTCATAATAGTAGCAAAATTACAAAACAAAACTTGATTAGGGGTCACCATAACATGAGGAAGTGTACTAAAGGTCACAGCATTGGGAAAGTTGAGAACCACTAGTGTAGAGTGAGGAGACACAGGTTATTGAAGTCTTGCCTCTGTGCATGCATATATACATGCGTGCGCGCACATGTGCGCACGCATGTGCGCATACACACACACACACACACACACACACACACTCACTCACAGATATGCACACACAATACTTTTTCTCCCTTCATAGGAGGGACTTTCTACAGGGGAGTTTTGTGTCCTGCTTTTAGGAACAAAAGAGTAAGTGTCACAGTGGCTTTTATAGGTAAGTGTCCCTATTGGCTTTTATAGAGCTTATAATATATGATCCTCACACCAAAGTGGGATATGAAGGGATGACATTTTCTGCCCACCTTTGCCTTAACACAAAACAACTAGACTAGATAATTGCTAACATTTTTAGCGCCTAAGTGGCAGGCTATATCATTTTTCATACCCACTCGACAGATTTCTCAGAGTTTCTTCAAATAGAGATTTTGAAATGTTCAATACTTTAGAACTCAAAAGGAAACTAAATGTCATTTCCATGGTGCTGTGTCCTTTACCTGCCTGCCTGCTTTTGTTCTCTCTTTGAATACAGCCAAGATTCATTCTCTTTCTCACACAAGCTGTCTCATCCTCTCCAAAGGGAGCAGGGTTAAATGCAGAGGAGCATTCCTCAAGTAAGCTAGATGCCTTTGTTCAAGAGATCCCCAACTGATCATTTAAATGTAATTCCTGGATAACATGAAACTTCTGAATTATTTATTTTATATTAAATCAAAAATATTCTTTCTGAAAATAAATTTGGTGCATTCTGCAAATCAGTTTTTCAAAGTATCCTCTTCTGAAGAATGGTCTAGCAAGCAGAATTCGAACTCTTGGGGGACCAAACAAGAATCATTGAGACCTTCTTTGAGTTAGATGACTTCAAATGCAGAAGAACAATAATGATTCCAGATAGGGTTTAAGTAATTCTCTGGACAGGTGAAAGTCTCCAGTGTTAAGGAGTTCTAAACGGAGCATCATCATTCCTAAAGGTTCCATATTTTCTTCTTTAGTCATCCTGTGTAATATGGACAAAGATGAAGAATTGCTGGTTCTTCTCTTTAAGTTATAGTGAATCATAACAAAAGGGATTGACATTTCCTGAGTGCTTTCCTTGAGTTTTCAGTGACACAGTTAACCACCATTTCTCCCACGTTATAGATGAGCAAACTGAAGCTTGAGGTTATTACTTGGTGTGCAATAGCACATGGGCATGGACCTGCTCATGGATTCATTGCAGAGCAATTTGCCTACAAGTAACACAGCTATGTAACTGAGAGCTGGAGTCATGTGAAGATAATCACCAGGAACTCTAAAATGGTGAATAACAAAACCATTTGATTTTATAAGTCAAAGCCTAGTTATAATAGAAGAGCCTTTAAAGGTCTGGATCTGTATTTTAATAACCCTTATCTTTAGAGAATTTTATGGGTTCACATCAAAATGGAACAGAAGTTATAGTGATTGTTAGAAATATCCTGCCCCTGCCTGTCCACAGCTTCCCCCAATTTCAATCCTCCAACTGTCACATTGGCTGCCATTGATGGACCTGAGTTGATTCATCAGAACCTCCCAGAGCACAGTTGCATAGATGATGGGTTTAGATAAATTTGGAATGATGTGTGCTTTAATAACACAGAAAACAGTTCCAATGCCCCAAAAATCTTTTCTTTGACTGCTAGAAGGAGTCGAAGGTTATACCCCAAGTTAGTCTCATTTTGTACTGCTTCATCTGCTTAGTAGACCCAGTAAGGGAAAATGGGACTAGAAACGGGTCAAGAATTTGCTTTAGCACAGCACAAAGGGTTGTACAGTATGGATAGTGTGGAAATAATTTGAAAGCAGTAAATCCTAACCCAAGTGAAGAGTAAAACAACTCATTAAATATCAACAAACCTAATTCAGTAAACTGCACATAGAACTTGGACTTCACTCAGGCTGTGACTATTTGGAGACTGTTACCCCCATCCTTAAAATTCATGCTGTAGGTCAAATCCATGATTTTTGGCACTGGACAGCTATGTGGCTAATATTTACCTCATGGCTCTTAGCCACCTGCTCTGCCTAATTAAAGACTCTCATTTTCTGCTCTGCTGACCCTATAATTTGCAAATAAAATCCACAGGACATATGATGTGAATGTTAAAACCCTGTGAACTGTTTGTGTTGCTTGTTTATAAAGTGAAAGACACCCCCTTCTTCCCTCTCTTCTGTCACTCTGGAGGAACTCTCATCCCTCACCCTTTCTACTGTAGAAGTAGAATAAATATGGAAATAATTTGTTGTTTTCTGTTAAAGACAACTATTCAGATATTTTCAGAGGCAGTAAATTGTGAAATTATACTGCAATTGTCCCAAACAAGAGTTCATTTCTCTGCCTTAGGCTTTTCTCAGTTTCTCCCATTTCTGCTTGTTTGCTATTGACACTACTCCAGTATTTATCTCCCACCTGAAAACTTAGCTGATGTCTTTTGTGGAGCTCAGACAGAATAGACCAAATTGCAAAGTAAGTTAATGCCACTTATTATATAGTCTAGGCAAAGTTCAGCAAATAATCATTTCACTTTTTTGACTTAGTCTCTTTGTAAGAAGATGAATTAATATTGCATTTATTGTAGTTTCCTTTTTGTTATTTAAATTGTTGTAAAATAAATATTAATCCCATAAAATTAGTTCATTGTATAATTGTTCCATAATTTCTTGCTTAAGCTTTGTTATTGGTATTTATATATTTTTTCTTTTATTAAAACATTTCTGTAATAAACATGTTTACACATATGATTTTACCCAAATACTATGATTGTTTTCTAAGAGAATTGACTAGAATCAGATAATCTATTATAGCCTGGGAAAACTATTTACTTATCTTTACAAATGATCCTATGATTCTATTAACAATAGTTTCTTCTTTTATTTAACACAGATGCTCCACCCCTGAAATAATAAGTAAAAACCATTTCTCTGTATAATTACACTGTCAGTTGTTGGGGAGGTTAGTTAACTTTATACATTAACTGGTTATTGTATTTATTAAGGTTTACAGTAACTATAAACAGGTATTTGATTGCTGAGCCTGAAGTTCTTAACTTTGAAAAGATCTAATGCTTTGAAGAGCTTTGCTAGCCTCCTGTAAGCTGAGGTTAAGTGTCAGACCCTCTTGGTAAGCTGGACGGTGGTTGGCAGTGTGTAGAGTAGAGAGGGCTTGTTACCTTGAAATGTAAAATTGCTACAAGGACTTTGGAGTTTTTGGTGCTCTTTGATGTAAAGTGTATTTAAGTGGGTGATTTATTGTGTTTATTTTTACTATATTCATTAGATGAGGCTGAGGACTTCTTGAATTCATTCTATAGTATCTATCCTAGGGGGTCTTGGTACCGATTATAGGTTGTATTTCTGTCACCCATAGTGGATTAGTTGCAGTTTTTACCTTTTAATTAAACAGCTGCTGTCGCTAAACACAATTTTGAATTATTTAATAGTCCGTATTACTTTAGTCAATTCACAGTGCTTAGATTTTTTTAATTATATGAAGGTATACATTTTTTATGATATAGCTCTCCTAAAAATGAGCTGACAGACAGTAATAACTTGTTCTTTTGAGATGTCTTGAATAACTTTGCATATTTAAAAATAATTATAACTAAAATTAGAAGTCATGATCATCAAATATAAGATCTTTAGCTTTAAAATAAATGTAAAATACACATATTTTAAATAAAAGTTCTGTTTAAAATGGTATTTGTCGTCCCCACATTTTGTGTGGCAAATGCTTCTGTGCACAGTTCAGAACACTGGGGAGCACCTTCACATCAAAACTGTCATTAAGCCCTACTCCAGAAATTCATCCCATTACAATTTTGTGGCTTTTTTGGCAACAGAGTCTATCTAGGCAGCGTTGTTATTCAAAGGGAGAAATCAGTCAGTCCAAAAACTATTTACTGTTAATCAACATGAATTTGAGTGAGGGTTTGTGATTATCTTGTTATATTATTCTGAGGTATATTCAGAGGTATTACTTAAATTCTTAGTTTTAATAAGTTTTGTTGAATAATTCGTTCATAGAATTATCACAAAGATGATAGCTCCCCAGACAGCATTTTTAGAAAGTGGCAATTGCATAACCTTTCTTTCTCCTTTTTGTTCCTGTTTTTGTTTTCTTTATTGTTGAGCTCTTTCCTCTGTCTCTTCCCCAGTTTTAACAAAACTCCCATCTGCCTCTCTCTATATAGAGATATGCATGTGTGCATATCTGTCAAGTTGACAATCTGTTCTCCTGCTCTTTTAACAGATATGATATGATATGACATATAATAATTGCAGTATTGGACATTGGAACAAGCAGTTGAAAATATATCAGATTGTATTTTAGGACTCATCACAACACCTGCACTGTCTGAGAATTGCCATGCCAGAAAAACCACCTTCAATATCTTGGCTTGACAGGAACTGGAATCTTTACCTCAGCCTTTGATTGAATTTCCGTAGTGGTGAAACTGAAGGGGAAGTGAAGGGAACTGAAGGAAGGCCTATCTGAGGTTCTCAACTCTGCAAGCCATTTAACAGAGGTTAGATGAAGGTAACTGTCAGGATTTCCAGAATAAATGATCCCCATGCTTCTGCTGATCTTGTAGAACACTATGGAGAGAATGTATCTGGTCCTGTGTGTACTCTACATTGACACTTCACTGATTCTCTATCTCCTTTCCTTCCTTGCTTAAAAAAACAGCAGTTAGTGGATCATGGAACTAGGTGATAGAATTATTATTCTAAGATAATGAGGAGTGTCACCCACCATTCCAGTGCAGATTCTATGTCCACAGCCTGTGATTCTTTAAAGTCACTTGTGCTCCCTTGTGTAATAGCTTATGACAATGAACTTGCAATTGATTTTTTCAATTTTTATTTATTTATTTATTTATTTTTCTATTATCAGCTTGATACAGTATAAATTCTTATCCTAATAATGAAATGTTTCATTGAGGCTTGCCCAGTAATTGAGTAAAATCAAAACTTATTATAAGCCACAGTCATCCTAGGGTCCCCCCTGCTATATAGCTTCCCTGGTTCTGTGAGTTGCAGTCTGATTGTTTATTGCTTTCTATCTATAATCCACTTATGAGTGAGTACATACCATGTTTGTCCTTCTGGGTTTGGGTTACCTTACTCAGGAATGTATTTTCTAGTTCCATCCATTTGCCTGCAAATTTCATGCTGTTACTGTTTTTTCTCTGTTGAGTAGTACTCCATTGTGTATATGTACCACATTTTCTTAACCTATTCTTCAATTGATTATGGATTACATAAGAGATGTTGCCTCTGTCCTCTAAAGAGGTTTAATAGCTTAGAGCTCTGGGTAGAATTTGGTCAAAAGAACCATTTACTGAGTTTAAAGTCATTAAATTGTACTTTCAATTTTTACCTACATTGCCTGCTTAAGAATATGATAACCTATACCCTTCCTTACCAGTGGTATGTTTCTACTGTACTTATTTACCTGTTTTATAAAACAATTAATATTTTATCTCTATTATATTCCCAGTGTTTGGGTGACAGAAGCAGGAGGTTACAAGTTCAAGGCCAAACTGGGCTAAATATTGAGTCCAAAGCAAGATTGGTATGCATAGCCAGACTCGGTCTCAGAACAAACCTACTGTCTTTCTCTGTTCCCTTAATTGACATATCAGTTTCATGAGTAGAGAGACCATCATTGTTCTGTTCAATTTTGGGATGAATGGTTATACAGTTCACTGAGTGTATTACTATGTCATGTAGTCTTAATTCATTTTTCTTTAGATTAGATTCTTATCTAATAAATAATGGTTTAACATCATTATATACTACATTTTTATAATTAATTCAGCATTATTTCTATTTTCCTAATTAATCATTGTGACATCTTATTTAGTTGTTTTTTAAAGTGGTGGTGTGTTTGTGTGATGTGTGCTTATATATGCGCATGTACACACAGAAGCCAGAGGAAGACCTTATATGTCTTTTCCATCACTTTCAATCCTATTCACTTGAGAAGTTCTGCTACTGAACATGAAACTTGCCTGGCCACCAGTAAGGCCCTCTGACCTCCTGTCTTTACCTCTCACTCAGCTGGAGTTATAGGCCTGTTCATAGTCATGCCTGGCTTATGTATGTTCACAGCCATGCCTGGCTTATGCATTGTCACAGTCATGCTTGGCTTATGCATGACCACAACATTCCTGGCTTATGAATGTTCATAGCATTGATGGCTTATGCATGGTCACAGCATTCCTGGCTTATGCATGTCCACAGCATTCCTGGCTTATGCATGTCCACAGCATTCCTGGCTTATGCATGTCCACAGCATTCCTGGCTTATGCATGTTCACAGCATTCCTGGCTTATGCATGTCCACAGCATTCCTGGCTTATGCATGTTCACAGCATTCCTGGCTTATGCATGTCCACAGCATTCCTGGTTTATGCATGTCCACAGCATTCCTGGTTTATGCATGTCTACAGCATTCCTGGATTGTGCATGGTCACAGCATTCCTGGCTTGTGCATGGTCACAGCATTCCTGGCTTGTGCATTTCCACAGCATTCCTGGCTTATGCATGGTCACAGCATTCCTGGCTTATGCATGGTCACTGCATTCCTGGCTTATGCATGGTCACAGCATTCCTGGCTTATGCATGTCCAAAGCATTCCTGGCTTATACATGTCCACAGCATTCCTAGCTTATGCATGTCCACAGCATTCCTGGCTTATGCATGTCCAGAGCATTCCTGGCTTATGCATGGCCACAGCATTCCTGGCTTATGCATGTCCACAGCATTCCTGGCTTATGCATGTTCACAGCATTCCTGGCTTATGCATGTCCACAGCATTCCTGGCTTATGCATGTCCAGAGCATTCCTGGCTTATGCATGGCCACAGCATTCCTGGTTTATGCATGTCCACAGCATTCCTGGTTTATGCATGTCCACAGCATTCCTGGTTTATGCATGTCCACAGCATTCCTGGTTTATGCATGTCCACAGCATTCCTGGCTTATGCATGTCCACAGCACTCCTCGCTTATGCATGTTCATAGTCGTGCCTGTCTTTTTGACTTGTGCTGGATTTTTGAATTTATAAGTTCCTTCCTGAGTCATCTCCTAGCCTCCATTTGGTTGTTTTCAAGTTCGTCTAGGTAAGGCAATTTTAAGTTACTTGGAAGCTCTACTAAACAATAATAGCAAACAATGAAATTGTTGACAAATTTTGTAGTATTTGTGAATGCTTTAATATTGTTTTTTATTTTTATTTTTATTTTTTCATTTTTTTCCCCCGGAGTTGAGGACTGAACCCAGGGCCTTGCACTTGCTAGGCAAGTGCTCTACCACTGAGCTAAATCACCAATTGGCTGCTTTCTTAACATAAAAGAAAAACCCAAAAATCTCACTGATACTGCCTTAGATAAAAAAGATCTTAGAAGAGTCCATTAGGAAACACACTGTAGACAAATCTATGTTTAAGCTCCTTCAGTGAAGTGACTCATCCCCATACCTCTAAGTAGTGTTGGAGGCACATCCTTGCCTTTGATATTTCAAAAGTACTATCTGTAATGAAGTTTTAAAAGGAATGTTTGCTTCTGAATTTTCTTAAGACTACCATGTATGAATAGGTACCTCTAAGTCTTGAAATGGTTTTCTTAATTCCTTTGAGACAAAGCCCTGGCATATTTTAATCAATGCCAACTCAATTGTCCCCTTCAGAAGAAATCAGTTACTTGCCATTTCCTGTTTCATTCAAAGCACCTATGACCCAGGGGTGTGAGGTTGCAGACAGGTTTTCAAGTGCATTGTAAAGGCATCCCCAGCCTTTTAATGTAGCCTCCCAGCTGTTTGGAGCACAGGAATACACATTGTGTTCTCTTTTTTCCATCTCAGTCTTTACAGAATTGCCTTCGCCAAAGCATTCTTCTTTTATTATCTTTTGTCTTGTGGTATTTGAGCTGAATAGAAATGGAACTACACCAGGACCAAAGCACGGGTTCCTTTATGTAATGATGTTTGTGCTTTCCTGGTGTCTTCTCTCATTATGCATGAGATGCTGTAGCAATAGAACACACTCCTTTTGAAATTAAGGGTCATAATGCTGATACTGAAGTCTTCATTATCTGCCCTGAGTCCTGTGTAGCATATGTTTGAGACTGATCTGCTTTGATGATGGGATTTAAAGGCCCCACTTATCAGTCACTCTATGCATTTTAAATTGCATACTGTGACTTAATTGCTGCATTACTGGCTCTTAATAGAAAGGGACAGAAATATGAATTTGAAACAAAAGCCATTTAATTTTTTTTCCATTCTATCCAATCAAGTCTCTGTTTTTTTACTGAGACTGAGAAAGTAGCAGAATGCCTTACATTGATTGGAGCCATAATTTTCCCCCATTGCAGCAGATAAATCGTTATTTATCCTGAAAATCCAACTTTGTGAACCAGAACTAGTAATTATAATTCCATTTTCATTGTTTACATATATTCTCTAGGATTTTTTTTTTCAGTTTCTTTGTCTCTGATGTCTTATTTAATTCTTAAAGTGATATTGTGAGTCTTCTGGATCATTTGGTATTATTCCCATTTTAACTGGGAGAAACTGAGGTACAGTCATAAGGGCAATAAGAGAGAGAGGAGAATTTAAAAGGTCTCAGCTTTTAGATGTGTGATTTACATGTGATTTTCATTATTGAGGATGAACTGTGATCAAGTCATCTAAGCTAGTGGTTCTCAACCTGTGGGTTGTGACCCATTTGGGTTGCATATCAGATATCCTGCATATCAGGTATTTATATTATAATCTCTAACAGTAGAAGAATTATATAAGAATTAATTTTATGGAAGTCACCACAACATGAGGAACTATATATATTAAAGGGCCTCAGCTTTAGGAAGGTTCAGATACATTGATCTAAGTCACCAATGATCAGCTTTTGGTTTCCTTCTGTCTCTTCAGTCCTTTGATGAGAACTGGAACACACTTCTTGAGTCATCTTGTTGGAGAAGAGTGAACCTCCTGGATCACCTTACACCAGCTGTCTTGTGTGCACTTGTGCTCTGGGGAGATGTGCTCATTAGAGCTTGAGTGGAAATCTAGTGACTCTCAAGCCACTCACTTATTTGTAATCTTTAAAACAAAGCATCATTTCTGAATGAAGTTTTAGTTATCCTTTATTCTAAAACCTCTTGAGATCTAAACAAATGCATGGTCCCCTTGTTTTAGGTGTTCTTCAGTTTAAAGTTGTGCATGGAAGAGAAAGTAAGGAACAATAACTCTGCAAATAGGGGATTTCCAGAAAAAAATTCTCTCAAGTTAATTTGACCTTTTACTCACAAATAATCATGCTTGAAATAGTAAGGAGGCATACCAGACCCATATATTTTACACACTTATAAAAATGGCCAGAATGTTCTTAGATGTTTTCTTCAATTTTCTATGGACCTCCTTGAACCATGTTTTAGGAAATGGTTTTAATTTTCTTTGAGGGATTATTATAGTGGAAAAGGTCACAGGACTCAGCTCCATTACTAAAGCAACTGAACTTGCTGAGACTCAGCCATGGAGGATCTCTCTGGTTTTCATATTCAGTACTTTTATTTTGTTTGTTGTATGATAAGGAAGAAAATGAAAGGTTGGATGAAAAACAGAAGATCTGGTTCCTGTTTCTCTCTCTCTCTCTCTCTCTCTCTCTCTCTCTCTCTCTCTCTCTCTCTCCCTCCCTCCCTCCCTCTCTTTCTTTTCCCCCTCAGATTATAATCTTTGCTTTTCCTGAACTATATCATCTGACAGCAAAGAAAGGATGTTGCTACACTAAAGGATGAAAAATATGACTTGACATTCATGCTCTCAGAATTATACTTGGTAACAGTACAACACCGTCCTTGGTAGGTGATGGTCACAGGTTCTGGATCACATCTCTACAATGAAGTGTCTCAATCATTTATTTCATGATTTTCTATATTTTAGAAAGCATTCTTTTCTGTTCATTTTTTCTTGGACCCAAAACATGATTTTTTTGTAGTAGAAATATTTGAAAAGTATGAAAGCTAATTTGTATTTTTTTTAGTTCAGACTTTGAATTTTAGTTCTGGAGTAGCTTTTGTAAGCTTTCAATAAAATTATGGGTTTATTTTATTTTATTTTTGGCCAGGATAAAGATTTAAACTATTCATATTAAAGTTTGCTAAGATGTCTGGGGTGTAATTCCTATCCTTATCTACTTTTCATCAATTCTGATGGATTTTACTCACTGACATTTTGTGCTAGCTCTCGGGGAAATGGGGAGACCCTTTTTTACAGTAAACACCGAGGTTTTCAGTGAAGTTCAGGCTCGCTGATGTGTGATGTCTAATCTACCAGGCTCTGCCAACCTGCTCTCACTCTCTCTTGTTCAATTCCATTTTTAGAAACCAAAGCTTTGCTACAATAATACATGAAGGCTTCTGCCCTTTTGACAAAAATGTAACACTAAAAAGTAGAATGCTTTAGAGGACCACGACGGACAGCCTTAAATGCGATATGTTGGGGCACATTGTCCTAATTTGGGGGTCCAAAGTTGTCCAGCCACAGTTTGGAAATCTGAAAACACACATAAATTCTGCCTTATGGTTGCTAAGAGGTCTAAACAAGGTAGCTTTGCTGAAGATACTCATCATTAATTTCCTGTAATGCCTTTCTTGTTTTCTTGTTTGTGTTGAGGCATGGTCATATTATTGAGCCCTGGCTGGCCTGGCACTTACTGTGTAGCCTAACCTGGTCTCAATCTCACAGAGATCCACCTGCCTCTGCCTCCCAAGTACTGAGATTAAAGGAGTGTGCCACATGTGCCACCATGTCAGGCCCCTTCTTGATGTTAAATGTGAATTCAGTTTGGATTCTGTTATCAGGATGTATTCGAGAAGGAGTTGGTTGAGCAAGACCCTGCTAATGTCTAAATGGTATGATTCTTTTGAGTATGTATTCAGCCATCTCCATGTTTGACTAGGTCAAATAGTTGATGTCATCACTCTGACCAAAAGAGAAAAGCAGGCAGGAAATAGAGACAAACCTGTTACTGATTGCCATTGGTGGTTTTGCAGTGACAAGTTCATGCTTTGCTCTCTCTGTATTCTGTTTGAGCTAGGAATTCTGTCTTCAACAATTTACTTTGACAGATGGCACCTTGTAATAGAAAAATGTTAGGTATTCTTAAAAATAAAAGAGTTAGGAGCTAATTCATTTCACTCTATATGGAATGATTAGTATAATTTGAAGTATCCAATATAGAATGCTAGTTCTGAGGAAGCATGTTGTCTATTTCTAACCTGAGAACATCTCTGAGACATTATTTTAAATAAGATATTTATAAAACTGTATGAATTTACACAGATATACAGTTCTCACACAAACAACACAAAACGTGTGTATAAGTACATATATGAATAAATGTGCTTGAAAGGGTAAGAAACTAAATACAAAGATTATTTCATGAGAGATGAGTGAGCTAGGGGAGATGGTAAAATGTAGTTGTCAAGGTTTTCTGTTTGGCTTGGACTTTGTACACTGAGAATCATTTCACATATGACTTTATAACTAAATCAATAAAGAAGGAGATAAAACATAAACAAACATCATCATTCATGAAGAAAAGCATCTGCTAATTAAAGGCACATAAATATGAACCACTGCTCATGTAAACCACAGTAGTAAATTATTCAATAGCAAAATCACTGTGCCAGGGCACTTCACCAGCCTTTCACTGCTATTGGAAACTGAAGAGTGCTTGAGTTGCAGTAGGCAAAAGATAAACTATATTTGATATAGAATGGAGAGATACTTATGGGGGAAATAGTAACAGACCAGAACACTAGACTGCTTCCTTCCTTCCTTCCTTCCTTCCTTCCTTCCTTCCTTCCTTCCTTCCTTCCTTCCTTCCTTCCTTCCTTCATCCTTTATTCTTCCTTGCTGCTAGGTGTTTTCTGAGAAGCCACTTGGTATTGGCCTCATGTGGGGTTCTGGGGAGCCACACTCCAGAACATCTCATCTTTGCCAGGAAAGTTCTTACATAGTAGATATTTTAGCTAGTTTTGTAATGCTATGTTAAAAGACCTTGTCAAAAGAGACTTCAAGGAGAAAGGTTTATTTGGCTTAATGTCTCAGGGAAGACACGTGATAATTGCAGGGAAGACATGGCAGCAGGAAGGAATTTATGATGGTAGGGACAGAAACCAGAGAAAGAACAGGCCAGCTAATGACAATTCAAGGTAAGCCTTTGATGAGGTTTTTCTGCCAGCAAAGCTTTACTTCCTGAAGGTTTCATAACCTTCCCAAACAGCACCAGCAGTTGGAAGTAAAGCTTAAACATAAGTGGGACATGTCATACTTGAACCACAGGGTGTGTGACAAACTTGTAGAAAATGAATTATAACTCAGTTTCAAAAACACCAACACACTAAGGTTAAATCACTGGGAAAGGTGGATACATTTGGTACTTAAGTGGTCATCAGGGAGGTGCTTCCAACAGTGGTTGTATACAATCCAGGTTTTGAAAGACAACATTCTAAAAGAGAACAAACTTGTGAGTGTGAGTTGGGGGAGCTAATTCTCTGCAGTAGAGGTCTGTGTTTTGGGGAATGAAAGGGTACCCAGAGATCTAGAGAAAAAAATGTAGGTATTTTATGTGCTTTTTAATCAAACAAGTTAACACTAGTGAAACTCTATAGCATGGAATTAATGAGAGTTTTAGTGATTTGATTTTTTTTTTTTAATTCAAATGCTATGTGGCTCTCTGAAGTGGGTTTTCTTCCTATTTATTATGTCTATCTGTTGGAATCAAGCTGTTTAGGAAATATACTACACACCTTGCTTAGTTAAAGTAAGAGTGACAGCCTCCAACTGTGATGTTTTCCAGGCTTCTCTTTATGAAATAGTAGCAAACTGGCCCAGCATGACTGTTTATAATCACTTGATTTTAGACTGTCAAATGAGTTGTGTATAGTAACATGGAGCTTAAGTGCATGTCTTTACTCAGCATTTTCTTCAGTTTCTCTGATCCTTAGAGGGAAAATGATATGTAAGATAAAGAGAAGTTTCCTGGCCTTTGTCTGCTGCTTTAAGTTTTCTGAGTTTTGGTTGTTTAATGAGAGAAGATGGAGAAAAGCCCATGAAGCTCACTAAATGATTAGACTAATCTAGCTTTAGGGAAATGGACAGATTCAAAGTACTGTGTCTTCCTTCTGTTGGTGTCCTTGCTTTCTTAGGAATGACCAGTTAGAAAGACAACTCACCTGAAGTGCAGCTTGTGGTTTGAATGCACTGACTTGCTATTCCCACTGTTTGTCCGGTTAAAACTTAAAGGGGGGGACATCTTGCTCACTATTGCTCCTGGTTCTTGGATAAGAAATGCTCCAGTAAAAGAACTATTCTAATACTCATGTGTGTAAATTTGGATGGAATGGTGATGTGTGGATGCAAGTGTCCTCCAGGGGATAATACCATGCCATTGTTACTAACCAGCCTCTTTCAGAGTGTTAAAAGCTGTCAGTCAGTGTCCTGTCACTAAAACATTTGTGTTTCTCCAGAGAGGCACCAGGAAGCAGGCTCTGAAGGTGACATCTGCACAATGACATGGATTGTAAGCTCTGCCTGATCTTTGCGATTAAGAAGGGCTATCTCTTCTTCACAGCCTCATGGGTCAATGGGAAGAGTCTTAGAAATCAATTCTTGCAGCAGCCAGGAACATTGGAGAGGAAATCAAAACTCACTTATTATGCCAAGCTGCTTTACACCAGCTAAGAGTCTTAGATATGTATTTTAAAGTCTGAGGCTTAGCAGCAGAATGTGAAGTAAAATCTCTTGCCAGAAATGTAGCATCATAAACAGTTGTATTCTTTCTGTATGAATCAATAATACAACATATTTAGCATCAGAATAATGACTTTCTCATGTATGTGGTGTGGATATGGATATATTGTGTGTAGGTCAAAAGCAGAAAGTATTAGGTACTTATTAATTGTGTTAATATGTGTAAGAATTTATTATGTAGATATATATTGTATTCAAAGGAAGTACACAGGTATTGACTATTCATTAACACTGTAGGTATGCACATGTAAGAATAATTTAAAGTTCTAAGACATCATATTTCTTTTGATGATAATGTGCTATGCCTGAAGCCTTAATTACCAGGGCTAATAGGAAATTTAGTTATTATGCTACAGTTGGAATGCTACTTTTCTACCAGGCACAGGAAGTATGTGAATGAACTTTGGATACAAGATCTCATTATATCAGACCATGCCTGTATTCTGTATGGGAATGTGAGACACTGACAGCAAATGGCTTATTTTTAAACAAAAGACATATTCAAGATATAAAATGATTTCAAGTTTCATGAACATTATGAAAAAAATTAAGCAAATATAAATTTTTATATTCACAGCAATAACTAGTGAATTTGAAATTTTTCTCATATGTTTACTGGCTTTTTGCATTTTATCTTTGGGAAACTGCCTGCTCATTTAAAATCATGTGTGCATATAGCATGACAGTAAAATTGTCTAGGTGAAAAGGGGAACATGAGAAGGGAGGAGGGAAGAAGCTAGAGAGACAGGAGGCAAATTTCATATATATATATATATATATATATATATATATATATATATATATATATATGAAAATTATATATATATATATATATAAACTTAAAAAACAATTTTAAAACAGCCTTGAGTAGAAAAGGCGCAGAAAGGTATGGGGTGAGGAGGTATTTTCTCTGTGTGTGTCACAAGAGGCCTTTTCTGCAGAGTGAGGTTGAAGTGGGTGCTGAGGTAGAGGGGCTGATCTTGTGAGATGTCAGATTAGGGTCCTGGTCCCTCCAGACTTCAGGGGCTGCATGTTAGCAGCATCTGGGATGCTAATACCATTTGTCTTTGGGTGTGGTTGCATGGAAGGGTTTAGATTGTAAAAAAGGTATTGGCCTTATGTATGTGCCTGTTACTGATTCTTAAATATGAATTTAGTACTAAATGATAAACAACAACTTCATGCTATACATGTATATGTTTTATATATAGTAGAGGCTAGATAATCTGTGGCCAGAACCACTGGTTGATTGGTTTTTGCATTTTTGTAGTTACAAACTGCATCTAAAAATACAACCTTTGAGATTGTACTATTGGTGGTTTGTAGGGCATTTAGAGAGCTTGTAACCATCACCACGGCCATCTATTTCCAGAGCCTTTGAGTCATCTCCTTCAAAACTGGATCCTGTACTATGATGTCACTACTTCCCCCTTTCCCCGTGCACCCCCTCTCCTCAGAGTCCCCAACAACTAATCTGCTCTCAATATTTCTGGATTTGTCTACTATGGATGCTTTACCTAGATGTGTTCTTATGAAATTCTAGGGTAAATGGCTTCTAGCCTTTTTTGCTTCAACTTACAACGGTTTGGATAAATGTTCACCAGATGGTAAGAGGGAAATAATTAAAAGCTAAAAGTGTTGTTGTTGTTGCTACTGTAAATAATGTCTGGAGTGGCATTGTTACCTCCTTCTTGTTTCTTACAAGGCAGGAGGTCTGCAGGAAGAATTGGCTCTAAAAGCAATCAAATGATAACTCACGAGTAAAGGCCCAATAGGTCCTCTCCTCCAGCCCATTCCACTTCTGTTTCTGTTCTTAAGCCTATTAATAATGGTTTACAAAGTGATTTTCTCTTTTGTTACAAGCACTGGTGAGGAAGGGCCAAACAGATCTTTGTGAGTTTGAGGCTGAACTAGTCTACATAGTAAGCTCTAGCCTAACCAGGGCTACATACTAAGATCCTGTCTCAAAAAAAAAAAAAAAAAAAGTCAGTGTTACACACAGACACTTGTAGCTGGCAGCTACAAAGCAAAACAGTGCCTGGCATTCTGCAGATGAGAAATGGATTTGGGAAGACTAGAGACCATTAGTGGCTCTTCTCACCCAGACTTCCCACCCAAAAGATCTAGTGACGCCTGACATTTGCTTAATGCAAAAGATTTGAGGAAAATCTGGGGAAGCCCTGCTTTTCATAGATGGAGTAAATGGGGCACATATGAGATTGAAGGTGCTCCTGCTTAGTTCAGCCAGGTTCTTCCTTTTCCAAAAAAGAAAAAAGAGAAAAAGAAAGGAAGGAAGGAAGGAAGGAAGGAAGAAAAGAAGGAAGGAAGAAAAGCACTAAACAAAAGCAGGTAAAAAAAATGACAACAGATAGCACACTACTAGAAGACAGCATTCATTTTCCAAGGGAAATTCAAATAATGGAAACATAACAGACCTGAATTAAGCTATCTTCTTGGCCAGACTAGTCTTTCATTCTCTCATTTCCCCTGGTTGGGATAATAAAAATATTTCCATGGGTGTGAGGGTGGTTCTGTAGGCACCCTGCCTCACTCATAGGCAGAGTCAAGGGATTGCTATTCTGACATATGTGCCAACAACAACAACGAAAACCCATAACCCCTGAACCAGCAAAGGGCTCATTTTAGTAAGAATCTGTGTAAATGTCACTTTCCTGTGCCCAGGCAGTTCTGTGAAGGTGGTGACTCGTGTTTGGGGATTCCTTTGAATCACTGGTGGTCACAGCTCATTGCTTCAACCCATCTTTCTAAAGCATAATATGTTCTATGTGGCTTAGGCCAGAAAGCAAGCTGATGTTGGCTCATTTCTTTACGAGGATGGGGAAGATTTTGATTTGCTATGCACCTGTGAGCTCTTGTAGGTTTTTTTCACCACCTTAACTGCTAGTTTATTGAGATTAAGTGCTTTCTTATGTCAATGCATTGGAAGGACTTTTGATTTTCTTTAAATTAAATTTGATTCAATTACCATGATAGATAGATAGATGTTCTTGCCAGAGGAGAGGGAAAGAGCTTGCCTTTGGAAGGAGGAGTAGCACCTTCCTAGAGGGTGTGGGCTGCTGCCTCTTCTAAAGGAGCTTGTGCTGAAGCCACACTTCTCCAAGTATAAGGCTTTGTGATGCTGATTGCTTCTCATGCCTTCCTTTTTCTCATGCCCTTCGCTCCCCACACTGAGACCCTTTCCTCACCTCCCTCCTTCCTTTACAACCCATCAATGGACAGGAATAACTGTTGTCAAACCCTCAATCCTTCCTTCCAACATGGATGTTGTCTGTTTCAGCTCAGGACAGACACAAGGAGTTAATGTGTGTTAGTAAGATATAGACACTAATTCCAAAGTAACAGGGGCCACTTCTCTACTTATCGGGTATGCTTTCTCCCCACTAGCATTCCCTGGCTTCCAAGTGTGATGGTGGTTATCACTAGCATTACCTAGTTACCAAGTGTGATGGTAGTTATCACTAGCATTCCCTGGTTACCAAGTGTGATGGTACTTATCACTAGCATTCCCTGGTTACCAAGTGTGATGGTAGTTATCACTAGTATTCCCTGGTTACCAAGTGTGATGGTAGTTATCACTAGTATTCCCTGGTTACCAAGTGTGATGGTACTTATCACTAGTATTCCCTGGTTACCAAGTGTGATGGTAGTTATCACTAGTATTCCCTGGTTACCAAGTGTGATGGTACTTATCACTAGCATTCCCTGGCTTCCATTTGTGATGGTAATTATCACTAGTATTCCCTGGTTACCAAGTGTGATGGTAGTTATCACTAGTATTCCCTGGTTACCAAGTGTGATGGTAGTTATCACTAGTATTCCCTGGTTACCAAGTGTGATGGTAGTTATCACTAGTATTCCCTGGTTACCAAGTGTGATGGTACTTATCACTAGCATTCCCTGGCTTCCAAGTGTGATGGTAGTTATCACTAGTATTCCCTGGTTACCAAGTGTGATGGTAGTTATCACTAGTATTCCCTGGTTACCAAGTGTGATGGTAGTTATCACTAGCATTACCTGGTTACCAAGTGTGATGGTAGTTATCACTAGCATTACCTGGTTACCAAGTGTGATGGTGGTTATCACTAGTATTCCCTGGTTACCAAGTGTGATGGTAGTTATCACTAGTATTCCCTGGTTACCAAGTGTGATGGTACTTATCACTAGCATTCCCTGGCTTCCAAGTGTGATGGTAATTATCACTAGTATTCCCTGGTTACCAAGTGTGACAGTAGTTATCACTAGCATTACCTGGTTACCAAGTGTGATGGTAGTTATCACTAGCATTACCTGGTTACCAAGTGTGATGGTGGTTATCACTAGTATTCCCTGGTTACCAAGTGTGATGGTAGTTATCACTAGTATTCCCTGGTTACCAAGTGTGATGGTAGTTATCACTAGTATTCCCTGGTTACCAAGTGTGATGATACTTATCACTGGCTTTCCCTGGCTTCCAAGTGTGATGGTACTTATCAGTAGCATTCCCTGGCTTCCAAATGTGATGGTAGCTATCACTAGTAATCCCTAGCTATCAGGTACCATTCTCTGGCTATGTGTGAGTGTCTCCTTTCTTTCCTTCTATGGAGCTGTCTGCCACCACCTACCTGCTGAATAACCTCTTCTCATGATCCCACACTGTCTTATAAACAGAGGTCCCAGCTTCCTGCAAGGCTCTCTAAAGCACAGGGGATCCAGAGAAACTTGAGGATGACTTTTTGTTATTGAGATCAATTTCAAGTCAAGGAATTAGCCTCTTCTGTTGATTGATATGTGTGACAGTAGAAAAAAGAAACCTTCCTTGTCTTCCCAGTCCAAATAAACTGCCCTAGGCCATCTCTCCCTCTTGCTGGTTTACTAACACTCCTAGTGCGATAGTCTCAACTTCCCTCATTGTTTTGTGGTATTTGTTTTGTTTTGAGATAGGGTCTCATTTTGTAGCCCTGACAGGCCCGGAACTTGATAAACAGCCCAAGTTGGCCTTGAATTCATAGAGATCCACCTGTCTCTGCCTCTTCAGTACTGGAATTAAAGGTATGAACTACATGTCTGCCCCTGGAGTCACAGCTCTGAAGTTCCTCAAATGTAGCATCCATGCCTGTTAACACACCCTGCAGTATTTACAGTGCACCTTTGCCGGCAGGCAGCCCAGGCTGCCCTGGTATTTCCCTTGGGGTTTATTTTAGCTGTAGAGCACCTCCCAACCCTAGTGCAGCATGCTGCATACTTCCTTGTAGGTACACTTCCTGCCTCTCTGCCTGGGAGGCCCTCATCAGCTCTTACCCACTGTAACCTGCCAATATTTGAAGATGACCAGACCTCCTCTGCCTCCCAGCACTCCACACAACTCTCCATTATCCTGTTTTCTCTTTACATCTGCTTTCCTGTGTTCTGATGCCATAGAGCTAAAGCTTCCATATCTGTTTTCAGAAAAGTATAAACTAAGGTAGATATTAAGAAAAATTTAATTTTCAATATGAAGTTAATGTGTCATTAGATAAAAATATCTTCCCAGACCATTATGGAATAAGAAAATGAGTGCCTACTCAGGCCCTGCATGAAGAATCACTGCATGTCACATAATGTACCTTCCTTATAGGGAATCGGCCTTGGAAGAGGTTATGGACAAAATGCTAAAGGAAATCACATACTGAGAAGGTATGTCTTCTTCAAGGGAAGGATGTTTGCAACCATTGATCTTGTCATCTGTCAAATTTGACAAGACTAAAAACATACAAAGAAGAGCAAGGCACCCCATCACCAGGGGGTGGGGGGCAAGGGAAGGGTGGCCATGTGATGCTCTACTGAAGTTGATATTTAGAAATGCCACTAGGGTCCATGAAGACAGCAGAGTTGGTCAGATGCTAGCTTTGGAAGCATGAGGGCATGAATTTGATCCCTAGAAGCCCTGTGAACATGCTAGGTGTGGAGGTATGCACTGGAACCCCAGCACTGGGAGTGTCTCTAGGGCTCACCACCAGACAGTCTGGGCTAATTAGTGAGCTCCAAACCAAAGAAAGATGGGCCATGTTTCTGAGGATGATACTACACACAATGGACACACATGTGAATATGCTCCTACACATATATGCACTTGTGTGCACAAGCAAAGATAGAGATAGATAAATAGATAGATAGATGATAGATAGATAGATCAAAAGAATAGGAGGGAGGGGCAGGGAGGGGGTGGGTATCTGCATGTCCCAGCAGCACTTGTAAACCACACCTGGCTTATCAAAGACTAAGGACTGAAGGAAGAAGAAACTTCCTGAAGGGGACACTCCAGAAGATTCTTGGAGAATAAGCAAAGACCTTCAGGAACAGATGACAGAATTTAGGAGAGATACCCACTCTTCCAAGTTCTCAACTGCTCATAATTATCCTCACTTTCTACCACTGAGAAATCTCTCAAACACCTGTCATTTGCACTGGTCTTTCTTAAGAGTCCAGCTGGACTGTTCCAGCTGAGAGACCTTGTGCTGTGGATTCTCAGAACAGATGCTCTGGAATCAAGATTCTTGCATGTCCCTCAGGAGTGAATGCTGTTAATCTTTGTGAACCCTAGATCTACTTCTGTCAAGTGGAGAGGCAGAAAAGCAGCTCCACTCCATATAAGGTCACTTTGCATGTATGGAAGTGTTTGTCATGTATGTGTATGTGTGTATTTATGCATGGGTGGGACTGTAGGAATATCTTCGTTTTTGAAGCAGGGTCTTTGCTGCTTCCCGGGGGCTCACATATTTGCTAGCTTGCATGGTTAGCAAGCAGTGGGGGTCCATCTGTCTCTGTCTTACCAGCACTGGTTTATAGGCACATGCCATCATGCCCAGGTTTTTTCTGTGGGTTCTAAGGATCAAATTCAGGTCCACAAGCATGCATGCCAAGCACTTCCATGAGTGTGCTAACTCCCCACACTCATGGTTTTTGTTTTAAGAAATGGACTTCTTTTGTCTGGCACAGTAGTCCATGTCTTTAGTCCTAGCACTGAAGAGACAGAGGCAGGTAGATCTCTGTGAGATCAAGGCCTGCCTGGTCTATACAGCAAGTTCTCGGTCAGCCATTACCTCAAGGTGAGAGCCTGTCCAAAAGAAGATACTAGTAGTGATAGCAAAACAAACAAACAAACAAACAAAAACCACATTAAAAAATGTCTTAGCATGAGACGTGGTAGGAAAGCAGCAAAGGTTTGTTGCTTGTTAATTGTAAAGAATCTATAGTTCATTCTTTCAGACTGAAATTGTGCAAGTTCATTTAAAATTGACTAAGCTTAGATAGTTCTCATTCCCACACAAGCGCCAAGAGGTAAGGGGACATCAGCATAGTTCATAGCTCAACTTTAGAGATATGTTTATGAGAAGAACCTGAGCTTGGGGACAGATCCATGCCTGCTCTAGGACCCTCTTACTAAAGGTTGCATAGAGGGAGTGACCCTCCCAGGTTCAGTCTGTGTTTTGCAACCCAAAGTTCCAGGCATTTCTTGAAGAATAACCAGTGATGTTAAGACCCTGGGTGGAGTATTGGCTTTGAGAGAAACCCATGGCAGCCTGTAATTATGAAAATAAAAGTCTGATGGTATGAAAGACAGTGATGAGATTAGCAACATTCAAATCTCTGAATAGTAAAAAGGAAAGCTTGGCTTCCTTTTCACCCCCTCTCAATAAGCTTGTTGCTTAGGAATCTAGAAGGGATGTCATCTGTGTCGGCAGCTTTCAAATTAGTAACTAAAATAACGAGGTAAAAGCCCTGGCTTTAGTGGCTCAGAAAAGGAGGGGGTTTGTTGTAAAACAAAGCATGGATTGATTATGTTTTGCAAAGAAAACTGTATGATCAGTGGTTAATGGAATAGGCTCAAGTGCCAGGCTGATTTGGATTCAGATGCTGCTTCTACCCTGTACGGCTTCTGACCTTGAGCAAATAGTGTGAGCTTTGTGGACCTGCCCTCCCCTGAGAAAAAGAGATAATACCAGATAGAATGTACATCTGGGGGAATTGTAATCAGTCAAGCACTCAGCATAGGAACTCTGCAGAACAGGTGCTTCACAAACATCCTTTATCCTTGTGGTCCTGGGCAGCAGCATCTTGCCTAAGGAAGCTTGTACCCCTGTTACAGTGTGGTCCTTCACTTACAATGCACTGTTTCTCCAAGTACTAAAGGAGATTATTTTGTATAGAAAAACTTAGGTAAATGTATCTGTGTGTTTGTAGGCAGAAATTGGTACATATGATGCCCATATATGGCACAAACTGTACTGGAGTGATGGAAATTTCAGAAATTTATGAAAGAGGACAAAGGGGAGCTTTGTCTCATTTTAATATGAGGGACCAGGACTCAGTATTTTCATAGTGATACTTCAGCCAGGTGAATTGAATGTGTTTACAGATTGAGTTCCCTTCTCTTCCTGATGGAACAGTCCAACTAGCAGATTCATTTTGCTTTCATGCCAGAAAATTATTTTCTGAGCTCTTAAAAACCTGATAGTCATACAGAAGAAGTGGTAGAGGTAAATAGCCCTCTGTGTACTAAAGGAGCACCATAGGCTGACACCAGAAGTCTGCATTTCATTCTGATGCCAGCTGCAGCCCTTGAAGTAATGTAAACTGAAGGGTGACATGATGTGGTCTGATGGTTTCCTAGATGTCTGTGGCTTCTGAGTGGAGCATGGATTGAGGGGAGCTCAGCAGAGGCACAAGCACTTGTTAGTGTTCCCTTGCAGTAGAGGTATGACAGGACACCCTTGTGCTGTCCTGAGTTGTTCTCCTGATACAACTGTTCTGCTCTTCACCACTCTCATGCCTGTCAACAACCATCTGTAGGTTCTGAAGTGAACTGAGTTTGTTGACGAAAAGCAAAGCCAGCAAGGGGATTTCTCAGGACTGATTTGGTGCGGATTCCAGACCTTGAATGTTAGAAGCAGTGTTGTGGCAACATCGCAGTACTGATATCCCTTCTAAGCTCCCTTTAGGTAGATTAATATAATGAGCGGTAGAGCTGTGGGATCACATGGTAGTAGAACTTTAAATTTCTTGAAGAGCATCCACATTTGTTTTTATAATGGCCTCACTAATTTTCATTTCCACCAACAGTATATAGAAATTTCCCCATTCTTTTCCAAGAATACTTGTCTTCCCCATTCAAACAACCACTTGTTATTTTCAAATGTCTCTGTTCTAGCCATTCTAGTTGGATTTCACCTCATTCAGTCTTGGCTAACATTTCTCGGATTATAAGTAATGTTGAACATTTTATTATGTACCTGTTAACTACATTTATGTTCTGTCCTGAGAAATGTCTGTTAAGATTTTTTTCTTTTTATTTATTCTTCTCTCATTTATTCAGCTTCTGATTGGTTGATATATGTTTTTCTTTCCAACTTTTCCTTTGGTTCTCTTAGGTTGATTTCTTTATATGGTCTGCATATTATCACCTTATCAGAGGCATAATTTGCAAACATTTTTCCTACTCTGTAGATTGTCCTTTTATTTTGTCAGTGGATAAATGGATAAAGAAAATATAATTCATGCATATACCTATATAAATATACATACACACACACAATAGGATACTATTCATTATATGGTAGTGAACAGATAATATAGTTTATATATAATGGAACACTCTTCAGCCTTAAAATTAAATATTGTTATTTGTGACAATATGGATGGACATAGAGAATATTATGTTAAATAAGCCAGATACAAAAGAGAAATATGAAATGATCTCATTCCTGTTGTCTCTAAAGTCATTGATCTCATAGACACACATAATAAAATAGTAGTAACCACAGACCTGAGAGCTTGAGGGGAAAGGAGGGAGAGAACTCAGTGGGCCATCAGGTACAAAGCTGTAGTAGGGGAGAAGGAATAAGATCTTTGCTCTATGCACAGTCTGGTCACAATAGTTAACATTAGTGTGTTGAATATTTCAAAATAGCTGGAAGTAGGGATTTTGAAAGTTTTCACACTAAGCAGATGATGTAAACATAAGATGATAAAACAGGAAATACCCTGACTTCATTGTTGCACATCTACCCAAGCAGTACAACCTACCCCATCTACTCTCTCTATATATATTCTGTCAATTAAAAACAAAACTAGAAAATAATACACATGTACATACCACTTCAAAACAGCTGAAAATATGGTGACATTATTATCCAGAGGGCGCATTAAGAATCCTAAGGAGACTGGCCAAATATTGAGTCACTGTGGTGCTATAATGCCCAGATTTGTTTTTGTAAATTCATCGTCCTAATCACTCCTTGTCTAGCAGCTGGAAGCCATCAGGACACTGCTGTTAGTATACACGAACTTGCCCTCACCCACACATACACTCAAGTTGCTCTTGTTTTACTGGGTAATTGGACATTATTTGGGTCCACAAAAGCTTAGATCCAGCCATATGGAAACGCCATCAACTATGGCTCTTCTTTTCCAATATTACAATGAAAAAAAAATCATGTTCCAAACATATCATCTGGGCTTCCTTGGTCTATACTCTGTCCTAGAATAAAAGGGGATTTTCATGCCTTGATCCCTGAATTTGAGTAGGTCCTACAATATTCCTGTCACTGACCATAACAGCCTTGCAGAAATGTGGCTACTTAAATTCTTTGTAAGGGTAGTAGATTCCACAGACATAAATAATGTATCCCTGCCAAAGAAACTTGTAATTATACTCTTTGCCCCTTAATATGTGGGGAAAAAACCTTGCATTTCATAAAATCTAATTATGTAGTATTTGAATTCGTAGTATTTGAATATATATATATATATATATATATATATATATATATCAAGACAAATTCAAATACTATATAATCAACTGATGTTTTAAATTTAGTAGCATTATTTGGGCATCACTGACCTAATTTGAAAGGGGTGACCCTGAATATATGGGAGAGACAGGGAGATTTTAGGAATGAGTAAAGGGAAGAAGTAGGAAACATGGTCAAGCTTGTGTGTTTTTAACCATTTTTTAACAATTTGATTTTTATATTAAATGTTCCCACCCTGAGTTTTAAGCAATGTTTTAAAACTGTGTAGAACCAAAGACTTGCACTTTGCCTCTGATATAGATGGATATTAATATTTTTTTCAGTATAATCACCTATTGATAAAACATTTAGGTGTGAAAGTCATGTTCATCATTGTCCTTACTTCTCAACTTCTCTTGTCACTTTTTTATTGAAATAAGCTTCCACAGACGGGGTGGAGAGCCACGTCCACAGGCAAGGCTTTCTCTAACTCTGAGTATGAAGCAATAGAAGGATAGGGAGGTGCATTCAGCATTGCAAGTCAACTGAGCTATTGTCATTTAGGTGAAACAAATACAGTTGTGGTATGACCTGAAGTGACTGCCACTTTTAAAGACTCTAAGATTATACATGCAAAGTTATGATTGTTAGATACAAGGTCATAGAAGGGCTTTATATAGAAAGCCCCCCAAAGTCTCAGTTTCATTAACTTCTGGAAGTTGGCCAAAAGAAATGGAACAGAGGGATCAAAGCTCTGAGGAGGCACCATTTATACTACATTGTAACAAAACATAACATTCTATCATGTGATCTTAGAGCCTCTAAATATTAAATATATATTTTAAGTAGCATTTCCTTAAAATTTTAATTATATTCAAGGCCCTTAGTTCACATATGGATTGGGAAGGATGACAGGTCAAAGGACCTAAGCGTTCTAAACATAAGACCAGTCTTTTGTTTTAAATACATTGACCTTGAATAGGACTTTGTTTTAGTTAATTGGAGACCCCAGACTCTGGATATATTATAGTATATGCGATGCATAAAGACGAAATGTGTGTTGATCAAAGTGGAGGTTTGTAGCAGAGATGAAGACTTCACCAAGCCGTCGTTCCCACAGCAGGTGTCTAGGATATTAGTGTTTGACAGAGAAAGCT
Source organism: Onychomys torridus (assembly GCF_903995425.1). Lineage (NCBI taxonomy): Eukaryota > Metazoa > Chordata > Mammalia > Rodentia > Cricetidae > Onychomys > Onychomys torridus. The sequence goes on from NC_050451.1 coordinate 25,495,577, forward strand.
ACTGAAGTACTAGGAGGAGTTACAGACTGAGGGCTCCACTTTTGTTTCCTGTTGCTATGATAAAATGCCCTGGCCAATACAACTTAGGGGAGAAAAGATTTATTTAGCTTACTTCCCAGGTTACTGTTCATCATTGTGGGACAGTCATAGCAGGAACTTGAAGCAGCTAGTCACATCTGTAGTCAAAGCAGAGAAATAATAAATTCATGAATGCCTATTGGCGTTCTGGCCTCTCTCTATACTTATTTGATCCAGGATTCCCACCCAGTGGACTGGGGTCTTTACACATCAATTGTCATTTGTAACCATGACAGTCCCTCACATACATGCCCATAGGCCAACCTGATCTAGATTCTTAATCCCTTGATGTAACTTTCTTCCAGGTGATTCCAGTTGCTCAAGTTAACATTAAATGAACCATTCCCCCAAGTACTGCCATAAAAACCTGTGAGAATAATAACACCCAAAAAAGAGGAGGAGATGGGCAGACAAGGATACGGGTATGGTGGAGGAAATTAGATGGGAATTGTAATGAAGGAACAACACACTGGGGAGAAGGACATCAGCTCATTCAAACATATTAAAGCTCAATATTCTTTGAGTCAGCCTTGGTTCAAATGGAGTTAAAACAAGAGGCTTCTGCTTTCAGTGGTCCTTTGTAAGAGCCTTTGAAAAAGCTGTAGCAAGGAATATTTGAAGAATGTAAAGCATCATTCAGGTAGTTATGCTCTTTGTTTAGAGGTAGAATATGAAAGGTATATTTATGTATCTGTAGGCAGTATAGAATTCAGAGCTCAGAATCCAGATTTAAATCCCACTTCTAATACTTACTTTGTGATGAGATCAGAAAAAAGTATAGTAAGGCTCATAGTGTATGTATGTATATGTATATATGTGTGTGTGTGTGTGTATACATATATATACACAATGAGCCCTTATGTTTATGTGCATGTGCACGTGCGTGTGTGTGTGTATGTATGTGTGTGTGTGTGTGTGTGTGTCCTACTTATATATAGTAGGGCTCATAGTAATTGAAGTGATTGTCTCATGAGTTAAAAATGAATCTAAATTTAATGTTATGTTTGTTAAGGATGTGAAATGTTAAAAAATACAAAGCTCTCAGAATAGCACCACTGCTGTATTACAGTAATAATTATGGCAGGTACTGTTGCACACAAACATGGTCTGTCTTGTCATTGTGAAATTGCTTGTTAATCTTCTGGTAAGGACTTGGGTCTAATAGCAAAGGTTCGCTTTAATTAGGATTTCCAGGCTTCTTGGCTTTGAATGTTGGAGGCTGTGTGTGCTTGTCATCACACATGTCACTTGTGCGAATGCTTTCATAGGAGAAAACTGTTCCTTTACAGATGTAAACTGTGTTTGTCATAGGAACTTGAACTTTCTTATGAGCTCCGTCTAATGACTACACTGCTGATGACCTAACTGATCTTGTTGTAATTTGTTTAGCAGTATATAAAGTGTATTTAAGTAAAATTATAAATTTATATTTTGAAAGGCTTAGAGTTCACTGTAGTATTATAGCCTTCAAAGGACATAGAACAGTTGCTTATGTCCAAGTTCATAACATTTTTCCTTCTTAAGATCCCTTATTGAAAATAAAAAGAATGAGGTTGCTTATGTCACTAAATCTGGTGGTATTTGCTATATTAGAAATTAAATCTAGAAAAATTTAGAACTGTTAATTAATCTAAAATAACAAGTCTACTTTAATAAAATACTTTTAAGTAAAAGTAACCTATGTTCTCCAAAATAAAAAAATGAGGAAAATGGCATTGATATACAGTTTTGCAATTTTTTTATGTCCAACTTAGTATGTTAATTAAATATAGTTGAAAAATCTGCCACAAAGAAAAATGGTAAGATCTCAGGAGAGCTGTAGAAGGATACCCAACATATTCCAGTTGATTGAGGAGGAATTCCCTGAGTAAGTAACACATAACAAATCAAGATCTCAGCCATGAGCAGGAAGAGGCAGGCTAAGAGCGCACAGAGTACTGAGATTGTGGTGTAGGGTGGGTAGTGCGAGGGTTGCTGGATGCATTTGATAATAGAAGGAGAACCCAGGGTGACTGGAAATATATTAAATATGGTAAATAAGGGGAGGCATACCTGTGAAGCTAGAGAGATGCTGGGGCCAGGATCATAATCATGCAAAACTTTGAAACAAGCATGTGGACGTGTGTGTGTGTGTGTGTGTGTGTGTGTGTGTGTGTGTGTGTGTGTTGTTGTTGTTGTTGTTGCTGTATATGCATGTGTGTGGGGTGTGCAAATCTGTATGTGCTTGACAGAGGACATTAGGTATTTGATTTATTAGGTATCTCTGCTTTATTCCAGGGCCTCTCCCTGAACTTGGAGCTAATCTGGCACCTAGCAAGCCCCTGTCAGCTTTCTGTCTCAGACCTACATGGAGCTGGGCTGCAGGCATACCAGGTCATCCTAGGTGGGAGGAAAAGAAACTCAGATCCTCTTTCTTGCACAGCACCCACTGAGTCTTCTCCCAAGCCCCATGTGTGAGATTTGTTGTTGGAAGAAAGGGGGCCATTAATTTGAGGGGTGGTAGTGGCATGGACCTTTTTAAACACCTGAAAAAATATAATTTTCCAGGTTTGGGATTTAGCTCAGTGGTAGAGTGCTCGCCTAGCAAATGCAAGGCCCTGGGTTTGATCCTCAGCTCAAAAAATATATATAATTCTCTGTTTATGAAAAATAGGTTGAAGGTAAGAAGACTAGATACAGTACGGCTGTATTTTTGTTATAGTAGAATATCAAGGAGATGATATATACCTAGTAATTGGTACAGCATGGTGCTGGTGATGGATAGGATACAGACCAATAGCTCTAATGAAGTGCCTTCCATTGAGTTTTCTTTAACTCATTCATTTTCTTCTTTCACACTTGGCTTTTATCTTTAATTCTAGTAAACAAACCATCAAATTAGACCATGGAACAGAAATTCTGTTGAAGCTAGGGACTTGGATTTATCATTGCTATCTTGGTAGAAACTTGGGAAGCATGTCATCATTTATTCCTTAAGATCAGTGTTTTGTGTTTGGCATCATCTTGCAGGTGGCACAGAACAGCCGCATTTTTAAAAGCAATCATTTGGTGGGGTTCTCATGCTTTGAAGCTGGCATTAATTGAAAGAGTATTTGGTTAGTAGGTGAAACTTTATACTCCTCCCCATTTTGCTCATTTTAAATTCTGAGAGCTGTGTACAGGGTTACAATGGAATCTGCCCATCATAGCAGTAGCTGTCCTGAGTTTCCAGATGTCAAGGAGTTTCTGCCAGGAAAGGAAGGCAGCTGTTTGGAATGGAGAAGGAGTAGAGTACTGCAAAACATGTCAAGAGTTTTATCAGGGGAGTAAGATGACAGTTGATAGCAGGAAAGGGTGAGCAGAGATTGGAACATGTCTGGAAAAATCAATTTTGCTTATGGTTAGGTGATGGTCTGAGACATTCAGAAATACCATGTGTTATAGAATCCTGTTCTTGTCTCGAATAATCTGCTTATCCAGTTTTGTTTAAGTGCAATCTATAGAAGTGATAGAGGGTATACATAGCCTGATCAGTTGGTGTGTTTTAGCCCAGAATTTTATAGACAGTGAAATGGGTAGTTTTATGAGTGGCTTTGCCCATGTTTGCACTACTTGTCTGCATTGTCTGTCTACTGCCTATGTCTGTAATACATGTCTACACTGTCTGTCTACTGCCTATGTCTGCACTGCATGTCTACACTGTCTGTCTACTTCCAACAAGAATAAAGAAGCTACCACTATTAAAATGACATTTAGAAGTATAATAAGATGAAGCGTGCTCAGAGGTTTATCATTTTATTGAAATGGTATTTTAGCATTAACTCTCATCAGGAGTATAACTTGACTCTATCAGATAGAAAGCAGCTGTCTTAGAGTTTATACTCTTGTGATAATTCACCAAGGCCAAAAGTAACTCAAGAAGAAAAGAGTTACATTCTCAGGTGACAGTCCATCACAGATAGAAGTCAGTGTAGGTGCTCAAGGAAGGAACCTGAAGGCTAGAGCTGAAGCAGAAATGATAGAGGAATGCTGCTTGCTGGCTTGGCCCTGGTGTTTGCTCAGCCTGCTGTCTTATACATCCCAGGACCACCCACCCAGGGACATCCCACATTAACCATTAATCAAGAAAGTATCTCACAGGCACCTCTACAGGCCACTTTTATGGAGCTGTTTTTCTTAATTGAAGTTCCCACTTCCCAGATGACTCTAGCTTGAGCCAAACTGTCAAAATTTGCAAACAGAACAGAAAAATATTTGACCTTTAGAATTGTATGTAGCTTCCTAGACAGGTGTGTGTGTGTGTGTGTGTGTGTTAGTAGATGACCTACAACCCTCTAATTGTCACACTTAGTGCATACAATTTCCTCTGTTTTTTGAAATATCTTAAAATCCAGTGTAGCATTTGGCCTTATGGGAAGCTGTGCAGAATTCGTCTCTTTCATTGTCAGGGTCCTCAGCTGACACCAGGAAAACAGGGTGTGCTTGATTCCTTGCTGCTTGCTTGTTTTAGAAACAGATCCTGCTGTGAATCACAGGCTCTCTTAACTAGCCCACTTTCTCCTCAGCCTCCTACGCAGCCTCCTCAGTGCTGGGGTTGTGAGATTGTGTTACCAGGCCTGTGTAGGAAATTACATTTTTATTGTCATCTTGATTTAGAGTTTGTGCTGTATATGATGTGTGTTCCTTTCCCCATCATATCTGTCATGTGCTGGCAGTGAATTAGGTCTTGAAAAATGTCATTTATTATTAGAAAATAAATGTAATATTATTCTAAGAATTATTTTTCATCATTGGAAAAGCTTTAAATGTTTACTTAAAGATGACTGGAAATTCAGAGTCAGATGTGTTATATAGAAAATTCTAGACTAGCATACTGTCCTGTGAGACAATATTTTAAAAAACAAGAAACAAAGGTTATTGGAAATTATATGTGACCAAATCTAGACATTGTACATGTATATGTGTGAAATTCAAAAAAATTATGGAGAATATGCTTTCTATATTATTTACTTCTGAGTCAATACACTGAGAACCATAAGTTTGCCTATTAAAGTAACTTCCTGTAGGCATTTGTTATCAGAGTCAATGATACCTCAGCATAGAAACACATAGGTTTGTCTTATGTGGCCATTTGATGTGGGTATTGATTTTAAGATCATTGGGAGTTCTGGAGGCTCTTCAAAATTCTACAGTGCTCTCAAACACAAGTTGCATGTTTATACTCAGAGTCCTAATCTTTTAACTAATATTTTCTTTGAAAATTCAAATTAAGGCAGAGAATCTAGGTAAGTAAAGGAGTGCCAGGTTGAGATTTGGGTGATTCTAAATTCAGGGTTTTCCTTTTAGGAATTATAGCAGCCTCCTGGAAAGAAAGGTATTTAGACTAATACATTACTTCATAACCTTGAACAATATAATCTCCTTTGGAAATCCTAATATTTAATTCTTTGGGATTTTTTGTTTGTTTTTATTTTTATTTATTAGTTTGTTTATTATTTTAGTTTTTGAGGCAGGGTTTCTCTGTGTAGCCCTGGCTGTCCTGGAACTTTCTCTCTCTGAAGACTCGGCAGGCCTCGAACTCAGAAATCCAACAGTCTCTACCTCTGAGTGCTAGGATTAAATTTCACCATTCCCAATGGTGAAATTCATGAATAAGAAAGAGAAGATATACCAGAAACTTAAAAGTGAGAGTGATGACCTAGAATTTTATGTGCTTAGTCGGATCCCATGTTAACCTCCTGAACTCCAGTCCAGGGGATTGTTCTGCACAACCCCTGTACTTCACATGCCTGAGTGACAAGACCCTTTGTCTTCCCACCCCATCTTATCTCATCTCTAGAACTCTTTCATTGTAACTCAGATGCCTTTGGTTTATAGATTAAACAAAGACAATATGGAAAGACAAGCTTTCTCCTGATGATATTTTCAAATTGACACGTCCTTGTCTCTCTTGTGCTCATGGTGCTCAAGGCAGCTTTTACCTACTGGTGTGGTAATCACAATCAACTAATGGAAGCAATCAGTTAGAATGATTCCTTGATGATGTCTCTAATAAAACTTTGAGTCTTATCTGTTTAATCATAGTGTGTGTGTTTAGGAAGTTCAATGTTAAAGCATACTGAAGACCAAAACTATCTTAAATGGTTTTGTTCTTGGAGAGTTAATATTATTGGCAGGATGAGGAGAAGAATCAGCTATTAGCATCCAATGGAAATTTATTATTTCTTAACCCATGTATGTGGGATAGATCTGGTCTGTACACATTGAAGGTTTGTAGAGTTGACTTCAGCAGTTGATTTAGTGAATGATTATCCCAAAGAACTGAACCATTTTCTACATAGAATCAGTAAGAATCCTTCCATAAGCTCTTGTATACTGAAGCAAAGAGATGATAAAGAAAACTGTAGGTTTGACATTTTAGAGATTGTGGAAGAACAAGTTTGAGACCCAAGCCCAAACATAATGAGCCAAGCAACTGGATTATGATATGAAAGGGGAATGTCTCACACACACACACACACACACACACACACACACACACACACACACACACACAGAGAGAGAGAGAGAGAGAGAGAGAGAGAGAGAGAGAGAGAGAGAGAGCACTTGTAAGGTACATGACTTGAAAAAGGGTTGCTTCCCATGTTGTGCTTTATACCAGTCATATAAGGCAGCAAAAATCTTTCTTTGAAGCTAGTTTAATTTACATTTTCTTATGTAACTAAATAGTTGAATAATCAACACAACACAAGAAACTAAGGAAATTCATAAAGCTAGCCTATGGAACTTCTTTCTTTGCTTTCAAGTAGGCTAGAAACATCACAGGATATTAAATATATACTCACAGGATATGAGCCTGAAGGGTTCTGGAGATCATGACAGGCAGTGGCTCTGCACCCAAGAGTCTCTAGAGAACCATGATTTCCTGATCTCCTGAGAAGTTGCATCCAGGTTGACTTTGCCATGCTGCTTTTCTGTAAGTCTTATACACATTCTCAGGTCTTTTATTTGAACCTGGTATCTCTCATATAATCTTTCACAGTATTATTTCCTTTCCCATATTTTATAGGCCATATGTGTTTTTCCAAATCAAATACAATTACTCTCCACATGAACTTTCCCCTATTTTTATAATTCACTAGATTTTTCTTTTATTCTAAAAACACATTTAGTTTGTTTCACTGGGATACTTACTCAATGTCTTCCATTATGATAATGAGATTTTCTTAGCAGAAAATGCCCTATACTATACCTAGAACGGAGGTTAGTGTTATATCAAGCCATGTCTTCCGAGCCTCCATCTTGGCAACATTTCTTCTGGATCTAAAATAATGTCTACAAGCTAAGTCCTCAAGACATTATTTCTCCACTGACGCCTTTTCATTCTTGCTAGTAGTAGTTACAATATGGCTTCTTGGCTGCATGTCCTTGTATTGGATCTCAGCTTCTGAAGATAGAGTGTGAGTCTGGCCAGGTCTACACTGACTGGTTTCAGAGCACAGACAACATCAAGATCTAAAACCTCAGCTGGTGAGTGAAATCCGGAGGCAGAGGAGGAGTTTTCCTCTTCTGCAAGGGGCCGGCAGCTGGTGATAACTGGGTAGGCAGGACATGAGGTCTCATGGAGCAGCAGCGACCTCTGTGGTACTTAGAGGAAGTTTGCACATATAATACTTTCTTCAGTCTCAACTTCAATATATGCCTGGGAGATACCACTCCTTTCTCTCCCTCGTTCCCTCCCTCCCTCCCTCCCTTCCTCTATGTATTTATGTGTGTATGTACACACACACACACACACACACACACACACACACATGCTTGTACTTTGCAAGTGTACCTGAGTATTTGGTTTACTTGTAATTTTTCCTGTTTTATCTCTCTCAATATATCAACTATTCATTCATCCCAACAGTGCTTATTGAAACTGTACCCCTCACTCCCTTAGTCTGAAGATACCATCCTTCTTACATTGTGCACGGATTGTTTCAGTTGGACTTATTTTCTACCTCATACCCTCAAAATGCTCCATTTACCTGCTTCCTCTCATTTTCTTTACTGGCTAAGATGAGGCCAGCCATTCTACTCAAATGCATCCCTGGCAAAGGAAAGGACTTTACTTATTGGCCGTGGGGCAAGTGGATGGCATAAAATGAGGCAAATTGTAGGGATTTGTAAGAATCAAAGAAAGAGGGAGAGCATGGGATGAGCGTCAGGTAATGAACACGTCATTTGTGTTCCGTTCTGGGAAGTGAGCTCCTCCAGGTCGCAGCTTTCTCTTGGATCTTCATGATGCTCGCCGTCAGTACATTCCTGCTCATGGTACACGTGCACAGGTTCTCCTGGGAGACGAAGGAGCAGGATAGCACTGTGTACTGTTGTTTTATAAAAAAACAAAAACCAAAAATCATGATTTTCCTCTTCCTTCTTACTGAAGGTAGCTGAAATAGTATCCTAAAAATATACTAAGCACTAAGTTCACAAGGGCTGAATAAGTTGAGTAAATATTTTGGCACATATTTTGAAGTCTCATTTGGAATTATTCGGAGTATCTTCATCTGATACTGTCAACATAACTGATAGACATTTCTTCTCTCTGTGACATAGTAGATGGGAAGCATAAGCTACACATTTCGCCAGTGCCACCTATCTTTGTGCTTAAATATTGTGAATGTTCTCTTTATAGTTCTTAAATATAATGAATGACGCACCTGTTTTATATCCACAGTCATATAACTACTTAGAGGTAGTGATACTTTAATGTTATTCAACTGAAAAACCGTATTTCTAAAGTTTTTGCCCACACATAAATCCATTGCCTCTTCTACTGCTTGTATCCTTTTATATTCTTCAAACTATGCATTTAGTCTACAAACATGGAGACATACATTAAGAAACCAGCTTCTGTGAAAAATATTAATCAGTGATTGCAAAGAGACCTATTCCTTAATAATGATTGAAAATATGTATTGTGTATACAAAAGAATGAATCCATTCTTAAATTGTAACTACTAGAAGAAAGAAGCTAAACATAATTTTAAACTAGTCTAGTGGCCTCTGGCTCAGCTAGGCTTTTCAACTTCATAGCCATTCTAGAATAGTTTGATATTTAAGCACTGTAACATCTCATTTCTTTTTTACTTTTTAGATTATTTAATGTTCAAAGAATTTCCTGTGTGAATACTGTAATCATAGTATTTACATCCCTCCTTTCCCACCCCAGATCCCTCCACTACCTCTCAAATTATTGACCCCTTCTTTTGTTTTACACACACACACACACACACACACACACACACACACACACACACATACACTCTCTCTCTCTCTCACAGAGAGAAAGAGACAGAGACAGAGACACAGAGACACAGAGATGCAGAGAGACAGAGACAGAGAGACAGAGAGACAGAGAAAGAGACAGAGACAGAGAGAGATACTTTGAGCAGACATTACTTGCCTCTTCGTCTGGAGATGGAGCCTTTGTTGTTGTGGTAGTGGGTACTTTGTTCTGGAGACAGGTCTGATACTTCAGCCCAGGTTGTTCTGAAACTTACTATGTAGTTAGTGCAGGCTGGCCTCATACCCTTGAGATCACCTCGTTTTCCAAGGCCTGGGACTATAGGCATAAGCCACTATGTTCCTCAAAATATCTCATTCTGAAGGACAGTTTATGGTTGGGGAGTTTGTTCCAACTGCACTTTGTTGTTCTCAGACTTGGCAAAAGATGAAAATTTGATAAGTTCCGAACAATCATATCTCATAATAAGCTTCTCAGTAAACATGTGATTCAAATGTTCATGAGGTTTCAGCTTTCCTTGGGCACTCTACATTTCCTCAGCTCAACGCAACCTTGGTGTGCCATGCATGCTTGGCCTAGTCAGCACTGCTGGGTACAGTGAGTGGAAACACGTTTAAATGACAGAGGGGAGTGGAGCCCAGCACTACCGGGAGCGGCTGGTACTATAGCAAAGATAAAGCGTTTCTAACAAACTTCTGGGGGGGGGGGGGGCTGCTTGGTGGCCCAGTGTAGTTCAGTGCCTACATTTTTTTCTCATGTGGTTTATTTTTTAGAGCTCCTGGCTTTCCCATCTTACTCGTAAAATATACACTAGTAAGAGATAACATTCTAAGTTGTACATAGAAAAATTTTAATTTGTCAGGAGGAATATTCAGCATCTGTTTTAACAAAGTCCTACCCTACCTACCTTTGCACACAGCATCTCTAGTTGGTTTTGTATTTCTAGCCATTTTTCCTGTTCTCACTAAGATGCCTTGAAGTGTTATATCAAGAATACCTGTTTTGAGGAGCATTGATCCCATGGATTTTTACTGTAAAGTGTTAAATTACTATATTGATCTTTTAACTATTGTTTTTCTGGAAAAAAATTATTAGTGTACAAGAACGTTTATTTACAAAACATATGATGCTCTGCTTTATTGGTGAGGAAATGAATTTGGGCTTCCTAGGTGCGTTCTAAGTTTGTTTGTTTGTTTGTTTTTTAAATAGTTTCAATCTGTCTGGATCCCAAATTCAGCACACTTGGGCCATTATGTGTGGTGTGTGATGTATGTGTTGTGTTGTGTTGATGAGTATGTGTGAGGAAGGGTTTTGGCCCATGTAAATAGTCTTTTAACTTTTAACTAATGAGAACAGTCTATTTATTACTGAAGAACTAGTTTCAAAGTAAATATATATGAAATTAAAGTACAATAATAGTTGTAACTTTAATTATGCATGTTGGCAGCAAATTAGATTAATAAAAGTGTATAGTGTGGTGATTTGAAAGAACCTCCTGTTTTCTATTGTTTTACACACATACACACACATGAGAAAGAGAGAGAGAGAGAGAGAAGCATCCTGTTGAGACTTGGACTCTCCACTTAGAAAGGATTAACAAGCTGGCATTTACCTTCAGCAGGATGGTCTCACAGAACTGCCCACCTGTTCTGCATTCTTATGCATTCTCATGCTAATCATACAATTGGCTCTGCATTGCATGATTGATAAATTCATTTTAGTGCAGTCCTTGTGCCTCTCATATCTTAGAGAGTGTAGCTATAATGGATTATGTTTAATTCCCATATCTCTGTGTGGTTTGCTAGCATGTTAAGTCAAAACAAAAGAAGAAACATGCTTGGGCAATAAATCATGGCCTTCTGGGACAGTTACCTTCTAGCTTCCTTTGCACAGCAGCCACTTGGAGAGGCTGAGTCCTCCAACATCTGGGAGAGTTTCTCAGTTCTGTAGTTTATGCACAAAGGCCTTATAGGACCTGTTGGATTTGGTCTTTATCTCATGAGTGCTAGACATCAGAAAAAAGGCGAGGAGATATTAAACCCTCTGACTTTCAACAAGAGGAAATCATAAGACAGATTCTTAGAGAATCATTAACAGTTATTTTTAATACATAAAATAAGTTTTAAAATCATTTTGCATGTGTTTGATATATGTGTGTGATATGTATACATATATGTGTGTGTTTGTGTTTGTGTGTCTGAGTACAGGGACATGTGTGCTACAATGTACTGTGGCACACATGTGGGGGTCCCAGGACAATCTCAGATGTTAGTTCTCTTCTTCCATCTTGTTTAAGGAAGGGTCTCTTTGCTGTTCGGTGCTGTGTACATCAGAGTGGCTGCTGAGGGCTTCTGGAGCCCTCCTGTACATGGTACTAGCGCTCTACTGGAGCATTGGTATTACAGGTACAAGGTACTCCACTCAGTTTTTACAAGGGTTCTCTGCATTCGAGCTCAGGCCCTCAAACTTGCCTGGCAAACTCTTTTCCCACTGACCCATCTTCCCAACTCCCATAACAATTAGTTTTACTACCAAATTTTCCTTGAAAAATCTATGAATAAGATTATAAAGTCTGTGTATGTTTGCACATTTTCATGCATGTAAATGTGCACCTTTCTGAACACTGGGTCCTTTTCTCCTGATTTCACTTAGTGTTATGCTATTCCAATCACACTATAGAACTACATACTCCAGCTCTGTCTTCCCCATTTGCACAGGGAGCCTCCTCACACAACTGTCGTCTTTGAAAGGTTCATCTTCCTGTGCTCAAACCTTTCCTTTAGGCAGATGGTTCTTTTGGCTGGTCACATCTGACTGGTTACATCTAGCTAGCCACATCTGGCTGGGAACAAACTCTGCTGCTTTACCCCAGTGTATCAGATAAGAGTTACTGTTTTTGCCAAAAGTTTGAAAACCATTGGGAAGTCTCAAGGGGCTAGAGGCTTCAATATTCTTCAGCATGGTAATATGTTAATATACTCACACACATGTAAATACATCTGCATTCTCACATATAGACCTTGAGGGACATTTTAGTCATTGTTTAATGAAAACTGAATCCTTTTTTATACTTTCCCCCTTCAATAATTCTTTGTAGAAACCTCTCAAAGGCCATTGTATAAATCATTATTTTGAGTGACTATAAAATAAATCTACAATATTCTCTAGTTGTAGTTATTTCATTTGTATGCATGTATTATATTTTACCACTATCAGAAAGTATATATAATTTTAATAGGAAAAACCTTTAGGTATTAGAGTCTTGAATTCAAGAAAATCTGCTATTTGATTTTAATACATACTGCCAGATTATTTTCTAAAAGCTTTAAGAGTTCCCATTTTATTTTGCCATATAAGAGCACTTGTGTCTCTACTCTTTGGCAGAAGCAGGCATCTCCACTTACGGGAGCCTGAGATCTGAGGTGTCTTGTGGTCTGTTGCTCACAGTCCTCTCTGCTAAGTCGTCATATCTCTCTAAATAGATGACTTTTCCACAATAAAACTATAGTATTTGGCTTGTTTATAGATTGAATTAGTAGACTAAACTGTTGTAGTAAATAGTCTACACAATCTGAGAAGTTACTTTTTGCCTATTGCTGGGGTTCCTGTATGAGCACAGGTCAAGCCTAGAATAGGCCTTTGGCTTGCAGGAGAGTTGTGATGGCTCAATCCTCAAGCTAGGCTAACTTGACAAAATTCATTCAGAGATTTTTCTTTTGAGTATTCATTCCTCCTACAAGGCTGCAAAGGAGTATAGTCGAGATGGGCCTGGGTTTCTGTTGAGAGTCTCAATGGTCCCCTAAGGGAGCACACCCTGATGAATCAACTGCTAATTGCCTTCAGAAATGATATGACAGTGGGAAATTGTACATACAAGTGAAGTGGCTGGAATGACACATGTCCATGCTGCTGGAGATGTCCAGCAGTGCCACAAAGTGGAATGGTAGTTGTAACATGGACATAGTGATTTTATTCTTATATTCCTTCCAGATGGTCTTTAGATGTGGGGGAAAGGGAGGGATTTAGGGTGGGTTAAGAAATGACCCTTCTCTACTGGTTATCTTCCTGAAGTAGCATCTGTCTTTTTCTGTGTGTACTTAAACATATTATTGAAGTTGATGATGTCCCCAAAAATATAAATTCACAACATGAAATACAGAATTTCAAGTAATTATTGAAACCTGCTATGGAGCCACCCCTCTGATGTTTAAGATGCTGTAGGGAAATTGCCCTGTTGGTGACTATTAGGATACATATTGGGAAACTGGCCTCTTCTGTGAATCTGGGAAACTGAGTAGTGAAGAACACAGAACATCAGAGACAATGCTGACTGAATAAATGACCAAACTATTTATGATGAAACAAATACTTGCTTGAACAAAAAAAAATGAAGACCTGTATGTGAAGACTGTAATCTCTTTAAGTGGGGTGAATCCTATCCACTAATATTGTTCTAATTTCAGTAAGGTGACACAGTCTTCTCAGCTGGACGTTATTAAACTCTGCAGGAGGCAGGAACTGGTCTCCTCATGCTAATGTGTGTTCCTAATGCCTGCCAATGAATGAGAATTCCTTGGGTGGATGAATAAATAGATATATGTATGTATGTATAAATATGTATGTATGTAAAGGAACAAAGAAAGATTTCTAAGGAGCTAAAAGTAAATTAGTAGCTTTAGTATTTTAAATGTCAGAGTTTTCCAAGGCCTGGCCATTTTAAAGCAGACACCATTAGGGGCAATATAATATTAAAACAGGCCATTCTATTTTTGTCTCAGGTCACATTTTAGAACTCAATTAAATGTCTAGAGACAATCTTTTTTGAAAAGTTAACAAAAAAATTATTGCTGAAGAGACAAAGTGGCACTTTGATTTAGTGTTATCCTTAAAGTTCTATCCACAGATGCTAGCAGATGTAAGGTCTTGGTAAAAAAAAAAGTTTTTTCTCATCATTTACCAAAGTGACTTACTGTCATGGCCATATTGTATATAAAACTCCATATTGGGAAATAGTTTTGGCAGTGCATACCAGCTTCTAGTGGTTGATCCCAGAGAACAGTGAGATGAAATGCAGTTTTAGTCAAGCATGGCTGAATTATACTTGTAGAATCCATGTCTCTCATTAGGCATCTAGCAAATATCAGCTCCAACACTCTAAAGGATCTAAATATCATTCTTTAGGTTGAAGTTGACAGTATGCAAAGGAAGGGACTTTATTAGTCTGGTCTGATTATAAAGAAGAAACCTCCTTTATCCTCTCAGGAAGAGCCCATATTCTCGGCCTTCATGGTCTTGACCATTTTTCTTCAGGCAAAGACACTATTTCCTATGCCCTTCACTTGTTCTGCTTCTTACTTTGTCTGTGTTACACAAGACCAGTTTTGTTCTTTGGTTAGTCACACCGTGACAACCCAGATTACATGTCATCATCATCTTTTTTTTTTTTTCTGAGTGTTATGGATCATAGTAGCATGCCCATGTGAGGAAGAGTGAAAGAGAGAATAGAAGCTTTCCTGTGATTGAAGAGTCCTATTACCCTTCTCCTGAGATGGGGCAGTGCAACTCTTGTCCACTGGACACTCAATCTTTGTAGTTATGTCTGCCACCTGCACTTGCAAATTCAAGAGTAATTATCTCAGCTCTCTGTCCAGAACAGATGTATAAGTTTCCTGAAACAGAGTTTTCACAAAGCCCTTCTTAATCCTTCAGTGTATTTAACATTTCCCATCATCCTTAGAATTGAGCAGGAGTGGTTCTGTAAATTCTTATCTCAGGCTAAAAACACAGTAGAAATATAAAGGAATAAGAAACTGAAGGGAATTTCCAAGGGTGACCTTCAGCAAAATGACATAATTGTGTGCCTTTTCTACCTCAGTTTTTGAGAATGAGAACAGTGATGATCAGCCCACCAGTCCCTCTATTGCATCCAACTAGCCAGGAACAGGTGACAATGAAACATGGCAGTTCTTGAAAACCCCAAAGTAAATGACCACACAATGAGGCATTGACCTCCTAGCTCTGTTGGAGTTGTCCAGTCCAGGCTGTTTCCATTGCCTAATCAAGACTCAGTCTTGATTATGAGTTCAACTTTTTTGTCTCACCAATTTGAAAAGATAAGATAGTGCCGGTAGGTGGTATCAAAGACCATCACATAGTGTTCTTTGTCCCTAATTTAATGACATTAACTTTTTACACTACACACTGCATTATGCCCTAAGTGTCTTCAGCTTTCTCACCTGTCCTGTTGTCCAGTCCAATGTATAGAAAGTTATAGGAATGAAGACCCACTCTTAGGCAAGGTAGCTCTCAGTTTTTCTTTGGCATGCTCTCAAATCTACCACATCTATCTTTCTTTTAAACAGTTGTAAATGCTAAACCAGGATGTTTCAAGACCACCAATAGCCAAATTTCTCTGATAAATCCTTTAGAAAACAGAATCTCTCTAAATATACTAAAAGGGAGTAAATACATTAGATGCTTACACTCCTTATCCCTGAGGGGAATATTTAAGTGGTCTTGGGTTCTACCCAGTTTAAATTTATTATTTAAATTTTGTTCTTGGCAGTAATGTTCTTGTAGATTATTAATAAGCTTGTGAGAAAACTTGTCACCTTCCCACCAGTGCAGATGCATTTCTCAGTGATCCACTTCAAGTAGTCTACTCAAATAGGAAGAATTTGCCAAAACTACCAAAACTAAGGAATTGAGACTTGGCTAGTTGGAAAAATAGCACTAGAGCTAGACTGCTTTCTTCCGATCCAAAGTTTACAGTGATAGTGTTTTGCAGGAAGAACTTGGATGAACAAAAGGGAAGGACATCCCCTGTCCTAATGAACATGCAGAGCCCATTATGTGTTCAGACATGTCTCCCTGGAATACTAGTGAAAGAAAATTAAATCAACTCACATCAGCTATCTTGCATCTCTCACCTGGGAAGGTATACAGACCATAGGACAGGCACTGCTTAACATTAATCAGCCTCCTGAAGTCATTACATTCACGAGGAAATGTAATTCACATGTGATTACTTTTTAATTTACTCTGTAATCACATTCCAAGTGAACGGGCCAAGCTTAAAATGAAATTTAAAAGTCAAATATTGCTTTGTATTAGGAATTCACAATTTTTATATGCACTTAGGTTAATAAAGATTTTACAATAACTATTTGTGACTGAGCATATGATAATCTTTGGATAAAAGTTAGTGCCATACCTTAGATAAGATGTGTTTGATTCTCCTCCAAGTGCTGAGTTGGACCCAGAGAGTCTCAGAACTGTGCTTTGTGTTGAATTCCTGTCTCGTCTAAACTTTATTTGAAGGGGGGGGGGAATCCAAACAGTCTCAGTCCCAGATCAGAAGTTGTGAGGAACTAATGTATTTTTGATTCCTGCTGTGCCTGTGGGACACATCCATTTGTTTTATCCGTCATTGGAAAGTGTGCACAGAACTTCCTAATAACTCACTTCAGTTCCACAGTGGGGACTAGCAGGGCCTACAATCAGACTCTTCCTCAGACAGTGGCCTTTGAAGTGCATGTACTTCCTGAGCTCTTGTGCTGGTTTCCAGAGAACACTGGAACTAAAGGATTAGAAGTTGAAGACCAGCTAGTTGTGGGTGGTAGAGAGTAGCTTTGTGCTGATTTCATCAACATGAATTAAAACCTACTAAGAGAAAAATGCAGAGAATTTACAGGTGTATTGTCAGCAAAGAGAAATTTTCACCATGTGGCTTTTCTTACTGTTGGTGGAATTGTAGAAGAATAAAGATCTCTGAAAATATCAAAACTAAAACACTGGATTACATTCCCTAGAGATACTGTCTAAAGTTACCAACATCAGCAGCAGCTTTCAAATTTCAAGGTATTTATTATGTGTTTATGATAACATTGCTCTGGCTTACTTTAACTCAATTAGCTTTGTTTTCACTGAAATACTCTTGGTTGTAATTCAGTGCTACTCAATAGAAGCACAATTAAATATGAATATCCTAGTTGTCATACTGAAAAAAGGAAAATGAAGCAGCTTAACTTTCTGATTTTATTTTATTTTTATTTTACAATCCAGGATATTTTCACTAGTATCATTTCATCTGTAGCTGATATACTTCTTAATAAATGAGAACTCTGACATTTTTTGTCTTAACAGACTTTGAAAACCTATGTATATTTTATACTCAAATTGTGTTCCACTTTGTACTGTTCACATTGTAGATATTCACACACCATGTATAGTTTATGGTTTCTGTATTGATCACAGACATTCTAAGCTGGAACATATATGAATTCATGATCTGGACATGCTATTTTGTAATCCTTCAGTAAATGGAATATGTACCATATCTCATAATTCTTGACTTTTTGTTTGAGGGCAATATTAACTGATATGATGAATGGTGTTCAAATTCTTGTAGCTCCGCATTGATGGATGTACTTAACCACAGGTTTGTGTGTGTGTGTGTGTGTGTGTGTGTGTGTGTGTGTGTGTGCATTCAGTGTCTGTGAGCACATGTATAGAAAATTTTAGGAGAGCTTAAGGGAATGTGATTAATATAATCTTCTTTGTTATTAATTCTTACAAATAAAATAATTACTATACATAGTATCTATATGCTGTATCTCTTCGTAGCTATATAACAATATATATGCATATATATGAGCACTATTAGTAACGATTTTCATATATACACACAGGCATATATATTCCTCATGACTTAAGTGATGTCTGAGATTAGTCCAGGGCTAACTGTGCTAACAGTGTGAAGAAAGGTACAACTGCCTCGTTTCCCACTCACTCTCCAGCTCACAACCGCAGTTATGACTCTTTAGTAGATGAAGCATAACCATTCTGGCAGCTGAACCAATGCTACTCCCCCTCAGGAGCATGTATTCTAATCCCCAGACCCTGTGATACCTCCTCATAGGGCAAAGGGAAGTCTGTGGGGTGTAACTGAGTTAAGGTCTTGGGTTAGGAGTTTGCCTTGGATTGCTCAAGTGAGTCATAGGTATTTTAACAAATGAAAGAGGGAGGCAAGAGAGTCTGAGAAGATGCTTGAGCCACAGAGATCTGAGAGAAGTAAAAGGCTAAACAGGCCTTGCTAGCTTGTGGATAGAGCAAGGGGTCAAAGAGTGTGGGCAACCCTTGGACACTACATAAGGCAATCAAATGGAATCCTTCCCGAGTCCCAAGGGTCACAGCCCTACTGCTGTCTCCTGCCTTGAGTTTAGCCCCATGAGAACTTCTTTGGATTTCGGGCCTTTAAAATGGCAAAATAAAGGCTTGTTATTTTCAGTTCCCAGGTCTGTGGTAAGTCATAACTTTTCCAAGTCATTAACCTATGCATTCTGAATGATCAGCTGATTAAAAACCTACCATTTCAGCTACTGGAAAAAGACCATGTTCTCTGACACAAAAGCTATGTGCTTTCTCCCCTGGATTCCTGGCCGAGGGCTCGCCCCTCCTGTTAGACACAGTGTTCTTTTGCTGGCCTCTGATACTACACTTACGTTCCAGGGCAGCAGTCCTGTGTGTGAGAGCCTGTATCTTCATGACTGTTTATAGGGCCAAGATCTCACAATCTCATAGCCATCCCTGATCACTTACCTAAGTGTCTGACTTTGTGAGTGAGAAACTCCAGGCTTGTGCCACTACATTCTGTGCATTTATGAATGGTGACAGTGTTCATCATGGCTCTTCTTTCCTGCCTCATCTCTGTTCAGATGTTTGAGGGCTATCTGTTTTCTGAAGTTAGCTGAGACCTACTTTGGGCTTAGAAGCTCTTTAGCCAAATAAATAATGTTTATGTTTTTATTTAATTTTCTTTTTGAAACAAATTTGATATAGAGACTCTTTGTCCCTCTGCTTAAAAAGATGTGTTGCAAAAAGCACAGGGACAAATAGCCAAACGAATGGAAGCACATGAATTATGAACCAAAGGCTGTGGAGCCCCCAGCTGGATCAGGCCCTCTGGATAAGTGAAACAATTGAATCGTTTGAACTGTTTGGGAGGCACCCAGTCTGTGGGACCGGGATCTGTACTTGGTGCATGAGCTGGCTGTTTGGAACCTTGGGCTTACACAGGGACACTTTGCTCAGTCTGGAAGGAGGTGAGAAGACCTGCCTGTACTGAATCCACCAAGTTTAAATGAATCCCCAGGGGTGCCTTGATCCTGGAGGACATGGGAATGGAGGGGAGAGACTGGGGGGAAGGTGAGGGTGGGGGGCAGGAGGGGGGAGGACAGGGGAACCCATGGCTGATGTATAAAATTTAAAACACATAATAATAAAGAAAAAAACAGATGTGTCTGGGGCCTTCTTGGCAAGGACCAGGGTCTAGGACATTTTGAACAGCTGTGTTGCACAGTATGGGGCCGTGCAAGGGCTGTGCTCAGCCTCCCCTCAGTTGGTTACTGATTCTCCGCCCTGTGGAGTCTTGGAAAGGATCATGGTATTTCCTCTGGAGTATTTGATGCATTCTAAGTGGTTATATCTTAGAAGGCTATTTTGTTTATTCAACTACTCATGGTTGAGGATTTTTTTTGTTCTCCTGCTAAATGCATCTGGAATTCCCAATTCTTTCTTTTAAGGAAAATGTCATTCACTTCATTCTCGGTCATCCTACCCCAGTGTCATTTAAAGTGAATGGTTTAAAATCACAGAGGAAGTCGTCTTTGAATGCCAGCTTCAGTAATGAACCAATCACTTTAGTGCCAACTTGTATTGTTTAAAATTACATAGTTCACACA
This sequence comes from Onychomys torridus, assembly GCF_903995425.1. NCBI lineage: Eukaryota > Metazoa > Chordata > Mammalia > Rodentia > Cricetidae > Onychomys > Onychomys torridus. Next base: position 25,515,671 of record NC_050451.1, read on the forward strand.
AAATACAATTACTTCCAAAAAGCTTCTCATTGCCTGTGGTTAGGGGATGAAGAATGGGCCCAAAGTGGCTCCACCTGCACCTCTCATCACTCGACTCTCCCAGGTGAGGCTGGTTCACTTGGGAAGACAGTGCGCAAGCAAAGGCAGTTCTTGAAGGACATGAGGTGATGTAGGGATTCTGAGTGGACAGGTAGGTAAGTGACATGTTGCATAAAGATGAGAAAAATGTGACTCATGCCACTAGGGTAGTAGAACCTGGAATTCTGGTTTATTTACATGTTCTACGTGGCCTTGGAATTTCTCAACAGAGAGAGCCTCTAAATCAATCCGAGCCAGCCATTCATTTGACATCTGTTGCTGCCCATGGTACTGTAGGGAGAGAAGTTAAATCTAGAAGCCTCAAGAATATTCCACATTTGAAGAGGCAGGAATGGGAGAGCTGGAAAGCAAGAGATTGGGAGCAGAGATGGAAACCGGAAGGGCTAAAAGGAAAATTTAGCAATGTCAGGACTGGTGAGTACAGTGAGAGTATGTGGGCCAGGTTTATAATGCTAGTGCTGGAGACACCAGGGCAGGAGAATCTTGAATTCAAGACCAGCTTGGGATATATAGCAATCCTGTCCTTACAGGCCAACCAGCAGACAAAAAGTGGAAAGCCTGAGACCCAAGACCAAAGGTAGCTCTGATTTTCTTGTCCATAGAAATAACCCATGGTGCTTATAAAAGTGTGTGTTCTAATCTCACCAGTTTGAGTTAGGCCCTGAGCATAAGGTCCTTTCTGACTGGATTTCACTTACTACCTGGCCTGGGTCTGGCTAGTATACTTTGAAGAGCAAGAATGGGAATCATGTATGGGTACTAATGCTAAGAACATCTGTTCTGAAGCTAGATTCCTGTTTCTACCAGGTCCTTCCAACTGCAATGAAGGCCACTTTGGGTTTGGGCCTGCCAGAGGCTATAGAAATATGAGAAACTGTACTTGACTGAAAGTATGTTGAATTTTAAAGTGTTACAAAGTTCCTGAGAACAAAAGCACCTTGTATTCTCTATTTTCAGATTGTTCTCAATCATACCATGATGCTCTCCTCTTTTACTTTTGTGCCTTGGCAGAGAGGATGAGCTGTTTTCCTTTTCATTACTGCCACTTTTAGTTACCTCTCTATTTTCAAGTAGTTTTCATTGTCTTAGATGAGTGCAATACAGAAAATGGTTTAGAAAGTTGTGAGAATTCTAGAGGCAACTCTGGGGTCCCTGCAGGGAAGGGGAAAGGCAATGCTTCCACACTCCTACAGGCATCTCCACTGAACTTCCTGTTAGGTGTGCACATACCATTGGAGGATGAAGGACAGTAATTACAAGCGAGCTTTTGGGGGGCTGAAGTCCAGATCTGGATTTCCATCAGAGGTTCAGGCAGCTTACTCTCACTGGTTGATGGAGTCTTTCTATCTCTCTTTTGCATGTTGTCTAGTTTCTCCTGTCTGTGTGTAAGGTGGTGGCTGTCCCAGCTCTTCCTCTCCTAGCAAGGAAAACAGACAGGGTCTCTCTCTCTTTCCATTCTGCTCTGAGCTCCACTCAGTTTGTTCCATCCTTAAATTCCCTGAAGAGGTCATGGCTCATCTCACATTGTGTAGTGCCCAGCCAGAGAGAACACATGAAATCATGGGGTCAAAGTCCCTGGTGCCTGTTGTGGAGGGTGGGAGGTAGTGTGTCTTCGAAAACCGCACCTGCCATCGTGCTCTCCTCACTCTGCCCAGGAATGTGGTTATTTGTCTTTTTGCTTCAGAATTCCCAGCACAAGCGTATCTTCTAAACTTTAGTTTTCTTATTGTGATCTTATCTTCTGTTTACTTACTTTAGCTTATAATGAATGTGTGTGTGTTTTCACCTAATTGGATTTTATTAGTCTTTAATAATTAATTCATGTTTTAAAATGCTTTAGCATTAAAAATTGTTTCATTACTTCAAATGAAGCATTTTAAACATTTTTAATATTTGAAATATATGAAATAAGGTATGATGTGGGGGTAAGATATATTCATTCTGTTGTCTTCAATATTGCAAATGAAATTTGGTAACTAAATATCTTATTCTTGTGAAGCGGGGAAAAAAATAAGTCCAAGTTTCATGCTATAGCCAAGGCTAGCTAAAAGGTATTATATTGTCCAGGATGGCTTTGAAATTGCAGTAATCCTCTTGCCTCATAAAGGCTAACATGAACATTTTGTTTTTATTATATATTTATTTTCTATATGTTTATTGCTTTTGGAATCCCATATAAGTATAATCATGTTTGGATCCCTCTACTTAATAGTGATTTAGATGAGAGCCATGCGGATTTCTCCTTATACCCATACTGTATTTTAGATCCATAGTATTGAAATGCTGACCTCCCTTTCCAGTAGGAGAGGTCCCAAGTGATAGAATTCTTACATTCCTGTCCCTTCCCAAATAGCAGGCCAGACAACAACAGATGGTTCTTAGGGATAAGGACATTCAGGTATTTCAATTTCCAAGTATCTCTTTTCTTGGGACTTTAAATAAAGCTAGTGCTTTGGACAATATAGATAAAGGCATAACTTCTATGTCTGTCATTAGTTCCTCGGCTGGCTGGTACTGTCCCAAAGGTCTGCATCTCATGCAATTGTCTTCTTTACTGACCCAGAACAGGAAGGAACTCCTCTTTCTTTTCAGTAGGAAATCATCTCAGCTAGAAAGAAGGACCAAGAATGATCGCTAGGACCCACTTCCTGGGTGAGGCTGTTATTGGCCTACAAGAGCATCATTCCTCCCGCACATGATTCCGTCTAGTTTCTCTTTCTTTCTGATGTCATTCCACTCTTCTGGCATTAGCTATTTCTATGAGTCACTTTTCCGCTAACTATCTCACCCAACTCAGAAAAAGCAGCTTCAACTGTTTTGAAGACAACAAAAATAGCAGATCAAGAAGAGAGTATGGGAGATTATTTTTGCTCTATGATGTCATCAGTAAGTTAGGATCCAAATTCCACATGCCATTTTCAGGTTGGTTAAGGTGGTGGTGTTTTTACTGTCTAGCTTCTACAGTGTGTTTTAGAAATATTAGTCCTTCTCAGAATAGTGTTCCTATAGAAAATTGCTGATTTAGGAGGAAGGTGTTTCCAAGGCAAGTGGGGTCATGACTGGCCTATATGGGACAAGATGTAGTCTGGTCCTCTTCTCCCTGGGGGTTTGGTGTGCAGTCTTTCAGTGTTCATATGGCCTCTAGCTATAATCATCAGTTTTGCTGAACAAGTACTGGATTATCAAGGTTTTACCAGACACCTTCCCAGAGCACAAAATGTCTTAGAGTTTAACTTTCCTCCAAATAACTATTTTACTCCTTAGCAAAGTAGTTGTTCTTTTGAAATGGCAAATTGTGGGTAAATGTCAGAGAGCTGTGAAACTATTCATGCCATATTTAAAACAGCCACATTCAATTAAACCCAATTTCATCTCAAATCTAGTCAACGCTAGTAGCTGCTTAAATAGCTGGGTTGTCCAGGGTTGCGTTTATAAGCTTTTGTCTCTTAGTAAACCATGGTGTGTGGAGGGGCCCATTGGTTATTTCTCTGTAGGTCTTTGTAGCCCATTTACAAAGAAAGAAGCAGGCAGGAAGACTGCTTAGCATTCAGCAAAATTGCCTTGGAATATGAAAGTAAAAGCCTGAGTGATTGATTGTGGGAAGATTTCAGTAAATGATACTAGAATTAAAACATTAAGCAAGTGACTTTAAGCAAAATTACATTGCCACATGAAATTTATCCCCTGAAAAGGAGTTTTAAAAATAAGATGAATAATAATTCCCCACATATCTGGAGATGCAGGTAGACAAGACAGGTTTTCTTTCCCCTTTTCTGATTTCCCCACACCCAGCCTCTTACCTGAACAACTGTCAGTTTTTCTTCCATTCATTTTTTCTGACTTGTCAAGAGAAAAAAGGTCAGAAGTGATCACCAGCTCTTACTGTTTAACAGACAGAAGCCTGTAATTGAGAGTAATTCCTGTGCAATTTGGTAGGCAGGGGCTGTGTCAGATTGGCTTTCAAAGGCTGAGCAGGAAGAAAAATGCTAGTATTTTTTTGGTAAGTGAATCAACTTTATTCACCCGGCCACAGATCATTTCTGATTTTAACAAAAATGCACCAAGCTGCAGTGCTCACATTAATGTCCTCCTCTGAGGAGAATAGAAGTGTGATTCATTTTTAACTCTATTGGAGTGCCCTGTAGCTAAAAACATACTGTAGCCTAGAAATTGTGGTTATGAAATTCAGTGCTTTTAAGACGAAAAATTAGTTTGTTATTATTTCTTTGTTAGAGACATTTACATTCCTGTTTAAGATTGAAACTCTGTGGTGTTAAGTACACAGGTCTCACCTCAAAGGGAGTAAGAGTTTACTCTTGAGTGACCATTGGCTAGGATCCCAGATTTGTGTTGCTCTGGAAAACAAGTTCTACTGTGGAAGTGGTTATATGAGGTTGTAACTAGCTACAAAGAAAAGAAAGTCATAATTCAAGGTATTTAATAAATGAACTGGTGGGGACCACCATGTGTAGGTACAGCAAAGCAAAGACAATTCTGGGATAGAGTTTTGGTTGTTGTCTAATGAAATTCTTGGCTCTTGGAGAGTGGCAGTCAATGGTTTTCTAAGAATACTTCTTAGACGTTTTGATGGTCACAGGTTGCTAGTTCAGACATGATGGTGGGCAGTGAATAGCTTCCAGGTGAGCCAAACACTAGCCCACGGTGACCTGGCTCTTGTTTGTAATGTGTCTTCACTTCACAGTCCCCAAGTTTGGTCATCTGGCCTTCTGCGATCTTTAACACAGTTGAATACAGCTTTCTTCTAGTCTTCCTGCCCCTTTTCTCTTTCTTACAGTTCAGTTTATACTGGAGATGAAAATCATGGGTGTCTCCTTTAGCAGAATTAGATGTAAGGTCTAGTGTCTTTTCTCACAGTGCAGTATAGACTATAATGTAGTCTAAAGATGTTTGGGAAGCATGTAGGTTGATTTCTTTATAAAGCAGTGCTTTGATTGATATTGGATTGATGGAATGACGTCTACCTTCTGCTCATGTAAACTCTGTAAAACCTTGTCTGTGTCCAAACCTTGTACCGTTCTTACAGCTGTTTCAAAGCAAGGCAGAAACTAAAGTGAACCTTCAGGAGAAAACATGAATTCATTGAATTCAACTTAGGCTTTATATAACAGAAAGTGAATTTTAATGATGTATGTAAAATTTATAATGTTGGTCATAAACATGAGTGTACAATATAGTATTATTTTATCAAAAACTGATGTCTACATATAAGAGAACTGAATCTCATATCTCTTTAATATAATCATGATATACAGAGAAATTGCCAAGACTTCTTAGGTCTCCAAAGCTTATTTATAGCCTGGCATTCCAGGGGTTGTGTTGGGCTGAAATTAGAAAACACTATTGACAATAAGTATAAACAATAAGTATAAATGGATCATGTTGTGTCCAAAAACTGTATTTGGATTTCACAAAACTCAACATAATCTAGAAGTGACACTTTAGCATTGTTCTTAAAATACATGGGATAGTTCCACCGGTCACTTTGAGTAACCTTTCTTCCCCATATTTTCATTTGATAAGCATTCATCCTACAACAGTAACATTTATGCATTTTCTTAAGTAGGAGAAACTGTAATTTTCGGAAGCATGACCTGAACCACAAACAGAAGAATGATCACTAGCTATGATTTAGGTAAGCCTGTATTATTTCACACTTAGAAGAGAGATACAAATGAATGAATTAAATCAGGAGCACAATTTTCTTCTTGAATAAGTATTTCTGCCTGTCAGAACCCAGACCAGGGTGCATTATTCTTAATAGACTGTGATTTGTATTGAAATAGAACAATAAATCTGTTTATTGAAATTTATTTGCTGCTTGGAGGTTCAGTTGTTCTGGCTTTGTGCTTGAGCAGAGTGGGTATAATAGGCAGGGCTGGCAATTCAGCAGAATGCCATTTAGTAAGTGATCACATACTATCTAGACTGAAGACCGATTTCTACTGAGATGAGATCCCATACATTGCATTCCCTATTTCACACTGCAGTGTTCCACAGAAAACCCACGGGTTCTGATGATGCCAGCAGCGGAGTAATAGTCCGTCTTCATGTCTCATTTTTAAACATGCTTACAGACTTTGGTTCTCAGAGGACAACTCTTCTCCTGAATTTTTTCTTCATCCACTTCAATTGTGTATTATTTGTGGAAATTTCATCTCCTTTTTTTCCTGATTTCATGAAGCTGATTTAATGACAGGCTTATGATGTGTCGACTCCAATTGACACCAGGGAGTTTACAGGCAAACTCTGGGGGAGGCTTTTGTTTTGTGTTCCCAGGCAGTCCTTTGCAAACATATAGGACAAATAACTACAAACAAAAAGCAAAAAAGCCAGTCTGTTCCATTTGATCCCCCACAGACACCTCTGGAAGATAAAATGGTTGGTCTGATCTTGTCTTAGTTGACACATTCTCAGAGGGCTCAAATTATGATCTTTTTTCAATTTTTATGAGATATTACTCAATGTTGTAAAGTGAAAGGACACATGTTAGAGGCAGCCAGAATAAATTCCTGTTCCCTTTAATTTCATGGAGTGCAGAATGTTTCTGGGGATATGAATAGGTGGTCATACTAGTTTTTAAAAATCCTACAAGCTGTGTATGAAGTTCATAGGCAGAGAGTACCTTCCACTCTCTTTACAGGTCTTCTCAAAACCAGCATCTCAGACCTTGGTGTTACCACACCTTCTCTCACTGCTGACTAATCAGTGGTTATGGGCCACTTAGGAGATGCAAAGTGCTGGTACAGCCCAGTTGCACTGGGGTCATCCTCAGTACATCTGACCTGCATACACAGTGGCCACAGTGCAACCTGACATGCTGTTTGGGGCTTAAAGTTGAGCCTTCTTCTCTTGGTTCTCGATAATACATAACATTTTTAAAATTTGATTTTTTAATGATTTCTTTTCATACAGTGAACATTTTAATGCAAATTCAGACAGTCATTCTTTGACAAGGCCACAAAAGCAACAAAATAAAAAAAGACAAATGTTTTATTTTTTCCAGCAAATTGTAGTAGAATAATTGAATATACACTGCAAAAATATAAACCTAGACATAGCCTTGCCATTTATTAAAATGAACAATAGACTAAATGTCAAATTATAAAATTTAGAAGAAAAAATGGAAGGAAAAACTCAGTCTTGGATTTGGTGATAAATCTCTCTATATAACATCAAAAACAGAACCCATGGCAAGGCTCTGCAGAAGACCCTATTAGAGAACAGAAAGTTAACATAGACCAGGAAGACTGAAATAAAAAGACAAAATTCTTAGAAATGGTAAAGGACTCAGTCTTCCATATCAGAATTTAGAACTGTAAGAAAACAAGTTACCTTAAGAGTGATCTGCTGTGGGATGTTCTGTATGTCAAATGTGTTGATTTGATTGGTTAAAATAAATAAAGTGCTGATTGGCAAGTAGCCAGGCAGGAAGGATATCGTATAGGCAGGACAAGAAAGAAGAGACTTCTGGGAAGTGAAAGGCTGGGGCGGACAGACACCGCCAGCCACTGCCACAAGAAGGATGTAAGGTAATGGTAAGCCACGAGTCATGTAGCAAAGTATAGATTTATAGAAATGGGTTAATTTAAGATAGAAGAAGTAGATAACAAGAAGCCTGCCATGGCCATACAGTTTGGAAACAATATAAGTCTCTGTGTGCGGGTCTCAGCGACTGTAGGACTGGTAGGTAAGAGAGATTTGTCCTGACTGTGGGCCAGGCAGGAAAACTCTAACTACAGTGATCAAATGCTATAAATTGATACTTCACTATAAAAGACACACAGACGGAAGGTATATGAAGAGATGTGCAATGGTGCACTAAAACAGGGGCTTGAGGTACTGTCACACACCTAGTAGAATAGAAAAAAACCTAAGAAAAGGGATTGTGTCTTCACTAGGAAGTTAGTAGTATGAGAAGAATTCTCAGATAGTTTTTGAGAATGTCAAATTCTGTGGTCATTTTGATAAGATAGTTTTGCCATTTTTTACAAAGTTAAACATAGTTTTGTCATAAACCCAGTCATCATGTTCCTATCCAACTAATATGAAGGCCTATGCCCTCCCCAAAACCTACATAGGAATGCCAAGGGCAGAAGGGAATAAGCAAATTGTGATACAGTGTATGGTAGGACACTATTAAACAATTAAAAAGATGATTTCTTACTATACCAATTACAATTGCAGGAACCAGACAGCCAAAATCAGCCTAAAAAGCAACATATTATGATACCAGTTATATGAATTTCTGATAAAAAAATAAATCCTTGGAGGTATAAGCAAATAAGTGGTTGTAAGAGCTTTGGGGCTGAGGCAGAACAGGTGAAGGACAGGGTAAAACTGCTCTGTCATATTATAATGCTGGACTTGGGACATTCTGCCATGGTCAACGACCTTGAGAGTTTACAATCTCAATGCATGGAAACTTAAGGAGCTCAGTAGACACTTGTTGGAAGGATGTGTCATAGGATAATATAACTCTAGATCTCTGACTATTGTTCTAAGATCTCCAGGCCTGAATCCACAGGTGGTACAGAGTTTTAAACACATAGCTTTTCCTCATGCCTGCCTATACATGTTAATTACTAACTTCAATATGTTAGAGTCTAACACCAATAATTAATGATAGATTAGAATACTTGTGATGAAAGTAATTTCATTGTGGCCACTTTCTTTCCCCAAATCTTTTAAGTTTTCACTGTAATATAGAGACATTTTGAACCACATCCCACAAAGAGAAATCCCTATAAGGGGAATCTGTTGTGGTCTGAGTGTATGAAATACCTCACTAAAGGGAATGAGAGAGGAGTCTATTGATAAGCAACTGGAAATAAGTATAGTTTGTAAGCTTAAACACAAGACAGACTTGGAAGGTAAAGTTGTTTCCCTTAGGGTTATTGATTAATTTTTTGAAACATCTAGAAGAATCTGTGTTGAGGAAAAGCTATGTGTTCAAAGCTCAGTAGCATCCGTGTGTGTGTGTGTGTGTGTGTGTGTGTGCGCATGTGTGTGTGTGTCTGTCTGTCTGTCTAGATTTGGATGACTAAGTAAATAAGCACATGATACCTTGAGAGCCAGCCTGCATAGTGTTTTTGGGATAGGTAGGATGTTACATATAAGTAGAAAAAAACATGTAGGTAATCATGAAGTAATAAATTAGGCTAATGCTAACTCTGTTGAACCTAATAATTGATTGATCTAGAGGTAAATCTATATATGCACTTATGCATAGAATTAACAACTGACATATGGGTATCTGTAGACACAGTCCTGCATAGAACCAATGATTAGCCTACAGGTATCTATAGACGCTCCTGCATAGAACTAATAATTGGCCTACATATTCTATAGACACACTCATGTATAGATTCCCATAATTGACCTACAAGTATCTATAGACACACTCCTGCATAGAACTAATGATTGGCCTACAGATATTGACACATTCCTTCATTTCCTGTCCTATCAGCCTAGACTCTTGGGAACAGTGAATATACTATCACCCAGTTCTTTTTCCAGTATCACTTTAACCACTAAAATAATCAAGATCTTTGTAGACAAACTGCATTCTAGGACTGGGGAAGAAAATGCAGAAGATGTGCCTTGAGTATTTTATGGTATTTAGCAAGAACATATACAAAATCCAAGATGATGAAGATATGTGAAAGGGCCATGTTTGCTAATTCATGGAGTAAGTACAGATGAGTCACTGTGGGCCACAATAGTTTGGATTATAAGCCAAATAGCTTTGATTCCATGGGGAAATGAATGAAATTTTGAATAAAGAAGCAAGAGAACAGATCTGTGAATGAGAATTTCAGATAATAAACATAGACAAACATAGGATGAAATACATGTTTATTTTCCACCTAGTAGTATTGACGGTTATACTTCTTCATAGGAAAGGCTGTGAGGGCTAAGAGAGCCTGTCCTCTGTTTTTAGTAGGTGGGGAAAATGTCATCATTGATAAGATCTCCTTCAAAGGAGAGGAACTCTGTTTTCTTTGACTGGAATTTTCTGCTTTTTAGCTTCATCCATATGCACAGAGAATAAAGGAGAAATTGAGTAACTCACTTGAGCAAACTTTTCAAAAGTAAAGAAGCCCACTAAAATTTTTCCTAGCAACTAGATGCAGCTACATGTGAGGGAGAGAAATCTACTGACATGTCTTGCACTATTGAAAGGTGTTAATGGGCCCTGCTTTGGCAGAGCTCATGGCTGATAGAATTTCTGGCTTCAGATCTACAATGAAAATAGTTCTTACTGTTTAGCCCAGATGAACCCAGCTGCATAGTGTCTCTTTCTCAGGACATTCTGGATGTCCATCTGTCTGTATGCTCCCAGAGCTCAGATTTTACTTCTCATAGCAGTAGGTGTAAGAGGGTTGTTCCATGGGGGTTAGGAAGTGGCTGAGACCCAGGTCGTGATGGTCCCAAGGGGCAAATAGAAGCTAGGTATCAAGAGTGAAGAGTGTCTCATTCCTTTGGAGTGGAGTATAGGATAAATTAATAAACAGGAGTTAAGATATAAGGATGTGGGCGTGCCAGGGTGAAATTGTGATACAATTTTATAGGTGATAAGGAGCTATATGGATGAAAATTAACATCCGCAGTAGCTGAAGAATGCATTGGATATTTTGCCTTATCTACAGGATGCCAAACCAGGGTACTGTGCAGGGATTTTCTGCTTTAATTGCCATCATTACCTGTAGTTGGAAGATTTCCTGTGTTCTGGCCTGCCAGTGGTTGGAACAAACCTCTCCCCTTATGTCCTCCAAGTAAACACACAGAGGCTTATGTTAATTATAACTGCATGGCCATGGCTCAAGTTTTTGCTAGCTAGCTCTATATCTTAAATTAGCCCATAGCTATTAATCTATGTATTGCTACATGTTCTATGGCTTTGCTTGCTTCCATTACGTGTTGCTCCTTGGGCAGCTCGATGGTGTCTCCTGACTCTGCCCTTCCTATACTTCCTGCCTGACTACAGGCCAATCAGTATTTTATTAAATCAATTTAAAAGAGCATTGTCCCACAGCAGTTACCCAAAAGCTTTGCACCTTTCCTTTTCCTCTTGCTTTAATTTCCCCTCCCTCCCTCCTTCCCTCCCACCTTCTCTCCCACCCTTTTTCTCCCACCCTTTTTCTCCCACCCTTTTTCTCCCCCTACCCTCCCTCCCTCTCTCCCTCTCACCATTCTGTATACTGGATCTAATATAGTCCAGGCTGGCATTGAATTTTTTATGGAGTCAAGACTAACTATGACCAACTGATCCCCTTGCCTCCACCTTCCAAGTGCTGGGAACACAAGAATATGTCACCTTGCCCTAGTTTATAAGATGTTGTGAGTTGAAACCTGAATTTGAGCAGGTCAACTAAGCATTATACCAACATGATCTCTGACATCACATAGGGCTGGCACTCACAGCCTATTAACTACATGTCCTTGGGAAATTTCCTTACTGGGGTGGCTCCGTCTCCAAATGAGGATTACACTCTGTTACTGTAGGGATACTGGAGACAAACATGTTCACAGAGGGTTTTATTTCTTATCTTTTAGTTGCTTAGTAAATAGCATTCAGGTGGTATTCCTACTCACTGTAGTTGAAAGAGACAAATTTTTCTCTCTAAACTCCATTTAAAAGTAGTAACTAAAATTTCAGATTAGCTAATAAAATAGATGCTTTATTTAAAATATGTTGAGCTTTTTAAATTTTGTGAATGTTGTATATGTTAAATATAATCAACTTGACTCTCTTTGTCCAATTTCCAGTGTATTGATTCAGAGAGAATGTGACCTTCATATCTGGTTCTTTGAAGTGTATATTAGACTTAAATTTGAGATATTGTATTTTATTGAGATTCTAAAAAATAAATGCCTGTAACTTTCTTGAAAGTGTTAGCATCAAATCAGAAATGAAGACTTCTCTCCATTTTTTACAACATACATTCTGCTTTTCTAACAGAGAATTAAAGAAAAATAAAATACATATCATCCTGAATGTCTACAACAAAAAAATAGTGTTAAAATCATAAGAAATGGAGCTGTTAAAAGCAGCACTGTAGACTATTTCTTGTAACTGGAAAAGCAGTCTTTGGCTGACACAGGCTCTGCTTGATTTTGTCTTTGTGAAAATTCCTTCAGTTCCTTTGCCATTGCTTTCAAGACCTTAGATTGGGGTGAGGGTGAAATGCAGAGCAGCAGGTGCCCCATAATTCTGACAATCCACAACCATCCTGTCATGTTTTAATGATTCTCTTGCAGGTGTGAAAAGTTTTTTTCTCATCTTTTTATAACTTTAACATAAGCACCAGTTGGGTTATTTTGGTACAACAGCATGGTACACTTTTCTCCTTTTCATTTAAAATTTGACTTACTTTCCCCCTTCATTCTGCTAGCTACAAAGTCACTTCAGTGTGACCTTGCACATCTTCTGATGGAGGGCCTTTGTCTTTTGTCAGGCTTTTGTGTCAGTTCTGTCAGCTGTCTAATCCCTACTCATCACCTCTCTGGAAGATTTTCCAAGTCCGTATGACTATGGTTGTGGGACTTTCTATTGGCCATACTTGCATAGCACCATCCTTGTAAAGACAGTACCCATGGTCAGTACCCCACTCTTCAGAGAGGTTATAATTGTGGCTGGAAAGTTATTGGCTACTAGTTCCTGCCGTGTAGCACAAAAAAACAAACAAACAAAAAAAAAACCAAACAAACAAACAAAAAAAAACAAGGTAATCAGTGTAGGAAGACCAAGGTGTCAGCAGTGTGTGGAAGAAGGTCAGTGTTTCCCACCATGTTCTTCTGATCCATGGTGTGAATATGGGCCAACATCTTGGATGTTTCCCACCTTTAGGTATCTGTTTTCTGTGGCACATCACCTGTGCACATCTGTATTGTCACTCGATGCCTGAGATTTCATAGCTGTGACACATCCTTCTGTCTCCACAAACATCCAAGAAGACTCGCCCTGAGATACTCCACATTGACTTGATTTGCTCTCTCACTGTCTCCCAAATAATGCATCACAACACAAGCTGACTGTTTTAATGGTGTGATCTAATTATGCTTATCAGACAGTTGGAGACAGAGAACAGCATTAAGGACAAATATTTCACAATGGCTCTGATTTGTATTTTGCATAGTAATTTGATCTCCCTATATGGCCCAGGGCAAAGAGCACAGGCCTTTCAGAAGTCCCTGTCCTGCCCCCTCTTGACGTCATGACCCTCTGTGGGTTGTATGAAGAAGCTGAACTTTGTTTTCTATTTCTAAGTGAAAGACATTAACAACAGCCACCAGAAAACTATTTTAAGGATTGACTGAGACTGGAAAGTACCTAGCCTGCACTCACACTGCTGGTGGCAAGCATACTATTGCTTTTCTTGCTTCATTTTAGAACTATGAAAAGGTAATTATGAGAACTCTTTGGTTTCTATTGTTTTTTGAAAATCTATCTCAGAGCTGTCTGGGAGTATAATTAGCTTCAGAGATGCCTCAGTATTCCCTGAAGTATAGTTTACTGTGGCTCTAGACTGGAGATGTCTTAAAGAAAGAGCCAAGAAAGAAAGGATTCTAAGATCTACCACCTGGGGAAAATGCTATGGACAAAGCAGGTTTTTGTTGAGGAGGAGCTTCCCAGAGAGTATAACATTTGCAGTGTGGCATATTTACAGGCAGAGAATTTAGTTTCTAGAACTTGCTTGCTTGTTGTGTTTTGAGGTAGCATCTCTCTGTGTAGTCCTGACTGGCCTAGCACTCTCTATATAGACCAGGCTTGCTTCATACTGGTCTCAGAGATCTGCTTGCCTCTGTATGCATGTCTGGGAAGAACACGCTTATTATAAGTCACTCCCCAAAAGGCTCCCCTCAAGGTGCATCTTCTAGGGACACAATGTTGGCAGTAGATAGATCTGGGATGAAACACACACTTTGTATGATGAATACAGGGTTATTTAAATTTGGTTTGGTTAAACCAAGCTGACTCCATTTTGCTAGTGGTACTTAACTGTTCCTTGTCCCGATTAAGCACTTGGGAAGGTCGTAGTTCGAAAGTGAAAATATTCAACTTGGTCACAGGTGGTCTACACTGATGAGGTATGTGGAGGCCACATGAAGCTCACCTTGGGTTTGGCACTAACTAGTTAGGAACCTCCCCATGTTCGCTTTCATTTTCTACTTCTTAGTAGACATTTCTTCTTTTGGCATTCTATGAAACAGCTTAGTGGAATAGTTCATACTATATGGTACACTGGTTACTAGTAGGTGTGAAATGAGTGCTATTCTTTATTTCCATGGCTAGGATGTCAGCCTTGAACTGCACTCTGAACTCTCTTTTGTGGTGGTGTATACCTCTGTAATCCCTGTACTTGTCAATTAAGAAGGCAGAATCAAGAGTTCCAGGTAAGCCCAGACTACGCAAGAAGAACCCTTATCTCAAAACAAAGCAAATGAAAAATGAATGTATATGAACAGCTTCCTCTCCTACAATAGCTTTCTTCTATAAGATTCACCTTGTGTTTGTGGACCAGCAACTAATAATGTCTGGAGTTCTGATGCTCTTGCGCCAAAGTGCTACTGTTGGAAGTAAGGGGGATGATCAACCTTCATGGCAACCCTTTCAAAGAAGGAGAAAGTCTGTGGTGGAAAGAGATGTCTCCAGATCCTTAGAGAGATGAGCGCAGGTTGGAATGGTTTAATTACACAGTGGTTGTAATTTCTGTGGATGTGATTCCAAAAGCACTAATCTTGACATGCAGAGGAATGCTATGAAAGCCATACTTTCAATAAACACCTCCCATGGCTGTCAGCGATGAAATTTGTCTCTCAGCCCTGAAAACTTGCTCTAATTTGATCTACTGCTCATGAGAGGGTCCTGTATGTGACAGCACAGTTGTTACTCAGTTGTTCTACAGTGTTGAGGAGAAATTGATCATAGGGCGTTCCTCAGAGCTCCCGATACCTGTGATAATGCTTTAGTTTGATCACAGTGGTTGTATCAGCACATATACCTAACTTTTCATTTTTTTCTCAATCAAGTAACGGTGTCTTCCAATTCTGAGTCAGATCCTTCCTCCCCTTCCTTTCTCTAGGTGTGACTTGGATTACTGAATCACTTCTCTGATCCTTCTCTCTTATTCCCCTTCTTTATTATTCATTTTAACACAGGTTCTTGTCAAGAGAGAGATCATAAAGTAATGGTTTTATTGTGATATTTTCACATAAATACTACTACAGTTTGTTCTCATTCATGCCTCTACTGTTCTCACTGCTTCCTCTCCTTGCTAGATTCTTTTATCTAAAATAATCATGCTTCTGTTTTAATCATATACAGTCCATCGCACTCTCTTGTTCCTCCCTTCCTTTACCTCACTGTCTCTTCTATCACAGTCATCTTTCATGTACACACGCTCACATTCATACACCACATACATACACATGCATGTACACAAGCTTCAATTGAGATTTCTCATATAAAAGATGATACAGGCACATTTAAGAATGACTTGCTTCGCTTAATATAAAGATCTTTTGCTTCGTCCAATTTCATGACTGAAGGAAATTCAGTTGCATATATTTACATGTTCTTCACCACTTCACCTGTTGATGGGCTTCTAGACTGGCTCCAGATTGTGGCCATTGTGAATGTACACCAATAAACATAACTTTATGAGCAAGAATCAGGTGATATGTTGATGACAAATGCTTCAGGTGTATGCTCCAGAGTTGCACAGCCAGATCATATCATAATTGTATCTTTGGTTTTGTGAGAAATCTTTACACTGATTTCTACAGTGACCACAGCAGTTCACACCCCTCTCACAATGTCTGTGTCATCTGCTTGCCAGCATCTGGTGTCACTGCTTGACCTAGGCACCACAATTTCTCCTTGTGGGATCAATTCACATGACACTGCTGGCAGGCAGTGGAGATACCTTCCAAGATTTTTATTATTATTATTATTGGTTTTATTTCTTCCCTTGAGAATGGTCTATTCTTTGGTCCATTTGTTGATTAGGTGATTGAATTTTAGGGCTGAGTTTCTTTTTAGTTCCTTAAAGATCCAATAAATCATTTCTGTAGGATGTACAAGGTAGACATAGTTCTCATATTCTGTAACTTCTCTTCACTCTGCTATTTTCTTTGCTGTACAGAGCATTTTAATCTCAATAATCTTACAGTTAATTTTTAGGTTTATTTCCTGAATTATGGGTCCTTCTAAAGAGTCCATGTCTATAACAGTACCTTGGAGTGTTTACTCTATGTTTTCTTACAGCAGTCTAGGAATTATATTTTATAATGAAGTCTTTTGTCCATTTTGAATTGATTTTTGTGTATGGAGGGATACAAAGATCTAGTTTCAGAGAATGAAAGATGCTTCAACTGAGGAAATCTCATTTACTAATATAATAAAAGTTCTGGGAGTTTTAGGGCCTCCCCAAAATGGAATGAAGATGAACATCAGGTACCATGAGTAATAGGTTAAAGGAGCATGTATGTGGTTTATGAACCAAGTATTGAGGAAGTGTGTAGCTAGAGTTTTCCCTCCAGGTCCCGCCAAGCCCCAGCAGTCCGACAATCCACTTATAAAATAAACACACAGATGCTTATATTGCTTATAAACTGTATGGTCATGGCAGGCTTCTTGTTATCTACTTCTTCTATCTTAAATTAACCCATTTCTATTAATCTATACTTTGCCATGTGGCTTGTGGCTTACTGGTACCTTCCATCTTCCTTGTCATGGCAGATGCTGGCAGTGTCTCTCTGACTCAGCCTTCCACTTCCCTGAATTCTCCTCTATCCTTGTCCTGTCTATACTTCCTAACTGGCTACTGGCCAATCAGTGTTTTATTTATTAACCAATCAGAGCAACACATTTGACATACAGAACATCCCACAGCAGAAGTGCATTTTGATGGGCTATGAAAAAGTAGCAAGTGGGTGGGAGCAAAAAAAAGGCCTCAAAACAAAGAGAATACCTGTGATGAAAAATAGCTTAGTGCTGTGAGAAACCAAAGGAGGCCTCAAGGGCTAGACCCTGAGACAGAGATGATTGTTAGGTCTAAGGTAAGACCAAGGGATACTACCTCAGCAAGAACATTCTAGACTGGTTTAGGATGGAGCTGACACTCTAGTCATGATAAAAAAAAAAAAAATCCAATTTCATTTGAAAATGTTCCTTGTAGTAAATTTTTGTATCTAACTAGAATTTTAATTGAATTGGTAGAGACAGTCCACATAGCTTGCTTGCATCACATAGTCAATGAAGCATATCTCTTTTACTTCTATTTTCCATAGATATGGCATTATTTCCTTTGCTCATCTTGTGATCATGACATTTGTAATTTAAAACAGCAATTATAATAATTTATGACAACAGAAGCTAGTATTTGTTAAGACTTAATATAGGCAAGACACTGAACCAACTAATTGCTATGCATTCCCACACTGAAAGAAGCTACAATCATTTGAAGTTTGGGTTATTTCATCTTTATGGCATAAAACTGAGGCTTATAGAATGTGGCCACAAGCCCATGCTAAGGAGTAGTGACACTGCAATACTACTATAAGCTACAACTTCAAAGAGTGTGACCTTGTTCATTAAGGAACCGTTGATATAGTTGACCACTTAAATAATTCAAGAACATCGACAAATTCATAAATGTGATACCAATCCCCTTTATTTGAATGCAAAACCATTTTTTACCCTCAGTAAAGTGAATATTTCCTTTTAAAATGAAAAAATCAATAAATGCTTATAATATATATAAAATACTTAAATGTTAATTATTAAAAACAAAATCAGTATTTTCTTCTCATTTGTTTCATATTCTATATACTATTAATTGTTTAGTTATTCATTGATAGATATTTATATAGTTTCACCTTTTGATTATTACAATCACTGCTGGTATAAATTGTGTGTGTGTGTGTGTGTGTGTGTGTGTGTGTGTGTGTGTGTGTGTGTATGTCTGTGTGTTCCTATTATTGATGATCTTAAATATGTATCAAGGAAATATGGTGAATCTGTTTAACTTTAAGAGAATCCAAACTTTTCCCCCAGTGACAACACTATACATTCCACCA
Source organism: Onychomys torridus (assembly GCF_903995425.1). NCBI lineage: Eukaryota > Metazoa > Chordata > Mammalia > Rodentia > Cricetidae > Onychomys > Onychomys torridus. The sequence continues at coordinate 25,533,875 of NC_050451.1, forward strand.
GCATTACAAGGATTCCAATTTCTCCAGTCCTCATACCGGTAAAAGTTACTGTCTGTTGCTTAGATTATGACCATCCTAGTGTGTCTTGCAGCTTCGATTTGCATTTCCCCAGTGATTTGTGATGTTGTACATATGTTTGCTGTCAAATTAAGATTTCTCTGGGGAAATGTCTATCCAAGTCTTTTGCCCCTTACATCTATTTATTGTTGGATTGTATATACTTGGCTATAAGCACCCCTATCAGATACATTATTTTCAGATATTTTCCCTCATCATATAGCATGTCTTCTCATTCTCTGGATGTTGCCCTTTTAGTCAAAAGTTATTAGGCTTTTTTGTTTGTTTGTTTGTTTGTTTGTTTGTTTTAAGATTTTTATTTATTTATTATTTACATAGTGTTCTGCCTGCATGTATGCCAGAAGGCCAGAAGAGGGCACCAGATCTCATTACAAATGGTTGTGAGCCACCATGTGGTTTCTGGGAATTGAACTCAGGACCTCTGGAAGAGCAGGCAGTGCTCTTAACCTCTAAGCCATCTCTCTAGACCCAAATTCTTAGTTTTAATGAACTCTGATTTGTGGTTCATTTATTCATTTGTTTGTTTTTGTTTGTTTTGTTGACACTTGGAGTTCTATCCAAGACTCCTCCCACAGATACAAAGAAACAGAAATTTATTCCTGTTATTCTCTTAAGTATGCTATGGCTTCAGAACTTACATCTAGCTGGTTGTACAGCACATGGGGTATTAGTATATACCTAAATGGCTGCTATCAAAATGGATGTAAAAGTTAAATGAAAGCCCAACTTCATGGAAAAGAACTCTATCTGCACAGAACATTGAAGAACATTTTAGTATCCTACAAATTCGGAGGAGGTGAAGGTTCGAATGCTAGCAGACAGAATTATGTATGGCCAGAAGATACTGTCTGTCCAGTAGCATGTACAAAGTATAGTAAATATGTTGTTTAATATATCACATTAAATATCATATATCATATTATATCGCATTACTTATAAACCAACATATGCATTTTCATATGAATATCCAGATTTCCTTATCCATTTGGAAGTACGAGAAACTCTAGCCAGTTGGCTAGAGCTCGGCAGGAACAAGGCTTCTCTTGATCCCCAAAGGAGAACCATCTTTTGGGATCTCTTGGGTCACTCTGTACCACCCACCCAGCCTTTGTCCACATGGATTGTAACCTTTACCTCAGAAAGAATTACAATGATATGGGCTGATCAGTCTTAGAGGCTCCTTAGTGAGCACAGATACAGGGACAAAGTAAACTCTAATGACTGGTGGTTTCTACCACTTAGGCATGGTGACTCACGTGTAGCCTTTGTACATGGGAAGTTCAGTGAGGAGGACTGGAAGTTGGAGGCTATCATGATGGTATCCACAAAATAGGTTATGTCCTTTCAAAGATGAAAGTGTCAAGATTTTGGGGTGCTCATCATTAGTATTATTGTTCAGCCCTGCACATGGAGAATGTGTCAAGATTTTGTCTGCAATTCTGTCCTGAGTGACCAATTTCACACCTCAATTTAGATGTCAGTCCCTTTAGGAAATCTTTTGAGATATTCCACATTAAGAGTAAATAATCTTTTGATGTCCCTTCTTAGCTTTGTTGTATCCTTAGCTACACAATCGGTAGGCCATCATGCAACATAAATGCAAAACTAATTGTTCAAAACTTATTAACTGTCTCTAGAAGGTAACACCAGAGCATTAAGCTATGGAGAAGGTCACTCTAGGTTGGGCATGTTCACAGGTGACAGGTCTCCAGATCAGTCAAATATGTTTCTCCTCTGCCATGGAGTTTACCATCCTTTACTGGCATCTCTTTCTGTCTTTGAATCAGCCAGCAGTTAACACAGCACACAGAGTAGTAAATGTCAAGAAATATGGTCTGACTTTCTGAATGAAAGCATGGGGGTGGATAATGATTAAACCCCCATAAAATTCTGAGCTATTGTTCTAACATCCATTGCTCACTGCTCCGCAAATGCTCCTTCAAATTTTATCTTCTGTAACAATGACACTATGTCAACCTAAGCACGGAGCCCAACAGTGTTAATGCTGCCTGCTAATAAAACCATCTTTCCCCCACAGAGCTGGCTATTTATTAAAATGGAGCTTTAGATTTTAGAAACTCAGGGCCTAACATACTGGATATAGACTCCTAAAACTGAGCAAATCTATGCCTATGGCTATGCTAAATCTAAAGCTAATGTTACTTGAGTGCTTGAAGGGGGATGGTGGTAATCTGGGAAGATGAGCCCCTGCCCCTAGTCTGGAAACTATCAACAGGTTCTCGACTTGTGCTACACATAGCTCAGGCTCTAATACAATGACATAATTATACAGGTTGGAAGTTATTCCCAGCAGAAATGCCTCAGAAGAAGGAAGACTTGAGGTACATGAAAAAAGTGATGTTTAAAATGACCAATTTTTGGTAGGTCTAAATAGTAATATCAGTAAGATTATAATGTATATTTTAGAAAGGAGAGGAGAGACAGAAGACAGATACTAAGTTCATTCATAAAATATATTTTGCAAAACATGAAAAACATGATGAGTATACAGTATACCTATATACCTTTCAACATGTACGACATTACCAATAAACCTTTCATCAAATTACCAGTCAGGTTATGTTAAGACTTACACTGTTATTAGCAGAACTCTAAGGATGTCATCTCCAGCATATTCCATGAAAGCTGTCTTATCTAATTCAACCTGGAAAACCCACCTCTCAAGTTTTGGGCACATTAAAAAAGAGCTTTATGGCCAAACAGAAATATCTCACATGGTCTTGTCCAAATGCCTCACAGACCAAGTGAACATTTGAAATGGGGATAAAGTTTATTTTGTTGAATTAATTCACATTTAAATGACTGCAGGTGACAGTAACCTTTGTATTGGGTAGAGCCACTGTAAAGTTACAATGACCTAGACAGAGCCCAAGAGAAAGGAAAGTAGTCCAATTATCTACTTTCCATGGAAGCAAACAATGCAGCCTAGAGCAAGGGTGGTTGAGTTAATGCCCCAAGCTGGATGCTCATGTGAGAGAGCACAGGCCAGTAGGGTCTGGGAGCCTTGGGCAGTCAGTTTTCCCACTAGGTCCCCATCTTAGAATGATGTGCATTGGAAGACGTCACCAAACAAAAAGATTTGCATTGCTGTGCTCTTCCCATGCAATTCCCCTAGAAATGGAACCCTTCTAACACAGTCTAACTGGAGAAAGAAGTCCTGGAAAACAAAACAAAAACAATGACCAAAAAGCCAAGAAGAGCAAAGTCAGAAAAAAGCTAGAAACTTAATGGAGATGGGAAGAAGAAAATAAAATATACAAAGTGTGGGAGAAAATGAAATGTGCATAAGGAGATGGGTGACACCCAGGTTTCCATGGAAGAACAAATGCAAAAAACC